>NW_011495080.1:4651388-4739830 GCF_000754665.1 Bison bison bison
AGATTGTATATTCTTGCCTCCTTTGTCAAAGATAAGGTGTCCATATGTGCATGGATTTATCTCTGGGCTTTCTATTTTGTTCCATTGATCTATATATTTCTGTCTTTGTGCCAGTAGCATACTGTCTTGATAACTGTGGCTTTGTAGTAGAGCCTGAAGTCAGGTAGGTTGATTCCTCCAGTTCCATTTTTCTTTCTCAAGATCGCTTTGGCTATTCGAGGTTTTTTGTATTTCCATACAAATTGTGAAATTATTTGTTCTAGCTCTGTGAAGAATACTGTTGGTAGCTTGATAGGGATTGCATTGAATCTATAAATTGCTTTGGGTAGTATACTCATTTTCACTATATTGATTTTTCCAATCCATGAACATGGTATATTTCTCCATCTATTAGTGTCCTCTTTGATTTCTTTCACCAGTGTTATATAGTTTTCTATATATAGGTCTTTAGTTTCTTTAGGTAGATATATTCCTAAGTATTTTATTCTTTTCGTTGCAATGGTGAATGGAATTGTTTCCTTAATTTCTCTTTCTGTTTTCTCATTATTAGTGTATAGGAATGCAAGGGATTTCTGTGTGTTAATTTTATATCCTGCAACTTTACTATAGTCATTGATTAGTTCTAGTAATTTTCTGGTGGAGTCTTTAGGGTTTTCTATGTAGAGGATCATGTCATCTGCAAATAGTGAGAGTTTTACTTCTTCTTTTCCAATTTGGATTCCTTTTATTTCTTTTTCTGCTCTGATTGCTGTGGCCAAAACTTCCAAAACTATGTGGAATAGTAATGGTGAAAGTGGGCACCCTTGTCTTGTTCGTGACTTTAGAGGAAATGCTTTCAATTTTTCACCATTGAGGATAATGTTTGCTGTGGGTTTGTCATATATAGCTTTTATTATGTTGAGGTATGTTCCTTCTATTCCTGCTTTCTGGAGAGTTTTTATCATAAATGGGTGTTGAATTTTGTCAAAGGCTTTCTCTGCATCTATTGAGATAATCATATGGTTTTTATTTTTCAATTTGTTAATGTGATGTATTACATTGATTGATTTGCAGATATTGAAGAATCCTTGCATCCCTGGGATAAAGCCCACTTGGTCATGGTGTATGATCTTTTTAATGTGTTGTTGGATTCTGATTGCTAGAATTTTGTTTAGGATTTTTGCATCTGTGTTCATCAGTGATATTGGCCTGTAGTTTTCTTTTTTTGTGGGATCTTTGTCAGGTTTTGGTATTAGGGTGATGGTGGCCTCATAGAATGAGTTTGGAAGTTTACCTTCCTCTGCAATTTTCTGGAAGAGTTTGAGCAGGATAGGTGTTAGCCCTTCTCTAAATTTTTGGTAGAATTCAGCTGTGAAGCCGTCTGGACCTGGGCTTTTGTTTGCTGGAAGATTTTTGATTACAGTTTCAATTTCCGTGCTTGTGATGTGTCTGTTAAGGTTTTCTATTTCTTCCTGGTTGAGTTTTGGAAAGTTGTACTTTTCTAAGAATTTGTCCATTTCTTCCTCGTTGTCCATTTTATTGGCATATAATTGTTGATAATAGTCTCTTATGATCCTTTGTATTTCTGTGTTGTCTGTTGTGATCTCTCCATTTTCGTTTCTAATTTTATTGATTTGATTTTTCTCCCTTTGTTTCTTGATGAGTCTGGCTAATGGTTTGTCAATTTTATTTATCCTTTCAAAGAACCAGCTTTTGGCTTTGTTGATTTTTGCTATGGTCTCTTTTGTTTCTTTTGCATTTATTTCTGCTCTAATTTTTAAAATTTATTTCCTTCTTCTAACCCTGGGGTTCTTCATTTCTTCCTTTTCTAGTTGCTTTAGGTGTAGAGTTAGGTTATTTATTTGACTTTTTTCTTGTTTCTTGAGGTGTGCCTGTATTGCTATGAACTTTCCCTTTAGGACTGCTTTTACTGTGTCCCACAGGTTTTGGGTTGTTGTGTTTTCATTTTCATTCGTTTCTATGCAAATTTTGATTTCTTTTTTGATTTCTTCTGTGATTTGTTGGTTATTCAGCAGCGTGTTGTTCAGCCTCCATATGTTGGAATTTTTAATAGTTTTTCTCCTGTAATTGAGATCTAATCTTACTGCATTGTGGTCAGAAAAGATGCTTGGAATGATTTCTATTTTTTTGAATTTACTAAGGCTAGATTTATGGCCCAGGATGTGATCTATCCTAGAGAAGGTTCCATGTGCGCTTGAGAAAAAGGTGAAATTCATTGTTTTGGGATGAAATGTCCTATAGATATCAATTAGGTCTAACTGGTCTATTGTATCGTTTAAAGTTTGTGTTTCCTTGTTAATTTTCTGTTTAGTTGATCTATCCATAGGTGTGAGTGGGGTATTAAAGTCTCCCAGTATTATTGTGTTATTGTTAATTTCTCCTTTCATACTTGTTAGCATTTGTCTTACATACTGCGGTGCTCCTGTGTTGGGTGCATATATATTTATAATTGTTATGATCAAAGGATCAATCCAAGAAGAAGATATAACAATTATAAATATATATGCAGCCATTGCATTTATTTTCTTAGAAATGCTTTCTCCAAGTCCCTCTTCCTCTCTCTTTCCTCCTTCCTTTTCTTTCTTTCAAGAATTGCCTTTGAAAGCATATTTCTTTGCATATCCTCTGATATATGACTCTTCATCAGTTGAGAATAGATTTGATTTTTTGAGAACAGCCAGAAGTCATTTGGAGTCAAGGCTGGTGGGTGATGAAACTGTAATAACATTTTCACTTAGATACAAGGAGTAACTACAAAGTAATGAGACCGATTCTATTGACTTTTTGGAAGGCTGACCAAAAAGGAAGTTCCAGAATAGGAACTCTCAGTCTGGTAATGATATTAATGAAGTTTGTGTATGATTTATTCAGTCATTAATTTCTGTATTTACCCCTAACTCTTTTCTCCAGTGGCTGTGTTTTGTGTCTGCCTCTGGGATCATTGTCACAGTTTTATTTTATGATGATAGTCCTTTCAGAGTTTGTCCTTCTATCTGTATGTCATATTTGAAGTATAGTAATTGAATTGACATACATAGGAGGAAATCGAATTTTACTTAGTGTTTAATTATATAAATTGGCTACCTGATATTTTTTTATTTTGGAGTGTAACATTTGAAAATTGGCAGTAAGATTTTTATGCTTCCCTTAAACACCATCATCATGTACATCCATATTATCAAATGCAATGATATTATTATAATTCCTTCAAATAAGTAGTATATTTAGCACACTATCAACTTACATTGCTTGACAACTGTAACTTAGAAAAATAAATTGAGGTGTTCAGCAATTTCACGAAACATTTGAGTCTTTCTGTATCTGTTAAATATAAAGCTTAATGATATTTATTAGACTTTAAAAATTTGTGATGCTCATTTTGATTTCTTTTGAACTTAAGCAGTATCTTATTTTTTAAAGCTATAATTTAGAAAGTTTCTATTTTACATTCTTACTGTCATTAGAGTTTTTGTTTTCTTTCCCCAAACTTCTTGTGTAAAGTTTTAAAAGAAGGGAAGGGCTACTGAATTTGCTTTGGAAGAAGGCAGACAGGCAGGAAAGAAAGAAAATAAATTAGTACAAAAGCTAAAAAGGCATGCTTAGATATTAAGAAGTACCTTTTATTTCCGGTTATTTGAGCTACATGGTTTATTTTATTTTTGATGAATAAAGTTAATGCCTTTGACTATTATAATACATAGTAAGTTTAAAGCACTTGTACTGATTAGCCATACATATAAGAAAGTAATCTTATTAGGATATTCTTTTGTCTGCTTACTTTAAAAAAGCATATTTTAGATAAAAGCAACAATTTTCGTTAAATTTTCTAATATTGTAACAGAATGGTATGTCTTATAAGTAAATACTCATTAGTTTGTGTTTTGAGAAGGCATAAAAGTTACGCTTGTTCAGCAGAAAGAATGCTGATTCATGAACTTTTTTGGTAAAACAGACGACTGAAAACTCAGTGGCTTAGTAAAATTTTTAGATGGTATAAAAGTTACTGTGGATTTGAATGTTAAAAAAAAAAACCAAATAAACAATATATAGAATTTGGATATTCTCACTAAAGATATTACACTGGGAATTTGTTCATTAATTCATCTGTTCACTTGATAAGATGTCTATCAGGCTATACTCAGTAATAGAGATGGAAGTTTGCATTAAAATAGACTCCTATCCCTTGGGAACTCAGTCTGAAATATAGCAGTTTTCACTCTGCTTTTATATTTGTAAAATAGGAATATAAGACTAATCATTTTGAATCAAAAAATTCCTGGGGTTAAATCTCGATGACCAGTAACAAAAACAGATTGAATATTTGTCATTCTCAATTGAGTGAAGCCCCAGATGACATGAGAGTCCAGTGTCAACATGGTTTAGCCTCTCAGCCATACTAATACCGTCACAGGAAGAGATCTAAGTGATGTTCCAGCCCTAGGGCTCTAACATTGAAGTTTTTATTCTACAGGTACTGGGCCAGACACTGATTTTCACCAAATCAGGTGCATTCAAAGGTATTGAGATGCTCTTGAATGTCTCATGTTCTCTTCCAAAATAGGAGGAATAAAAAAGGCCAATTAAAGATTTAAAATTATTCCCCTCTGGTTAACTGAGCATTTCCTATCAAGACCAAATTTAGTAATCATCAACTTGATTTTTTTAAAAATGTTGAATGTAATAATAATGTATCTAGTTTTTAGTTCAGTTTATATTTATTGAATGGATGTTTGGATATTGTGTGCCTGCAGATGGTTCTGTTTATCATTTTCTATAAAAGTGTTTATATGACCTTTGTAAATTTGCCCTCTGAAGATTATGCCAGTGTTTATTAGTATAATTGCTAACTGATGTTTCTTGGTGCAGATTGTGGTGGTGTTTTCAAACAGTTCAGAAAATCTTATGCATGCTTTTTGTGTGTATCATGCCAGTGGTCTGCATTTAGTTGATCTTGAGTATTTATTTAAGTAGATTGTCTTTTTAAAAAGTTCTTATAAAATAAAATTCTATTAATGTGAGTTGAGTTTGTGTAAATGAGAGTTACACAAATGTTTGCTAACTCTTTATATTAATGTTATCTTTTCAGCTTGCTTTTTGCTTGTATTTTGGGGGGGTCTTTCCCCTTTTCTCACTTTCTATATATCACTTTTAAAAGTAAAGTCACTTGGGATCATTTAATCATGTAGGAGTTACTTTAACTTGTAGTCAAGAACAGAAAATCATTTTAATACTTGGCAAGCCATTGTTGTGTGTGTGTTTGTGTGTGTAGAGTTGGGTATCAGTTCAGTTCAGTTGCTCAGCCGTGTCTGACTCTGCTACCCTATGGACTGCAGCATGCCAGGCTTCCCTGTCCCATCACCAACTCCTAGAGCTTGCTGAAACTCATGTCCATTGAGTTGGTGATGCCATCTAACCATCTCATCCTCTGTTGTCCACTTTTCCTCCTACTTTCAATCTTTGGAAGCATCAGGGTCCTTTCCAGTGAGTCAGTTCTTCGCATCAGGTGGCCAAAGTATTGGAGTTTCAGCTTGAGCATCAGTCCTTCCAATGACTATTCAGGACTGATTTCCTTTAGGATGGACTGGTTGGATCTCCTTGCAATCCTAGGGACTCTCAAGAGTCTTCTCCAACACCACAGTTCAAAAGCACCAATTCTTCAGCTCTCAGCTTTCTTTATAGTCCAACTCTCACATCCACACATGACCACTGGAAAAACCATAGCCTTGAGTAGACAGACCTTTGTTGGCAAAGTAATGTCTCTGCTTTTCAATATGCTGTCTAGGTTGGTCATAACTTTTCTTTCAAGGAGTAAGCATCTTTAAATTTCATGGCTGCAGTCACCGTCTGCAGTGATTTTGGAGCCCCCCAAAATAGTCTGTCACTCTTTCCACTGTTTCCCCATCTGTTTCCCATGAAGTGATGGGACCAGATGCCATGATCTTCATTTTCTGAATGTTGAGTTTTAAGCCAACTTTTTCACTCTTCGCTTTCACTTGCATCAAGTTCTTCTTTACTTTCTGCCACAAGGGTGGTGTCATCTGCATATCTGAGGTTATTGATATTTCTTCTGGCAATCTTGATTCCAGCTTGTGCTTCTTCCAGCCCAGTGTTTCTCGTGATGTACTCTGTATGTAAGTTAAATAAGCAGAGTGACAATATACAGCCTTGACGTACTCCTTTCCTTATTCGGAACCAGTCTCTTGTTCCATGTCCAGTTCTAACTGTTGCTTCCTGAACAGTTCCTGAACAGTAGAAACTTTTTGTGTTTTCAAATTTTTAACAATGGCATTTTTATGTAGTCTTGTATTTATTTTGGCATGTGGTATCACGCTAGGTTTTTCTAGAAAGTTTTGCCAGTGTTTGTTTTTTAAATAAATAATTTATCCATTCTCCTTAGAGGTATCTTTTTTTTTTTTTTTTTTAAATACCAATTTCTGATGTAGAATTAAGGCTGTTTCTGGTACTTGAATTCTGTAGATTTACACTTAAAAAAAAGTTTGTCAGGGCAGTTCCCCAGTGATTGCTATTAATTTTAAAAATTTCTTAACTGATATAATATCATATGTAATATATAGTATAATAACATCTATTCTTCAAAATGAACATGAGTTTCTTTTTCATAAGCGTTTGAACACTCAACCCTTTGGTTATTTGTGCATTGCAATACCTTTATACAGTATTTGGAATGTATGTGTAAATAGAAATTTTGTGCTTCTATGATTAATTTAAATACTTTAAATATTCTTTAAAGCCTGCTTATATCTTATCCTTTCGCCTTATCTCATTGTTTGAGTCCCTTTCTGTTTATTTGCCTTCAAATCCTTTATTACTCTTGCATAGTTGCTTGCTTTGTAATCCTTGGAGCCAATCAGATGCCTAGTGGTAGACAGGACATGTAAGGTGGATTTTGCTATTTATAAATAACGTGAGTGTGTTATTTATTGAAGTCGACCTATGGACTTCATTTAGATTACTCTTCCTGTTTTCATTATGACCAGAGAGAATTACTTGTTTGCTTTTTCAGAGGACGTTTATGTCATATGTTTTTCTTTCTTCATGTTTTATGGATGTTGTCATATAGTATTTTCAAGTCTATAATACTGGTCTAGATCCTATCATCTGTTTAGTTCTTCGGTGTATTTCATATAGATATCTTCTTTTAATAAGAAAAAACACACAGGAGAAACTGTCTAAAAATTCTTATAATGTACAAAGGCACAGGATTCAGTGATGTGAAATTACAGTGGATTCTTCAGTATTTTCAGAAAATTGCAATTATTAACCCTGAGAGTAATTTTTTTTTTCTTAACGTGTAGTTGGTAGGGAACAGTTCAGTAAATTGATGCTTCTGTCAGAAGTCTAGATGAATAGGATCCAGGCTCTTTCTGGATGTGCCGTTAAGAACCCTGCAACTTTTACTAACTGTAAAAAAAAGGAGTCTATTTTATACTCCATTAAACTGTTACACATCATAAATAATTTATATCAGGCTTATTCCCATCTGTATCAAGTATGATAAACTAGTCACTGTAAAGATTTTTTTAAATGAATATAATAGTATTCCTTTCTTCTCCTGCATTTTCCCTCTCCCAGTCTCTCTTCTCATTGGAAAGAACTGTACGATCTTGAGTGGTCCCAGCCAGGCCTAGAACTGTGATCAGGATCCACTCAGGACATTTCAGGAAGTCAGATGACTCAGGGTGCTTCCCTGCTCACTGAATACGTATAACTTTGGCCACAGTCAGTCTTCCTGCATCTCAGTTTCCTTCTCTTTCAGCCCAGCATAGGCACTTCCAAGGAGTTTTTGAGAATTCAGAGATATATGAAAGTGCTTTGTAAACTATGTGAACTCTGTAAAATGGGCCATAGAGAAGGCTGCAGTAAGTGACATGAAGGGTGCTCCATCGTGTTGTACCCGTTGTGACCCCATGGACTATAGCCTGCCAGGCTCCTCTGTCCATGGAACTCTCCAGGCAAGAATACTGGAGTGGGTAGACATTTTTTTCTCCAGCGGATCTTACCCTACCCAGGGATCGAACCCATGACTCTTGTGTTGGCAGGTGGATTCTTTACTACTGAGCCGCCAAGGAAGCCCATTAAGGAGAATAGAAGATAAGAAATAAGGAGGTTATGGTCGAAGACATGGGATGTCAAATTCAAATCTGTCAGTGGAATGGAGCCTCCTGTCTTGCAGCCTAGGAGTAGCTCCAATGGTGAGTGGCTGACGGTCTTAGAGGGTGTGTTTTGAAGAGGATAAGGCAAGCCGTGGTTGAGAGCTAAAGTGTAGTCATGCTGGGCAGCAGGGAGAGTCTTGGTGGAGCGCAGAGGAGGAAGCTGCAGCCATGTCAGGGACTAGCCTTGTACGAAGGCTCTAAGAAATGCGGTACCTTGTTTTAAACTCAGTCTTCAAGAATGACTTTGAATCTGAGAATTGTTGTTGCAAGCAGGGAACTTAGCCACTGCTTCTGTTAGATATAGTCACAGGTTTGAGGACAGAGTTCAAAGAACTGCTGCTCTGCCATAGCCTTTCTGGTATATTTGAACATGCAGATCCTAATGCCTGAGCAGTTAGCATCATGTAAGAATGGATGAGAACAAGCAAGCCTTAAAGTAAGGCACCTGTAAGACTGAGAACCATCAGGTGTAAATCATTTGAGAAGCCATCGAGGAAGTGGCTTCTTTGGTTATACTGGAACTTGGATCTTCTGTGTGGAGTCTGGGGTCTAAGATTTCCCCTGCTCTCTTCTACTGGAAATGGAAACTGACCGGGTGAATAAAGCAATACCTTAGTTCCTTCTGAGTAATAAGAATAATAGTACCATTTTCTTTTCTCCTTATGCCCGCATTCCTAAGTTTACTCACATCCATTGAATATATTTCTTAACCAGTTTGGTTATTCTGCCATCCCCTCAGTGATCCTTGGAAGATACAGCAAACTCTTGTATGTGTGTGTGTGCCAAACTGCTTCAGTCGTATCCGACTCTTAGCGACCCTGTAGACTACAGCTTGCCAGACTCCTCTGTCTATGGGATCCTGCAGGCAAGGATACTGGAGTGGGTTACAGTGTCCTGCTCCAGGAGATCTTCCCAACCCAGGGATCTAATCCGTGTCTCTTTTGTCTCCTGCATTGGAAGATGGGTTATTTAGTACTAGCGCCACCTGGGAAGCCTGTAACAAACTCTTAAGCTGAAGTAAGAAATGGGATCTGTGACATTAGAGGTGTCAATATTAATCGTGGGAGAAATGACTGCTAAAAAACATTGAAGGAGGAGACAAAATATAAACAGTGGGGACTGTATTAAATTACTCCGGTGATGAGTATTCCTAATAACGGTCTTGATTCATCTGTAAAACAAAACCCTAAATTCAACAGCATGTCACTATGCTTTCCATTCGGTTGCCTATAAAGGAAACAGGGAAATGAAATACTCAGAGGAAAGATTTTCCTTACAGATGGCCACAGATGTAATCAGGGATTTAGGATGCATGAAGAGATAAGCCTCAGTTATGTAGAAAATGCACTTACGTGGAGCAGTTTATTTCCCAGGGACGCCAGATAATTGAGTTACACCTAAAATCTTGACCCGTCTAAGACACACATGTACATGTCTAGTTTCAGTGAGCTGAGAGGTGTTAAATGGTTTGAAAACTGTAATTAAATAGCTGAAATTGTGCTGCAAAATCACTATCAGCATCTCCTTATTGTAGTATTTCAGCGTTAAGTGCTAAAATTTAATCCGAGTAGCTGTGACTAATCTAGTCTTTATTAGTAACACATTCAAATTAAGAGGTGTGTGTTCCTGTTCGTGTACTTTCTCATTAGCACTAATACTGCTAATGGGAGTGACAAACGTACTGTGTTTTTGCCTGTCACTTACACCTTTTAGATAGCTAGCTCCTTAGAGAAGGCAATGTTCCCTGTGATACATTTACAGAGCTTGTGTTTAATAGTTTCCTCAAAAGAGAATATGTCCATGGGGACTGTTTATTAGTTGATGGGCTCTGGGGAAAAGAGTTTGAATTAATCAATTTGAGCCATAGAGGAAATTATGATGGCAATTAATATAAATGAGAATATTACACACTCATTGGTTCCTATAGACCTTTCAGGCTCTTTTCTCCTCTTACTTGTTATGAGATTTCAAGGTTTTTTCCCCCAGACTCTTTGCTTTGCTGCTTGAGTGGCCCGTCTTTATTCCTCTCCTCCAAATCCTCCTGATTGTTCAAAGGACTCCTTAATGTTCAAGAGAGTGACTGAACAGTTCTTAGTATTTAAAATGATGTAAAGCCATCTTCTTTTCGTGAATACTCAGTAAGGGCTAGTATGTTTGGTTTTTGTATTCTCTCCAACCACCTTAGCAAATACTCTGGGGTTGGTTGATTGGATTTTTAATGTGAGATATCCAGAGTGGGATCTCTTCAGGGAATGTTTGCTGCTACCCAGCGTCTGCAGCTCCCATGACACACTCTCCTCACACATACTCACACACACACACTTACAATTTATTCCTCTCCCCCCACTCCATACCTATTATGAACAGTGGTTGTCACACAGACGTACACACGCACACACACTCCCTCCTCCACTTCTCTCATTCACACTCGTTGCCCCCCTCACACACCCCGTGGAACAGTAGCCAGGCAGTTCTCCCAGCTGCAGCTCTTCTCGGGGCTCCTTCTGTCTTCTCCTCAGGGCTCAGAGATCTGAATTTTCTGCCTGGAGAGCCTTCTCCAGACACTCAGGGGACACAAGTGTGCGCAGACAGAGGAGGAGCCCTGTCATTCTGGCCTGTAGGCATAGCTTCCTGGTGTTCCTGTTTCTGGTCAACATGCATGTTTCCTTAGAGACAGTGTTACGAGGAGTGATTAGAGTTACCTAGGACATTTTCAAGGCTGTACAGTTCAGCTGTATTATGAATTCAGTTACAACTTGTCTAGACAGCTTTGGGACCTAAGACATTGATTTCCCAAAACCAAATTCCAAATGACCTTTGGGAATAGCCCATTTCTAAATTGTGTACTGTCCATATTTCTGACTCAAATTATTTACTTGCATCCTGGAAATAGATGAGTCAAGTCTGTGGTGTAGCAGAGAAAGAAAGAAAATGTTCAGATCAAGAAATGAGAATGAATCCTTGCTCTTAGTAGTTTTATATTCTTGGGTGTGAGCCCAAATATTTCTGCCTGTTAAACAGAGGTGATAAATAGACATAGTAACTTATTTCCCAGAACATTTTAGGAGACAGTGTACATGCAGTTGTCTGTAACTTGACAAAAAGGAATGTAAACAAAAGGTACAACTATTTCATAGTTGGAAACATAGAAAACAGCTATATTTTGCATGTCTCCAAAATATAAATTTTAAATTGTTGAGGAATTTGCTAAGACTTTTTTTTTACTTCTGCCACCTTATAACATCACTGTTATATTATATTATTTTTAAGTAATACCGATTTTTAATGAGTTAATTTTCTTAATAGCAATAGGTTGTAGGTAAAACACCTTACAGTAACAAAGTACTTGGATAAGGCACGTCCTTTGATAGACAGAAGATCAGTCAGTCTCTGTATGTGACACAGTTCAGAAATAGCGGCCACCGTATTAAATCTAATCAGTAACAGTGTTCACTAATTACAGAAGCTGGTTTATATGTTGGGTAAATCGTTTGTAAGTGTTGGATTTTGTTCACTGACGTAGCATATTGCCAGCCACAGAATCAGCATAAGGTTTGATAAAAGCTTTCATCAGTAGCTTGAAGTAGGCACTGCTGC
Organism: Bison bison bison; assembly: GCF_000754665.1. Classification (NCBI taxonomy): domain Eukaryota; kingdom Metazoa; phylum Chordata; class Mammalia; order Artiodactyla; family Bovidae; genus Bison; species Bison bison. Next base: position 4,663,160 of record NW_011495080.1, read on the forward strand.
CTAATATTTCAGTCAGTGTGGAAAGGCAGGTAATGACATTATGAATACGTTTACAGTGCAGGCCAATTTCTTCTAAAATGCATGAAAGTATTACTTTACCAGGACTCTCTGAAATATGATTTATTTAATGCATTTCAGCCCCCATAATATTAAGATATAATTGAGATGAGAAGTAAAAAAAAAAAAAGATTGCATGCAGTCAGTATGGTATGTGAATCTTAGACTAAATTGCTTGTAATTTCAAAGGCACTTAAAGGAATTGTGAAATTTATATAATGCATTCTTATATTTGGAAAAGTTATAAGAACAATAGTCCAGTTATTTTAGTATTTCAGTCCTAAAGATAGGACTCTCTGAATTGCTATTAAGCGTTTCAAATAGCCACACAGTGAGCAGATCAAAATCTTTCTGTGTCCAGTTCTCATTAAATAATTTTTGTGAATTTTCCCTATAAACCTCTTACATTTAGCCAAGTAGTTGAGCAGCATATAATTTCTATGAAGGCCATGATCTCGTTTTTACCAGCTCTATGACCGGATGCATGACAACAACGTAAGCGATGCCAACACGTTTAGAAGGGATTCAGTTAAATGGTACTTGGAGTTTTGATGATTATTGCTTTGAGAAGACTGAAAATCACAGGTCTTGGCTTTACAGTTTAATTACTTGCTTAACAATTGCTAGTGATTCACTGAATCACAAGGCTTCCAAACAAATGAGATCAGTAACTGCTGCCATGCCTAAACAACTCCAATTTTCTTGACAATGGCTACCAAACTGTGTGTAGCCTAATATAAACTGTTAGTCTAACAGCAAGCAATAGGGATTTCAAGCGTGCCATTGATGAGAAGCCAGTGGATTGAGCGCTTTACCAGCAGTGACACTTGTGTCAAGCATAACTTGAGCGTATTTCATCAAGACCAGTTGGAGAAGCAAATATAGTAATTATCCACATCCTGTTTTGATACTGGTTTTGGTAATAATGAGTGCTGTCTAGCTTTCCAGAGCATCTAATTAATAATTGTTCTTAAGAACGCAGAATGTGTTTGAATAAAACTAGGAAACGGAAAGCTGAAGATCCTCCATACTTCTACGGGCTGGAGTCAGAACCACCGGTGGCACCTTAAAAGAAGACCACGCTGTAGGCAGAGGTCCAGGTGTCCTGGTGGGAAGGTTTAATGTGTGCCTTTATTGGCCTGTGCCGCTTTCTTCACTGTGTCTTAACGTCGTGGCATTTCCATGAGTACGTTGCTCCTCCATCTTGCCCTTTAGCGATGGCAGGGTCTTTATTTCAAATGGATTTTTCCAGAGTTAGATGAGTTCCTCAGTTTTTATGTATGTAGCTGCCACAGTTTTTGCTCACACAAGAATCATCTTACCCCTCTTCTTTAGTATTACACCATGGAAATAATGGAAAAGAAACAGGTCAGTCTGCGTTTAAGCAGTGGTAATAGCGCCCACTGTCTTAACTGGGTGCCTACTCGCCAGGGAGTGTGCCAAGAAGTCCACATACATTAGGTGGCGATATTAGTATCCCTGTGATAGGAATAATGGAGGCTTAGAGAAATTAAAATTTACCCAGAGTCACTCAGTAGACAGTCTGGCTTCAGACCCATACTCTAGGCTGCTGTGCCAATACCGCCTCCTTAGTGTACATATGAACTCTTACTTTAAATGTGAACATGACTTATTCACGTGAGACACTGTATGAAATATGCTCCTTCTTGACGTAGATGGGTATTTTAAAAGTTTTATTTAAATGATGACCCACATTAATGCCTTTTGCATTATGACCTGGTGCACACACACATGTTAATTGAAACATAAATAATACCACTTGTGGTTCATCCTACTATTTTCCGCTTTCATATTTTGTATTTTTACTCTCTTTTCATTTTTCAAAATGCTGGTTGTGACATACCAAGATGATTTCACAGTCCGCTGATAGGTAGCAGCCGACAGTTTGAAAATCATGGAGAACCAGTTCTGGCCTTGAGGGTTCACGCTGGTCGGTGGAATCTGTGTTCTGCTGGTTTGACTCTTGCTAAGATGCTGCCTCAGGAACTTACACTTCTAATTTTGTTACTTTTCTAATTTTGTAAGACCTCAAGTAGTTTCGCCAGTAGGCATTTGTGAGTGATTGAATTCTGTGGATGGATTAATACCTTTCCTGAGGCTCAGAGAGTTTCTCCTTTGCCATTTTATCATGGTCCTTTGGGGGTCCCATGGAGTTTAGATTATAGGGTTTTTCTCCAAATTTGACCTTCCAGAGGCCGTCTTCCTTTCCTTCTGCAGGGCAAGCGGGTTCATTATGGCAGTTGAAGGACAGTGAAGGAGAAGCAGCTTCTCTCCCCAGCTCTCTTTTCCATTTTGTCTCGTGTTGTGCAGGACAGAGTGCTGGGTGGGTTTACAGTAGAGCTGAGATGATGCAAAATGTCCCTCGTCTTCACCTTTCTGCACCCTTCGTCGGGCAGACCTCCCTAAGCACTGGCCAGCAAGCTGGAGGGAGGTTGTTACCCGACTTGTCTTTGCCCCACACCAGCTGGCAGCACCGGACTGGGGCCACCTAGCACCCTCTGGACCTGAGAGGTCCGTGCCATCTCGTCCCATCCCTCCTGGGGTTGGAGTGTGTGCTCTGTGCTGGAGGAAAAGGCAGACAGTAAACAGCAAATAGATACGTAAATACGTTTATTTTCCAAATGCAGTAAGTGTATGAGACACAGAGATGTAGAGTCAGATGCTAGAGAGTTGTGACTGCAGCATCTCTTCACTTGTTTGAGCCCCACAGCCAGGGTGATTGGTTTCCTCAGGACTGCAGAGCCTCTAAAAAGATCCAGAATGTGTGAGTCAGGGCCATGATAGGATTTTCATTTGTGAGAGGCCTATACGAGAGGACAATGTTACAAGGGATAGGTCCAATGACGCTTGTAGGTACATTGATATTATCTGGAAACTTGTTAAAAGTGCTGCCTCTCTGGTCCAGCTTGGACCTGCTGAAGCAGAATCTGCATTTGAACAAGGTCTCAGGGTAAGTCCTTCTGCAAAGTAAAGTGTGAGAAGTACTGCTAGAGTAATAGCTCTCAACTCCTGCAGAGTTGGACATGGTACGTCAACTCCCAGTGAAGTGACATGTGACCAGACCTTCAAGGTTGGACGGTTCAAATCTTGTGGAAACCATCATTTGCCCCACTGTGCTCACCTTTGCTGTGCCCAGTGAGTGCGCGCGTGCGTGCTCAGTCGCTTCAGTTGTGTCTGACTCTGTGACCCCATGGACCCCCCTGTAGCCCACCAGGCTCCCATGTCCATGGGATTCTCCAGACAAGAATACTGGAGTGGGTTGCTATTTCCGCCTCCAGTGGATTTTCCTGACCCAGGGATCGAACCCATGTCTCCTGTGACTTGTGCATTGCAGGTGGATTCTTTACCACTGAGCAACCAAGGAAGCCCACTGTGCCCAGTAAGGCTGTGTAAGTAACCTCTCTTGCTCCTTGATCCCTGTCTCTCCCTCCCTTCCCTCCCTAGGAAGGACCACCCATTATTCAGAAGTCCTGCAGGCACGCTCCAGGCCTTGCACGGATATTTCCAGCACCAGGCCTATTCTGTTTCCTTCCACCTGGACACCAGAGTTCTTTTGCTTATGGGTCTCTGTGCCAGGGATTCTCCTCATCCTCCTGTGCCTGAGTGAGTGATACACTTTTGGATTGCATGTGATCACTGGTTCAGCTGTGCTGTGAAAATTCCGAAATTACCTCTGGGAATTTTTGAGAGAGGGACCTGCAGACCCAGGTGTGGGCCAAATCAAACTAGAGCCCTGTAGAAAAAAAAGTTGGGGAAATCTCAATTCTCAACACATAACTCCAAGCAAATGAAATCACCATCTCGACAGTGTGAGACCTAGCATTTTTTAGGACTCAGCATTTTTTTAAAGTTCTCAGGTAATTCCACAGGGCAGCCAAGACTGGCACCCTCCACTCTAGAGGAAAAATATCCTTAATGTTATTCAGTTCAGTTCAGTCGCTCAGTCATGTCCAGCTCTTTGCAACCCCATGAACAGCAGCATGTCAGGCCTCCCTGTCCATCAACAACTCCCAGAGTCCACCCAAACCCATATCCATTGAGTTGGTGATGCCATCCAACCATCTCATCCTCTATCATCCCCTTCTCCTCCTGCCCTCCATCTTTCCTAGCATCAGGGTCTTTTCAAATCAGTCAGCTCTTCGCATCAGGTGGCCAAAGTATTGGAGTTTCAGCTTCAACATCAGTCCTTCCAATGAACACCTAGGACTGATCTCCTTTAGGATGGACTGGTTGGATCTCTTTGCACTCCAAGGGACTCTCAAGAGTCTTCTCCAACACCACAGTTCAGAAGTATCAATTCTTTGGCGCTCAGCTTTCTTCATAGTCCAACTCTCACATCCATACATGACCACTAGAAAAACTATAGCCTTGACTAGATGGACCTTTTACGGCAAAGTAATGCCTCTGCTTTTTAATATGCTATCTAGGTTGGTCATAACTTTCCTTCCAAGGAGTAAGCGTCTTTTAATTTCACAGCTGCAATCACCATCTGCAGTGATTTTGGAGCCCAGAAAAATAAAGTCAGCCACTATTTCCACTGTTTCCCAATCCATTTGCCAGGAAGTGATGGGACTGGATGCCATGATCTTCATTTTCTGAATGTTGAGCTTTAAGCCAACTTTTTCACTCTCCTTTTTCACTTTCATAAAGAGGCTCTTTAGTTCTTCACTTTCTGCCATAAGGGTGGTGTCATCTGCATATCTGAGGTTATTGATATTTCTCCCGGCAATCTTGATTCCAGCTTGTGCTTCTTCCAGCCCAGCGTTTCTCATGATGTACTCTGCATAGAAGTTAAATAAGCAGGGTGACAATATACAGCCTTGAGGCCTTAAAATATTTTAGAAGCTATTTAAGATAGAAGGGCTTCCCTGGTGACTCAGTTGGTAAAGAATCTACCTGCAATGCAGGAGATCCGGGTTTGATCCCTGGGTTGGCAAGATTCCCTGGAGAAGGGAATGGCTAGCCACTCCAGGATTCTTGCAGGAGAATTCCATGGACAGAGGAGCCTGGTGGGCTACAGTCCATGGGGTCGCAAAGAGTCAGACACAACTCAGTGGCTTTCACTTTCACTCTGTGATAGATACTGTCATTTGCACTGTCCATCATTGGCACATACCCTGTGCACGTGTGTGTATGTACAGCATACTGCTTACACCTTTTGAATTGCTTGGTCCTGTGTTTATAAAGCTATGGCAGAACTGACAGCAACAGAGCAGAGTTACTAGAGTTGAATTTGAGTCACCACCATGAGACTGACATCAGATCCTGTGGCATATATGTTGCAACAGATGTGACTCAATTGGTAAATGAATAATAGCATTTTTTTCTTTAATTTAAAAAATAACAGTTCCTTTTAAACTTTAGGACATTTTGGCCTGTCTTGTCATCCGAGACCTGCTAATCTACGTTTGTGAAACTGATCAAGACCTGTTCTGAAAGGGACACCTATAATCCCAAACCCTTCCACACTCTGGGAGATTTCTGTGTCTATCTTGCTTTTGCTCTAGTTTTTCCAGATGACACAGAGCAGCAGGAATCAGCCAAGAGTCCCTCAAAGTCAGAAGATGAAATGGAATTAGAGAAGGTGTTCTGAGGTAGGAGACAATGATTAGATAAAGGGATGTCTCAAAGGGAAAGATCTCCCGATCCTTAGATTTTGCAAAGTTTGATAACCTGGGGCAATAAGCTATGGTTTGGGAGAAACCTGAGTGGAAAAATTGAAAGGAGGTCCCTAAAATTTTGTAGGATGGCAGAAAGAGAAATTTTAGCTGAAAAGGTTTGCGTGTTAATTCTTGATTTGAAATATTGTCCTCCCAGCACTTTGATGCACATCTGTCAGTGACCTGCCTTTGACGTTCAGACTCTGTGTGAGCTGGCTTAACCTGAGAATCCTGCCTTAAAGGGAACAGCTGGGGTTGGCAGGTTCGGTGGTCGTGCGTGACCGTGATTGGCTCCCAAGGTGCGTTGGCCAATCGGCAGCTCCTTCGGGATAGAGACCCAGGGCAGTGCCTCTGCTGCTCAGTGTCTGCGGGTCTTTGACAAGTGAACAATAAAATGTACCGTTTGATTGCAGACTGTCTTGCTTCTTTGCCCCGTCCCTCCTGCAATCTTTCTTTTTCATGTCACATTACATGAGGAGCTTTTCACCTCTCTTTCCTGCCCCTGGGTTCCAGTGTTCATTGGTCTCTCTCACCAAACCTGTGCTCTAATTGGCAAAACTGGAGCCTGGTGGCGGCAGCCCACTCTTTCCATTTCCTAATTGGTGTCAGGGGCAGCTGGTGAAGCCAAGCCACGCTGGATTGACTGATAGCTTGGCTGCTGTGACTGTCAAGCTTCCGTCTGACCAAAAAGTTTATTATGTTCGAAACTAAAAATTAAAATGTTAAATATATCTGACAGTGTTCACAGTGGGTCTGTAATTAAGGAGAACTTTCAGTGTTAACTGAAGGTCCCTTGGCTTTGCAACTCAAAATTTTGTTTTCTTTCTGACTGCCAGCGGACTGTTTTCTTGCTTTTATGATATGTTGTAAAGCTGCATTGTATTTCCCACCACCTGCAGCACACAGGGTTTCTTCTTTTTAGAAGTATTGCAGACATGATGTTAAATGTGAGTGCTTAGAGTGGCGATCAGGGTGGCATTGAAGACACTCTTATGGAACTTAAAATTTACAAGCTCGGTTACGTGGGTCAGTGAGAAGGTATTGTTCTGTTAAAAGTGAATTATAAGAGCAAGAAGGTACAAATTCTTTTTCAAAAGCTATTTCATTTAATTGACATTTATGTTGAAGATATGAGGGGGCATTTAGGCATTTGAGTATAATATGGTCGTTTACCCAAATTAATGCCACAGTTACAGAAGGCTACATACAACATGCTGCATTTTAAAATCTAGTTTTAATACTTTGATTAGCATATTATATTCCAGTGTAATAAAACAAAGTAGTCAACTTAAAGAGATCACATATTACCAGAGAGCAAACCTCTCTGATGTTTTTGTCTCATCTAATTCCTGTAGCCAGTATGAAATACTTTCTAGCAGCATTTCTTTTGTAGAAAGAGGATTTGAGTCATTCTTTATGGGCACACATTGTGTAAAATGTTGTAATAATACCATCTTTCATTTGTTTGCATTATACTGGTTTTCCAAAGAACTGTCATATGCATCGTTTCACTTGGTCCTTTGAACATCCTGAAGTTAAGAAGTACTATTTTACATTTGATGGTTGAGGGGACTGAGAATCAAAAAGTTCAGTAACTTAATGGAAATCACTCCTACCACATGTGACTGATTCATGACATGAACCAACCCCCTTGACTCCAGATCTGTTGTTTTCCCACTATAACGTGCTGCCCTCTACATGCAGAATTTTAATGCTTTGAAGGTTACAAAGATGATTCCAGCTCTCTAGGTCTTAAATGCTAGTTTGGAAGATTGGCAGCATTCACAGATAGAAACACAGAGTGCTAAAGTGCTGAAGGAGTAATTCAAGCTCTGAAAGTGGGGTTGGCCATAGAGGTGATGAGGAGGGGAAGTTGCCATGGTTTCTTAGAAGAGTGAGTATCCAAACTGGACCTTTAACAAGGGAGGGGCATAGGGATTTGGAGGGTGTTTGGCACATAGAGTAAGAGAGCAGCTGGAACAAAAAAGTACAGAGATGGGAGAAAGACATAGGTTCTGTTTTGGGATGTTGAATAAAGGGATGTAGTGAAAACGGGGGTGCTGTGTAAAAATGCACTAATAATGGTTGGCAGACATGGAATGCAGAGAAAGCCGAACTGCCACTCTCATGACCGTGCTGGGGACAGATTATAGGTAGGAGAGAAGGGTGACATCTGTTAGGAATGTGGTGCAGCCTTCCCAGGAAGGGGAAGCTGTTTGAAGTAGGGGACTGTTCATTGGCATTCAGAGAGAGATTGTATTTGGTAGATGTTCCTGAGGTCAGAGACAGATTAGAAATAAGGGGGTTTGAAAGGAGAGATGAACTGGACCCCACCATAAAGCTTTTTTAGTCCAGCTTTGAAGACTTGGAGAAGGCAATGGCACCCCACTCCAGTACTCTTGCCTGGAAAATCCCATGGACGGAGGAGCCTGGCGGGCTGCAGTCCATGGGGTTGCGAAGAGTCGGACACGACTGAGCAACTTCACTTTCACTTGCACTTGAACACTGGCAAGAATCACATTCCAGTGTAATAAACTTCCAATTTAAGGAACCAGCAAATCAGCAATTCAAAGAGTATACACGAGTTAAGGGCCCAAGTAACTGGGTGAGGCTTCTTCTTGTTTTATTAGTTCTTCACAGAAGCAGACCCAAGGTTCTGTGGTCATTACCTCCATCACGGAGGAAACAGTCTGCCATGCTAGTGACAGTTTGAACTAGAGCTTCTCTGACTTCCTTCCTGTGGGAAGCTGAGCAAGACACCCTCTCAGCCCTCTACCGATGGGGCAAGAAGAAAGCTCTCCTGAGTCTGGTCTTGTGCTCTGTCCCCTGCTGTCTCGCTGGCTCTGACTTGGGCCAGGGCGTGAAAGGTCGCTGCCATTTGAAGCTCAGTGACGACTTTTGACTGGGTTGCTAACAAGTGGTGTTTCAGGTTGCTAGATTTGAAGGACCTCCAAGGTATCCACATGGATCTATTAATTCAGGAAATTGGAAACATAGGTCTGGAACTGGGGCAGGCAAACAAGGGTGGAGAGAGTTCAGGAATCCTTCTCCAAGAGGTGAAGATCTGGGAAGAGGTGAGATCTCCAAGGAATAGAATGGAGGGAAGAGAAAAGAGGGCAGAAATGATTTTGGAAACCCTCACCTAAGAGGCAGGTGGGCTTCCCTGATAGCTCAGTTGGTAAAGAATCCGCTTGCAATGCAGGAGACCCTGGTTTGATTCCTGGGTCGGGAAGATCCACCGGAGAAGGAATAGGCTACCCACTCTAGTATTCTTGGGCTTTCCTTGTGGCTCAGTTGCTAAAGAATCCACCTGCAATGTGGGAAACCTGGGTTCAATCCCTTGGTTGGGAAGAGCCCCTGGAGAAGGGAAAGGCTACCCACTCCAGTATTCTGGCCTGGAGAGTTCCATGGACTATATAGCCCATGGGGTCGCAAAGAGTTGGACACGACTGCGTGACGTTCACTCACTCACTCTAGGCAGGTGGAGGACAGGTGGAGTTGCACTGGAGACTCCATAGGAGCTGGTAGCAGGGCAAGGCGAGAACGAGCAGCAGGCGCCACCAGGAGAGACTGGGGAGGCGAAGCAGTCGGTCAGAGACGCATTTCCAGAAAGGGCTGGTGGAGGAACCCCAGTGGGAGGCCAGTGAATTGATGATTATTGATCCATAATAATATATTATGATATTTGTACACATAATCAAAAAGCATGTAGAAATCAGAACCCAGATTTCAGGTGGTTAAAGAAGAAGGAAGAAAGGGGATAGCTGAGGCAGTTACTGTTCTTTCAAGATTTTATTCTTTGAAAGAAAGGTGATAAAGAGTATGTACCTCGAAGAGTCAGCAGAATTTTTAGGATTTTTTCTTTAAAGACATTAATGTGTATGTGAGTTGAGGGGATGAATTTGATGGCAAGATAAGGATTAAAAATGCAAAAAAAAAAAAGATGGTAATAATTGGGTGGAGCAAAATCTCAGAATTTTGGGAGTTCTGCTTTCAAGGGTAGAATTGAGGGTCTTTGGAAGATGGGGAAGGAGGGGACCCTTTCTGTTCAGGGTGAGAGAAGGAGCAAAGGAGGGATGACTGTGGAGATTTAAGTGGGAGGAAGGGAGGTTTTCTAACGGCCTCCATTTTCTCAGTTGTAGGATTTCCTGACACTCGACGTTCTTCTGTGTAAATGCGGAGTCAGCCTGTTCTTTAGGGGGGGGACGGGGTACCCCAGGGTGACTAAGGTCAGATAATGGACTTACCAGGCAGGTGCCTCCTCTGCTCCTCAGATGTTGACACCTCTCACCTGCCCTGACTGCCCCCTGCCTGGCGCGTCTGTCCCAGCTTCGGCTTTCGCTCAGCTCTGCTGGACTTCTGTCAGTTCTTACCCTTTATTCTTGATTTCGTTTCCTTCATGTGGCAGATCTTCCTTCTTGCCTGACCTGCCCTCCTCCTTAACAGGCCACCAACTGAGGACCTTAGCCTAGTCTTCCACTGGGACCTTGATGGGGGGGGGGGTGGGTTCTGGGATGTAACTGGTTTCTATGCTAAGAGCAAAGAAGACCAAGGTTGCCTTTGGGCTCCTCTTTTAACTGTATCAATGTATTTGTTATATGAATAAGTGAATGTGTTAGAGGATCCTACAGGATGTGGGGTAGGTTAAGATACTTGGGAAAGATGAGACCTTGTAAATAAATTAGAATGAAGTCTTAAAGATATCTGACAGATTTTGTTTTCCAGCAGATTAGTCTTTCTCACTGAAGCATACTTTTGAGTCTTATTTAAGGTTGAGTTCTTCCAGTGCTTCTGAAATCTGTTCTGACTTTCTGACAGTAGACGTGGACATCCAGTTCCAAGAATAGCCTTAAATTAAAGACTGTCAATTTTAAACAGTTTAATAGATATGTAAGTGATAGCTCTATTTTAAGTGTCTTTCATTTTTTGAAAAATAACGCTTGTTTTAGAAATTCAAGCTATTTTAAACCAGTTGCTTCCTTGTAACTTGGCAACAGCCGTTAACCTATGCTAAATGGTCTGGGCAAGGTTCATCCTTACAAACTTGGAGGGTCAGAAGTTTGTTTCGAATTTGTTATGAATCACCAGCCTCTCCCGTCTTCTACAGACTTGTGTAGATTGTTTCATTCCTACCTGTCTAGATTAGGAGTGGAGCTGGCAGGTGAGAAGTTAGAAATGAATACAGAGGTTCCAGAAACTTGGTTCCTGTGCACACAGGGTCTCCCATTTAACTTCATTGTGGCTAATAAAGGCAGCTGAGGAAGAGACCAGCAGCATCAGTAGTTTGCAGAAAACTATGGTTTTCCGTGAAACTGCTTGTTGATACTGCCTTTTAGGGAATGAGCTAACGTCTGTTTCATAGGCTTGATTCTAGTAGGCTCTTATTTTAGTGGTTCTCATCCAGGGTTGTGGATTTATGTGTAATCTTGTGAAGACATGTTTCAGTAAGCAGTACTGCCTAAGGTTCTGTCACATTTTGGGTTCTGATCATTGCACCCATATCCATGTAATACAGTTGCTTGTATAGACGGATCAGTAGAGATTCTTGATAAACAGGGTGGACACTGATGTGGTACTAAAACAAAAACACTCAAGTATCAAAGATGCAGATGACAGTACATTCACGTACATCTCATTTGCTTGTCACAGCGTCCTTTGCAATTGGCGTACTTCCCTTTAAACCTCTCTGCTATCCACAGTCTCATCCACCCCCGTGACTCTAGCCATCAGCTGTAAACCAGCAACCCTTGCATCTAGTCAGGGCTGTAGTTTTCAGCATGTAACATTTAACCAGTCTTTTCTTTCCACTTGCCAACTTCCTGAGGACCTGATGTTCTCTTTCTCAGTGGGCGAGATGGCCATCCCCATCATAAATCCAGCTGTACTCCTTGCCTTCCCCCTCCCCTCTTCCAAACCCTGCTGATTCCATTTCCTCGTTACATTCAAACCTGCTGCCACAGACCTTCCCAGCCTTCCTGACATTTAGCCTGTGTTTCTTTAGGTGTACCCCTGCATGCCTCTGGGTTCCACATTGCCACATTGGGGTGGCTGATCTGCAAGGACACTCTGCTGTGTCACTGCCACGCAGGAAGTTCAGCAGGGGCCTGCCACAGTCTCTAGGTCGAGCAGGAGCTTCAGTCTGGTACCGAGGGCTGTCTCCGTCCTCTGTCTGTGCTTGCTTCTGCTGCCTTATCTCTGACTGCTGCCATATTTCTAAGTGAATAGACCCTGCTGCCCAGAACCTCGGGCATGTTGCTCTTCCATGCTGCCATCCCTCCATGCCTTCATGCCTTAGCCTTAGAATATCCGCCTACATCTTTGCCACCTCTTTCTTGAGCCCCGTCTTTTGGAAGCACTTTCGTCAGCATTTTCCATCCATGTGGAGTTTTGTTTTCCTTCCTCTCTGTGCCTGCTCTGCTTCCCCAGTGGACAGAGAAGTCTTAGAAGACAGGTGCATCTGTTTCTGCAGCACCTTGTACCCTACGTGGGACATACACCTTCACAGAACATTTCACAAGTCTGAGTCTGCTCACATTTTAAATAACTAAATGACTTATTCAGGGTTATAGGGCGAGGTTCAACTAGAAATAGTTCCAGGTCCAAAGTTCTTTTATTCTACTTCTGTGTATGCTGTGTTTTTATTTTTTAAAAGTAAGTCGAGATAACTAACCAAACCTTTGGTCTTAGTTGAGTTTTCCTTTTTTTTTTTTTTTAAGGACAAAAAAAAGAGTATTGCTGTTAAAGTAACTTGTTAGTATGGCTGGGTGCTGGTAGGCTCTGCCATAGGTGAAAAATATCAGCAACAGATCTTTTCAGAAATTTCTATAAATAACACAAACTCAATAAAACCTTCACATCACTATCCTGAGGGTGTAGCCAGGGGAACCATGTCCCCTGTGAATGATGCATTTAATTAAGTTCAACTTTAATGTTTAACGACAATAACTAGACAAATTTATTACTCCCAATATTTATATCTTATAAAGTATTAACTTGTAGCTGGAAAGCAGTAATCATTTTGAAATGAATTCCAGAGTCACAGTAATGCGGGGTTAATTCATGAGGTTGGTACTTGCAATTTTGGAGTCTAATCAGGTTCTTTTAAAATTAGTACCACTTAAATGAGAAATTGTATCTTACCCATTTTCTTTTTTTAGAAGATTAGAATCTCTTTCCTTTCTGATGGAGACTGAAATGGTTTTCCCCACCTTCATTTTTCCTACTCTGCTGCTTCCCGCCGCACTCCATTATTGATGTTATTATATCATAAGGATTGTTTTTTGTTTTGAGGATTTTTCTCCTGTAAATTCCCCCACTCTTTTCCCCTTTCAAACAGATAAATACAAAGAAAGAATAGCCCTCTTTCATCCATTATAAATGATTTTTCATTTGAGCATGTCATCTTGCTTTTTGTTACAATGGAGATCAAAGGGATATAGGTTCACCACTAGTGTTCAGCAGTTCTTTTCAGTTTTGGACCTTAAAGAAATAAGATCTAGTTTAATTTGTAGCAGCTTTAGATCTCTCAGGCATGTGGCACTCAGACGGGTGGCTGTTACTGCATGCTCTGTGTGTGTGTGTGTGTGTTAAGGCAATGAGGGAGCTGGAAATTTGGTACTTCATATGCTTTGCATATCCCAAAGATACAAATCTCAAAGGAATGCATTTGTGTTGAAATAGTACTTGTTTCTATTTAAACTAAGTTGAGAGTCCTTTAAAGATCCCCATTTAAAAATACTCATTCCATAGTTTGAACGCTGGTGTCATACAAATTTTCAGTGTTCTATTGCTTGGCTTTTTGTTTTAAAAGAGCCTTTTAAAACAACCTTTTTGTTGGTGCAGTGTTGAAAGAATCCGAGTGCCAGTGCAAGAGACACAAGAGACATGGGTTCATTCCCTGGGTTGGGAAGATCCCCTGGGGTAGAAAATGGCAACCCATTCCAGTATTCTTGCCTCAGAGATGCCATGGACAGAAGAGTCTGGCGAGCTACTCTCTGTGGGGTCGCAAAGAATCAGACACGACTGAGCATGCACGTGCACATTATTGGATAATGTTAAACCAAAACCTTACCACTCAGTAGGCTTACCATCTGATCCTTCTTAGTCTTCAAACCTTCCATATGATGTATTCCTTACTTCACTTAAACCAGGCCTCTTTCTCCCAGTGTCATCACTGTGACCTGATCTCATCCTTTGTGGTCCAAGTCCCATTCTTCTTGCAGTTATATCAAATATTTACTCTAAGATTTATAAGTCAAATGTTATTTTATGGTTCTGATGAATTGCATAGTTTATTAGTGTTATCTGCTAAGGATTGCACTACTTTCAGAAATCCAGTACCCACTCATTATTGCATGGAACTAATAAATACTGAAATGGTGCATCTATGTATTCTGTGCTTATTTAATACTGCTCCTTCCCTAGATCAAATTGACCTTCGCCTGTATCCACTTTTCATCTTTGGGTGGCAAAAGGATTTAAATAAAATTTCAGAAGCTAAAGGCCAAAACTATGTTTGGTTGCTGAGTGGGTTCTATCTTTTAGTCTATCTCCCATTGACAAAGCCTGTTGAAAAAGACTTTACTTGGATGTAGAACTTGGGTTCTAATTTTTATCTTACTTTCCATGTAGTTTTATGGATGAGGATCTGAAGGAACATAAAACCCTCGTCTAGAGTCAGTTTAACAGAACCTGAGATCCCTGTTGCTAAGAATTAAAAAAAAAAATCATATTGAAAGTCAATACTATATTCTAGCTTGTTGTGCTTTCAGAAATCTGGCCATTGCATAAATGGAATAACAAAAAAAAGTTTTTTTCTTCTCTATGACTATTTTATATTTATTTCCATCTATGTTTTCTAATCGTGTCAATTCTGACCATATGGAAAAAGGGGGTTTGGAGTGTCCAGTCGCACAGAAATCTGCCTATAAATTCTGTTCAACTGTGTGGAAAGATATAAACATAGACATTTAAAACCTGCTAAAATGTCAACTGAACTGAAAAAGGATTATTAATGTGATTTTTTTGATAATTAAACAAAAAACCAAATGTATTAGCAGATTCTATTGATACATTTGAATTTTTGATGTTATGACATTGTCGTGACAATGTCTGTTATGACATATGTGGAAAGGTATACGCTTTGTTCTCATTTGAGCAAGATGTTGCTCTGATTATCTGGAATTCATGTTCTCAGTGGCTCTGTTCATTTTGGTTTTCCTTCTGAACCATTTTGAGATTCTGCCTTATGAGGGAATGAATCACTTTTCACATGAAGCATGCTCAATCATGTCCAATGCTTCACAGCCCATAACCTATAGCCCCCCAGGCTCCTCTGTCCATAGGATTTTCCCAGCAAGAATACTGGAACAGGTTGCCATTTGCTTCTCCAGGGGATCTCCCCAACCCAGGGATTGAACTTGCGTCTCCTGATTCTCTTGCATTGGCAGGCAAATTCTTTACCACTGAGCCACCTGGGAAGCCCTTTCACATGGAATGAAGTGTGAAAGTTTCTCAGTCGTGTCCGACCGACTCTTTGCAACCCCATGGACTATACAGTCCATGGAATTCTGTAGGCCAGAATACTGGAGTGGGTAGCCTTTGCTTTCTCCAGGGGATCTTCCCAACCCAGGGATCAAACCCAGGTCTTCTGCATTGCAAGTGGATTCTTTACCAGTTGAGCCACAAGTAAGCCCCTTCACATGGAGGTTTATTGGTAAATCTATTTAAGGTGTACCTTAGTATGTTTATTCAGGAACACTCAGCACAACCATGGATGGTGTAGGTTTGATGAGGCAAGACCATTTGGAATGGTATTTCCTCACTGGCCAACATATGATATAGAAAAGCAAGAAGTAGGTGCTTTGGAGATAGATTTCTCCGTACCTACAGTAAAGGGGAGCTATTTGTAAGTAACCCTGAATTAATGTTGGGTGTCTCAGTTTTGGCTAAAACCCCGAAAATGAATACAGTTCTGTAAAAATTGATCAAACCACTTGGACTCAAATAATCAGAACCAGGTCTCAAGGAGAATAATTTCATGCTTAAGGGAAAAATAACGACTTACATATTTCAAAATTGTGACAGACATTCTAAGAAAGTTCCAGTATATGGTTACCTGCTGGTAAGTTTGGGGATATTGTCTTTTTCTTTTTTTGGTGTCTGGAGGGAGAGAAGCAGGTTACAGGGTCACAATGTTTTTTTTTTAACAGTGAGCATAATGTGGGCTATGCGAGGCCTGGCACAGACCACAGACTACTGTCTGTGCGAGGGATGCGGGCAGTTCTCTAAAACTCTGTGGCCTTCTCTTTGGTATTTGCGCTTTGGAGGAGATGAACTGAATATTGTTGAGCAGAGGTGCTTGGTGGTAATACTAGTAGTTTTGCTTGGGAGAGGTCACACATCACGTCTTTGAACCGGTATTGAAGTCTGGAGAGGTTTGCCAGCCCCTCTGCCTTCCTGAAGCCGGGCTTGGTGAATTTTGAGCATTACTTTACTAGTGTGTGAGATGAGTGCAATTGTGTGGTAGTTTGAGCATTCTTTGGCATTGCTTTTCTTTGGGATTGGAATGAAAACTGACCTTTTCCAGTCCTGTGGCCACTGCTGAGTTTTCCAAATTTGCTGGCATATTGAGTGCAGCACTTTAACAGCATCATCTTTCAGGATTTGAAATAGCTCAACTGGAATTCCATCCCCTCCGCTAGCTTTGTTCGTAGTGGTACTTTCTAAGGCCCACTTGACTTCACATTCCAGGATGTCTGGCTCTAGATAAGGCTTCAGCAATATGTGAACCGTGAACTTCCAGATGTTCAAGCTGGATTTAGAAAAGGCAGAGGAACCAGAGATCAAATTGCCAACATCCGCTGGATCATCGAAAAAGCAAGAGTTCCAGAAAAACATGTATTTCTGCTTTATTGACTATGCCAAAGCCTTTGACTGTGTGGATCACAATAAACTGTGGAAAATTCTGAAAGAGATGGGAATACCAGACCACCTGACCTGCCTTTTGAGAAACCTATATGCAGGTCAGGAGGCAACAGTTAGAACTGGACATGGAACAACAGACTGGTTCCAAATAGGAAAAGGAGTACGTCAAGGCTGTATATTGTCACCCTGCTTATTTAACTTACATGCAGAGTACATCACGAGAAATGCTGGGCTGGAAGAAGCACAAGCTGGAATCAAGATTGCCGGGAGAAAAATCAATAACCTCAGATATGCAGATGACACCACCCTTATGGCAGAAAGTGAAGAGGAACTAAAAAGCCTCTTGATGAAAGTGAAAGAGGAGAGTGAAAAAGTTGGCTTAAAGCTCAGCATTCAGAAAACTAAGATCATGGCATTTGGTCCCATCACTTCATGGGAAATAGATGGGGAAACAGTGGAAACAGTGTCAGACTTTATTTTTGGGGGCTCCAAAATCACTACAGATGGTGACTGCAGCCATGAAAGTAAAAGACACTTACTCTTTGAACGGAAAGTTATGACCAACCTAGATAGCATATGGAAAAGCAGAAACATTACTTTGCCAACAAAGGTCCGTCTAGTCAAGGCTATGGTTTTTCCAGTGGTCATGTATGGATGTGAGAGTTGGACTGTGAAGAAAGCTGAGCACTGAATTGATGCTTTTGAACTGTGGTGTTGGAGAAGACTCTTGAGAGTCCCTTGGACTGCAAGTAGATCCAACAAGTCCATTCTAAAGGAGATCAGCCCCGGGTATTCTTTGGAAGGAATGATGCTGAAGCTGAAACTCCAGTACTTTGGCCACCTCATGCTAAGAGTTGACTCATTGGAAAAGACTGATGCTGGTAGGGATTGGGGGCAGGAGGAGAAGGGGACGACAGAGGATGAGATGGCTGGATGGCATCACCAACTTGATGGACGTGAGTTTGAGTGAACTCCGGGAGTTGGTGATGGACAGGGAGGCCTGGTGTGCTGCAGTTCATGGGGTCGCAAAGAGTCAGACACGACTGAGCGACTGGACTGAACTGAACTGAACTGCCTTCCTGAGGATACAGCGCTTGTGCTTCGCCAGCCTGATCTCTGTGTTCGTGACGCTGTCTTCATCAGCCTCACGTGCCCACCCGTTCTCACCCTAAGCAGCTTCCTCCTCTTCTGCTCTCCAACCTTCTGTCTACCAAGTTGACAACAGGTTTCCCTTTTACTCTGTACATTCTCTATCAGCTTACGGAAGCTGACCCAGTCCATACACATCAAGGGGAAAATTCAGGAAGGAGGTGGCATTCCTTTGCCCTTCCCGTTTACAGGTTTCTTCTGACTGGGCATCCTTGGACCATTGTTCACTCCTGCTGAACCTTTGTTTCCACGTCTGAACAGAAATGTGGCTTTGAAAGGAGGGATTTCTCAAGGCCTTGGAAACTGTAAAATTCCTTGTCTAAAAGTTCCGTGGTCTGTGGGGAAATGAGTCCTCTTACTAACCCAGAGTCATCAGCGTCTGAGAACTGGTGATAAGAAGCCCCATTTAGGTCTTGCCACTGCCTTAGGACCATTTTTGAAAGGGAAAATACGTTCAGAATTCCAAACAGTTGCCTTTAGAATGTCGTCTTTGGAAGGTAACTTAGATAAGCCTTTTTTGTGCTTTGTGTTTATATCCGTGTATCTTATTTTTCTGTTCTGTTTGTAAAAGTTTCCAGCTCTTATTAATTTGTTTATTTACCTATAAATTAATATTCTTGACACCTCCTTCAAGCAAGCATTGGGTTTATTTACAGCTTACTTTTCGGATGAGTCTAATATGCAGAGATGTGTTAGATTATTAATCTTATTACTTTGGCAAAGGACTGTTTCAAAGGGTGAATACTGAAACTTGCCCTCATACTTGGAATTTATTTGTTTTTATTACATTTCATAAATGAAATTTCAGAGCCTGGAGGAAAATAGTGGGGTTAGTATATTTCAGGAATACATAATTGGCTTGAATTCTTTGGTAGAGAAGAATTTTATAAAATTAAAGTATCATTATGAGTAAAGTAGCTTTTTGCTTGTGTATATATGGAGCCTCAAATCTTTTAAAAATTGGAGTCATAATTTACTCAAATGTAATAACATTAAAGCTAAAATATTGCTCAGTTTGTATATATGACTGTTTCCCCCCGTCCTTGTTCCACATTTAATGGTGTTCCATGGTTTTTGCTTCTCCACGGCGATTTGTCATGAGAACTGACTAGTCATAGCTGGGAAACAACTTGGGAAACAACTTGCATCCTTGGGAGCCCTGAGGAGGATGTTATTGCTATTTTAGCTCAAGCAATGCCTGTTACTGTACTTCTTCCCCAGCCAGTAAATGTGGGTAAGAAAGCATAAGACAAATGTGTTTAGAATTATCTTTCCTACAAGCATTCCACAAATAAGCTAAACTGTAATGGGAAGTATGGTTTGAAAAAGCTGTTTTCATTATAAACTACTTACTGGGCCAGATTTTTATAAAGGTAATCAATGAAGAACTTTTTAAAGCCAAGAACATTTAAAAAAATAGTGGTGCTTGAAACAATTAAGTGAACAGTGATTGCATCTCCTTTTGGGACATAGCAAGCCTGCTATTCAAATCAAAATGCCAACCACTTGCTCTTGGAGTGGCTGGACCACTTGGTGGGCGGCCATATTGGGCACAAAAGCAACTCGCCTCTGAACCGTGCAAGAGCCTTCTGTCAGCATCCGGGAACTCCATGACTACATTTGCTTCTGTTTTTCATGACAGCAAACAAGTAAACAAATACCAGTAAATAAAGAATAAGATAGGAAACAACATCCTCTCTATTTCTGACTCATATTTCTTCTGTTTAACAGGAAGAGTAAGGTGAGAGAATGTGTTGCTTTTCCATGTGTGTTTGGTCATTCAGAAAACTAGTGGTCCTGCATTGAAATCATCTGTTCTTCTGCTTTTTCAGAGGATCTGCACGTCAGATCAGCAGCTTCTTTGTACAGCTGTTCATTTTCTTCCCCTGAGTGTTGGAAAGAGGGGTCAGCAGACTTTTTTTCTGTCAATGGCCAGATGTGGATATTTCAGGCTTTACAGGCCATACAGTTTCTCTTGCAGCTACTTAAATCCATCCTGGTGGTGTGAAAGCAGCTGTGGACTGTATATAGGGGAATGGATGGGTTTGTGTTCCAGGAAAATGGGAATTTTACTGTATTTCCAAAACAGGTGATGTGCAAGATTTGGTGCTTGAGCCATAGTTGATTGCCCCCAGTGTTGGAATGATGGTTCCTGCTTTTCATGTGTCCACATATATAACACTGCTCCATGGATTACCTATATTATAAATAAAGGGATAGATAAAGGGGTGATCATTATGGGTGCTTCCAGGGTACTCGCTGTAGCTCTATCCCTTTCTCACTTAAGGCAACATCCCAGAAGTCCCAGGAATTAGTGTAGCTTATCACAGGGATAACCTTGGATCTTCTCTGATTTTGTAACAAGTAAACCAGTCAAAATCCTCAGTACTTTAACAGTAGTATCAGATTACTCGTCAAACTCCCCACACCAGGCTTTCGCCATTGGCCTTTGAGAGTTCTGGTTTGAGAAGGCCAGTTCTTTGGAGCTCACAGTTGGAGTCTCATGGAACAGTTTGGCAGAGTTGAAGCAAGACATCTCTGCTCATCACTGGTGTCCACATGGGCCAGGTGGAGCTTGGTGTGTACAAAACGCTCTCTTGTGTTGTTCATGGAGGCATGCGAGTCAGGTGAGCCAAACAGTTATAGACCTTGTGTTTTATTGTCCTAGATCTTATCCTGTTCCTCCCTCCTGCAAGCTAAAATTGCTACAGACTGATCTTGAATACATGTGTCTGCGTTTGGGTGACTGGAAAGTTTGTTTTGCAGATTTCTGGGAGGTGGTTAGAAATCAGCTGGTTTTGGGGTATTGGTCAAAGAAGGGTAAACAATTCATGTGAGTTCCTGCAAGAACACGCCCAAATAGATGGGATTAGAGTTAGGATAATACTTTGGACACCTGGTAGGAAGAACTGACTGCTTGAAAAAGACCCTGATCCTGGGAAAGATTGAAGGAGAGAGGAAAAGGGATCAACAGAGGATGAGATGGCTGGATGGCATCACCAACTCGATGGACATGACTTTGAGTAAACTCCGGGAGTTGGTGATGGATAGGGGAGGCTGGCGTGCTGCAGTCCATGGTGTCTCAAAGGGTCAGACACGACTGAGCAACTGAACTGAAAGGTGGTACTGGTACTGATGATTCAGATACATGTAACTCTTACTTGGCCTTCTTACAGAATCCACTTGGTGGACAAAACAGTTTGTGCCCCTCACAACATTTGATCTGCGATGTCCATGCCTCATTGGTCTATGCCTACCAGCCTTCTGAAATTTCTTACCTGACCAGTTAAGTAGATGTTCCCCAGGAATCAGTTGTGCTTGTTTGTAAATGTATTCAAGTTAGTTGTTACTGTTATTAATGTTTTAATTACATGTCATTTGTTGTTGTTTGTATGAAAAATAAGATGACTGATTTGGAAAGACCCATCCAGGTGACTTACCAAAAACTTGTTTTTGACTTAGGTGTGGGTGTGGGTGGGAGAACTGTGGAAGAGATGGAGGGAGGCAGCAGAATTGAGAAAGATCCCACTCACTGACTAGTGTATAAGGATCTTTACATTCTCACTCACCTTTAAAGAAACCAGTTGAAGTTGTAGGTAATGTAGTGTGCAGGTTGCAGGAGCTCCCCAGAGCCATACTCCCAAGGCTCATTCTTGTATCAAGCAGTTGGCAAATAATTTATATTTAATGTTTTATTACAACTTAATGTATAAAGCACATATGTATCTTTTGGTTTTTACTTTGTGTTTTAAATATATTGTTTGCTGGTCCTGATTGTATCTGAGTGCTTCCCAAATGTGCCAGAGCTTTGCATAGTCTTTTATTTATCCTCACCATTGCCTGTTGGAAGAGGGCCCAATTATGATCTTCATTTTAGCAATTGGGAATCCAAAGCTTAGATATCTAATGTAACTTTCCTGAGATCCCTAGGCTAGTAAATGCCACATGTGAGATGCAGTGTCTTTGTCTTTCTCATTATACCATCTCCCTGCCTGCAGCCAACTTGATATTTAAATGCAATATGGATTTTTTTTGGAATAATGTAGTTGGTAAGATTTTAACTTATTATGAATTGCTAAGCTGATCTTTATTAGAATTAAACCTGGACGTTGCCACAGGGTGAATTAACTTTAGTTAGTACAAGAAATACAAGCACAACTTAACTTAAACCTTAACTATATTGTCCTTACGTCTTTTCTGCATTCTGGTTTTCTTGTCTGGTTGCAAACATACCTACTTGGAGTGAGTATATTTTTTTTACTTCTTAAAAAAGTCATAGGTATATGATTTAATTTAATTCTTAAAAAGAAATGTAATAGGGAAGATATTAATAACTCCATGTTTTTTAGATGAAGAAACTAAGATTCATAGAATTTAAGTGAACTAAGAGACATATTTGGAAAACCACTAGGCCTTTCAGGTATGACCTATATCAAATCCCATATGGTTAACCACTGGAAGTAACAAACAGATTCTAGAGATTAGATCTGATAGAGTGCCTGAAGAACTATGCACAGAGGTTTGTAACATTGCACAGGAGGCGGTGATCAAAACCATCGCCCAAGAAAAAGAAATGCAAAAAGGCAAAATGGTTGTCTGAGGACGCCTAACAAATAGCTGAGAAAAGAAAAGAAGCTCAAGGCAAAGAAGAGGAAAGGTATACCCATTTCAATGCAGAGTTCTGGAGAATAGCAAGGAAAGATAAGAAAGCCTTCCTCAATGATCACTGGAAAGAAATAGAGAAAAATGATAGAATGGGAAAGACTAGAGGTCTCTTCAAGAAAATTAGAGATACCAAGGGAACATTTCATGCAAAGATGGGCACAATAAAGGACAGAAATTGTATAGACCTAACAGAATCAGAAGATATTAAGAGGTGGCAAGAATACACAGAAGAACTGTACAAAAAGATCTTCATGACCCAGATAATCATGATGGTGTGATCACTCACCTAGAGTCAGACATCCTGGAATGCGAAGTCAAATGGGCCTTAGGAAGCGTCACTATGAACAAAGCTAGTGGAGGTGATGGAATTTGAGTTGAGCTATTTCAAATCTTAAATGGTGGTAGTGTGAAAGTGCTGCTTTCAATATGCCAGCAAATTTGGAAAACTCAGCAGTGGCCACAGGACTGGAAAAGGTCAGTTTTCATTCCAATCCCAAGAAAGGTAATGCCAAAGGATGTTCAAACTACCACACAATTGCACTTATCTCACATGTGAATAAAGTAATGCTCAAAATTCTCCAAGCCAGGCTTCAATAGTACGTGAACCAAGAACTTCCAGATGTTCAAGCTGGTTTTAGAAAAGGCAGAGGAACCAGAGATCAAATTGCCAACATCCGTTGGGTCATCGAAAAAGCAAGAGAGTTCCAGAAAAACATCCGCTTCTGCTTTATTGACTACGCCAAAGCCTTTGACTGTGTGCATCACTGAAAAGCAAAGTGGTGAGGAAATGTCAAATTCTGCAAGACGACAATTTCTATCAGTGGAAGGCAGCAGACCCACCATGGAGATATTAATATTGGAGACGCAGTGCGGGCCTTAGGGCATTGTATCAGAATCACTGGAGACGCCCTTAAAAAGGCAGATGGCTGGAGCTCCACCCAAACCTAGTGTGAACGACTGTCTCTGTAGGTGGAGCCAAGGTATTTATACCTTTAAGAAGTATCCTGGGTATTCTCTGCACTTCAATGCCTAAGAACTTCTGCCTGAATTAGAAAGCCATCAGACTAAGTAGAACTCTCTCTTTGGCACCCAACACTACCTGGCACTTCATAGGCACTTCAATTTCAAGGCTGCTTTGGAGAACAAAACTTTTGTAGGAGCAGATAAAGAAATTAGCAATGCAGTTGTGATGATTTCTTCATAACAGGATCACTTTGTAGAAAGAGAGCAAGAAATACTTATCATGAAAATAGCATTTTTCTAGAGAATGTAGTATTTGATTAGGAAACCCCCACCTCAGGTTTCAAAGGATAAAGTAAATGAATGGACTGAGAGGACTTAAAAGTATCTTTCTTTGAAAGGTGTATGGAAAGTATCACTTGAATGTTCAGACTTACTGTTAGTCCACATCACGGGATTTTGTATATAAAAAGGTATTACAGAATAGCTCCGGCTCAGAGCGGTGCCAAGTCAAAGAAACATTCATGATGAAAATACTGTTTGCTGAGTTAGCCCCCTGAATTCCTGCCAAGGTGAGCTCCCACCATCAGAGCCCAGGGCCAGAAGGAGGAAAACAGGAGTGAGCAACTCTCTCTCTCCCTTACCTCCAGTGTGAACTACTATTGGCTGTTCTAGAGGAAAGTGTATTTTGTTTGCCTGTTGGGGAGGAGGGGGTTGTAATTTCTAGCTCAGACTCAGCACACTTTCAGCAGTCCAAATTCTCTTTGGATAAATTCCAGCTAGCAGGAAAAGAGAGCTTCCAGTTAACTTTTTTTCTTAAGAAGTAAACACTTTTTAAAAGTCTTCAATGAATTTTTTTAAACAGTATTGCTTCTGCTTTTTGTTTTGGTTTTTTGGCCAAGACACGTGGGATCTTAGTTCCTTGACCAGGGATCGAACTTGTCCCCCCTGCATTGGAAGGCGAAGCCGAAGCTGCAATACTGTGGCCACCTGATGCGAAGAGCTGACTCATTAGAAAAGACCCTGATGCTGGGAAAGATTGAGGGCAGGAGGAGGAGGTGACAACAGAGGATGAGTTGGCTGGATGGGATCTCTGACTCAATGGATATGAGTTTGAGCAAGCTCCGGCAGATGGTGAGGGACAGGGAAGCCTGCGTGCTGCAGTCCATGGGGTCACAAAGAGTAGGACATGACTGAGCAACTGAAAAATGACGAGATGGATGTAGAGTTTGAATAACATAAAGCAAAAGATCCACATTGCAGTTGAAAAGTTGGATAAAAAGATATTTTCCTATGTAATACAGATATTTAGTTAAAGGAGGAGAATGTTGAGGGGCTATCCTTTCCCTAGTATGTGCTGAAGTATTATATGGAGGATTACTACTGGCTCTTCTCTAGCTGCATCTGAGTATGGGATTAATTTTTTTTTTTTTAAGGATTCAATTTCAGCAGGAGGGATTTAGTTGAAAGACAGGAACTAGTTCTGGTAGAAGGAAACTCTGTAGGGTAATCTTCTCTGTGGAATTCTGTAGAACAGTTTTAAGATTCTGCCCAGATTTAAAATAATAAACTAGCTAACCAAGTACAAAGTTCTACAGTTATGTATATTGATTTTACTGTTTTTTTTATTGTAAGTAATTTCCTACCACCTTCTTTTCATTCTACAGGGAAAATAATGGTGGTAGAAAACAATATATTTAGGCAGACAGAGGCTTTGCAACAAAGTTTCACTTTTATCAGTTTATATCCTTTCCCACTGAGTGATTTAGTTGTTATTCCTAGTTCTCCAAAAGAACATTTTAATGGTAGACCCCAGACAGCAGTAAACTTATTAGAATGAAGAATGAAAAAGGAAATGATGGATTTAAAAGTTAGAAGCATCTGATATTCAGGGATAAGAAGTAGTATTCAACTAGATCATTGGGGAATAATTAGAAAAATAGGTCATCAGACAAGAGACTTAGAGATCTTTCAGAGGGAGGCTCAGGAATTCACTGGACTGTTACCCATATGTGTTAATTCTGCAGTGTGAGATTCCAGAATGACAGTGCTAATTTTGGCTTACCAGAGAACATTTTACTTTCTGTGAAAATTTAGTTTTTTATATCTTACCACAAAGCACCAAAGTTTTACATGCACCAGCTATAATGTATCCTTAGTACTTTTCTTTCCTTATCCTCAAAGAATAAAAAAATTAGAAAATTAATTAAAAAATTTGGTGAGGCAGCAATATGAGCAACTATTAAGAGAACTAAGAATGTGTTTGCTAAATCAGGAATGGGGAATTTTGAACTCATGTGTAATAGCAAGTAGACTTACTAAAGTAGAAACCAATCTTATGGTGACCAGGAGAGAAAGGGGGAAGAGATAAATGGGAGATTGGTATTGACATATATACACTACCATATATAAAATAAGTAACTAATAAGGACCCAGGGAACTTATATATATATAAACTCTTCTCAGTACTCTGTGATGATCTGTATGGGAAAAGAATCTGAAGGGTGGATATATGTATACCTACAATGGATTCACTTTGCTGTACAACAGAAATTTAACACAGCATTGTATTTCAACTATACTCCAGTAAAACAAACAAACAAAGGAATAGAGATTTTTCTCTAAAATGTCACTAATTATCTGGAGGGAACAAAAAGAAATCTGACCACCAGTAAGGTGGTGGGTATAAGATTAAAGCTTAGGGATTTTTAGAGTCAGAAATATGAAATATTCAACTTGGGCCTTTTGAACTTTAGAACAAAACAAACAAGACACCCCTGTAACAGGTCACATACATTTTTAGCTAAGGGCAAGGATTAAAAGTGAGGAAGTAAAAGTGAAGCGGAAATGAACAAAGAGAACAAGAGAGAGACAAGAAGTTCCTGGTAAGTGGAGAGATTGATAAGAGAGGGGGAGAATATGGCAAAAGTCCAAAAGGAAACACCAGAGGAGAAAGAATGAAACAGCCGTGGAGGTTGTCCCTGTCTGCCGTCTTCACGCCAGTTCTGCAGGGTTCCTGGCCATGCTTCCGCCCTGGGGCGTGGCTCCACCTGCTTGAAGGTTTGCCAGGGTTCTCCTGTTCCAACCCCGTGTTCACCTGATGTCCACTCCTCTTCTGCTCAGCTGCAGTTGCCTGCTGCTCTTCCCGGGTGAATGTCCCCAAAAGCTTGTGAGAGCTCCCATGTTCTCCAGCTCGTCTGCCTGTCTTCTCCATGCCTTTTTTATTCTTGGTTCTTTATGGCTCAGAATCCTCTGTGCTGCCTTGTGGGCCCAGTCTGTGGTTGCATCGCAGCCCCTTCATAATTCTCCTTGACCTCTCTTAGTTTTCTGTTAAGTTCATCTTCAGCTTGAATCACTCTTCCTTCACCCATAGTGTGTCTGACAACCATCTC
This sequence comes from Bison bison bison, assembly GCF_000754665.1. Taxonomy (NCBI): domain Eukaryota; kingdom Metazoa; phylum Chordata; class Mammalia; order Artiodactyla; family Bovidae; genus Bison; species Bison bison. The sequence goes on from NW_011495080.1 coordinate 4,689,990, forward strand.
ATAGTCTAACGAACCGTCAGCCAGTTCCAGTGATTGGCAGTGCCTGCCTCTAGAAAACTGCGTGGGGAGGACTGTGTAGCTCCATTCAGACTCAGTGAGTCCAGAGTGTTGGTGGCTGAGTCGCCCTTGCTGAGGGCGCGGCGGTCAGGAATGGTGACCCGCTTGCATCCATCTGCTCTCCTGTTGAGTGTTCTGGATGCTTGAAGTTGTTATGTTCAGTGTGCTAAAGGGGGTCAGGTTGGATCAAGAGGAGTGGACATAGGAAGTTGCCTGCTTAGACCCATTTCCTGGAACAAGTGATATCGAGAAAATGACCAGAGAAATGAGTAGTATTAAATGAGGAGACAGAACTACAATGGGGAATTCCAGAAATACGCCTTTCTCTGTCAAAGGCACATGCCTTTCTATGCCTTTTACCTTTCCCTGTCAAAAATCCAGTCCTTGAAATCCTGGTAATTTCTAAGAATAGAAAGTCAAGGAATAACGAGTATGCTTTAGTTAAACCTCCCTGTGCCTGTCAAGATGCTGAACTATATAGGCATTATAGGAGCCAGGGGAAGCCTTAGCACCCATCCATCCATCCATCCATCCATCCATCAAACCTGTATCGAACCTCTGTTTCATACTTGCCAGGCTCTGGCCATATGGCCATCAGAGGACACATGCCCTGCCCTCAAGGAGTTCAGCCAACACATTTTATTTTCATCTTTATAGTTACTTATATGCTTATGTTTTTTCTTGATACAAGTTTTTTTTTTTTTACCAGGTAAACCTGTATCTGATCATTTTCTCATTTTTGCTCCTGCCCTGTGGTGGTTAATATTATGTGTGAGCTTGCCTGGCCTACAGGTTGCCCAGGTAGCTGATACAGTGTTACTTCTGGTGCGTCTGTGAGGGTGTTTCCAAAAGGGGTGAGCATATTTGTTTCAGTACACCATGAAAGAGGTCTGCCCCAACATGGGCAGGCTTTGTACCATCCGCTGGCATCCTGCATGGAACAAAAAGGTGAAAAAAGGGCAAATTCCCTCTCTTCTTGAGCTAGGATGTCCATTTTTTTTGCACTCGAACATTCTTGGGCCTGGTTCTTGGGCCTCCAGATTCCAGGACCTAACTAGCACCCTGCCTGTGTTCTCATACCTTTGGCTTCAGACTGTGAGTTACCCCAGCAGCTCCTCTGGTTCTCAGGCCTACCCCACTGACTCTCCCGGTCCTCCAGTTTGCAGACAGCAGATTGTGGGACTTCTCAGCTTTCATAACTGTGTGAGCCAGTTCCAATAATAAATCTCTTCTTTGAGATACATACATATATGTATATATATCTCCTTGGCTCTGTTCATCTGGAGAAACCTGACTAACACACCCCTAAGCAGCTGCCCTCTCTACAGTGCCTCATACATTGGAGTTTCTCCATAGCTGTTGCCAAGTGAATCGTTTACTATCGGCTGCTTGGGCCCATGAGAGTTTATAAAAGGGAGTGGTCCGTAGAGCTGTGCATGGCTTTATAGAGAAGGTGATAGAAGTAGTTGTGTAATAATGAAGAAGTGGTTGATTAAAAGCCATCTTGACCATTTATCAGCCATGTGATTTGGCCAGTTCATTTCACTTCTGTGACCCTTGGAGTGCTCTGCTGTAAAATGGGGGTGGTAATTTTGACAAGGTTTGCTTATTTTACTGTTTCTGTCTGTGCTAGGTTAGTAGCTTTGAGAATTTAATTTAGTCCTGGGGTGGTTTTCATTTTTTTAAAATTCTGTTTTATAGAATTTATAGTTTTAGACCTGATTTTGCTCATTGCTGCTTTTCTTTTAAATTGTAATTCTTTTTTCTTTTCTTTTTAATTTATTTTTTTATTGAAGGATAATTGCTTTACAAAATTTCCTGGTGTTCTGAGAATTAAACATTATCAATGTGAAAGAAGTTTATCAACTCTTAAGTGTTACGCAGTTATTAGTTTTTATTGATCTTTGTCATTAGAAGCTGCTGTCCCCAAACTTCTGATTTCAGACATCTATGCCTTGGATCTGTCTTCCATTTTATTAAGTTGTCTGCACAGTCCTAAACGAGGCAGTCTGCCCTAGGCCCAGCACCCTGGACAGAGGTTTATGATCCTGACTCATTTCCTGGGGCATCTTAGTTATCCATTGAAAAGAGTAATCTCTTAATTTAAGGAGAGTCTAGAATTTTAACTTTTCAACCATGCCTTAGAAACCAAAGATATTAAAGGATGCCTTTAAAGCATGAGTTAAGAATGGATTACCTTGATTCACATTTTCCAGGTGGTATGCTAACAACATCTCAGTGAAATACCTGCAGAAATATTAAAATTAACACATTCTGAAATTGTCTATGTGAGATTTATATTATTCTAAGGTTGGGGGTTTTATATAGTAGTCTTTTGTTTAGGGTAAAGGACTTACACTTAGTGTCAGACTGCAGTATATTTGAACTTTGATGGAAGTGCATTAGTACTGGACATAAGGAAACCTCTCGGTTATTTTCTCATGTGATGACAGCATAATTCTCTCAAATACCGGATTTTCAACCATATACTGACACTGTTGGTCAAAGAAAATAATTCCTATGATGATTGCAGTTAATAATATAGTATTGTATATTTGAAAGTTGCTAAGAGAGTAGGTCTTAAAGGTTCTCATCACAAGGAAAAAGAATGTTGTAACTAGGTGTAGTGAAGGATGTTAACTAGACTTACTGTGATTCTTTCACAATAGATGCAAATATTAACATTGTGTTGTATACCTGGAACGAGTATGTCAGCTATACCTCAATAAAAAAAAAATCCTAATAGCTCATGATATATGCCAATTTTCCTCCTCTTTGATCAGTTGTATTTTCCTCTTTTGTTTTAGAATAGAGTGTGTGACATCTTAAATGTATTAATATTTCCACATTACAAAGTGTCTGGTTATTTCTCAGATTTTCTGAGCATGACCAACAGCATGCATTGTCTTAATTCTCGCATGTCCCCCCCATGTTGTAGAGCATGATGTGCTCTTTCAGTTTTGTAGTTTGCTGTCCTCTCACTAGAATTTGTGCATTTACTTTAGACCATGTTTAGAAAGTGCTGGTGGAAACATATCTGCCATTCAGCATGTGTAGGCCTCTATTATTCATACCTGGATCCTTTCAGTTGCCCCCTTAACGGTTCCCCCACTGGCATTCTCCCCTCTTTCTAATCCGTCCTATTTACCAAGATTAATCTTCCTAAAATGCTTTGTTCATTGCATTCAACCTTTAGAGGCCCCCTGATGGCCTGCAGGATGAAGTCCAGACCTCTTAGCCAGACAATTAAGTCTTCCTGCAGCCCAGTTTCCACTTACTTTCTGGCCCTCTTACTGTAATTCCCTCTTCAACTGATACACCTGCGGAGGCCTCCTGTCTTCCCTCCTCTGGACCTCTCTTGATTGTCCCCTTTCTTGCTATGGCCTTTGACTCAGTCTCTGCCCATCTAAATGCTACTCATCCAGTTTTCAAGTTCCAGTCCAGCTGATGACATCTTTTATTTCCCTTGCAGCATTCACTGTCTTTATCATATATTGTCTTTTATTGTGGCTGTTTATACAACCTGTGGGCTGCTCTCCACCCCACTCTGTAAGTTCTTGAAAAACACAGCATCTATGGACAGGAATGGATTGCTGCTAGTTTATAGCTCTGTATGTAAACTGGAGCTTTAGGACTATGATTGGTGGTCACTGAGTGAGGTGCAGCTGGCTCACTTACTCATTGTGTTCTACCATCTTTGTCGCAGGATCTTCATAAAATAGGTTTCATTGAGTGCTTGTCAAATAAATGAATAGAGACATTACGTTTATTTTGTTCTTCCCATAGGTGAATTGTTTTAGCATTTAACAACACATTAGCGTGCATAGAGTTTGGTTTATTCAGAATGCCCCAGGATCATTTATGGATGGTCGTGAATTGTGTGTAGTCTGCTTAGGTCATGCTGTATGCTTAGTTAGAACTTAGTAAGTTGGCAGCCAGGTCTTTCTATCAAACAGATTGGAAAAATTCTCCAAAGTGTTCCAGGAACTCTTTGGAGAATAGATCAATTAACAATTTTATGTTGCATTTCATCTCTTGAAGGTTCAGGCTACCTCAGGTGCAGGGAAGCTCCTGCAGGACAAAAGATGGCTTGTTGCAAAGACCAGCTAAACAGTCTTTTTATACACATTCAGCCAGTTGTCAGTTCTTCCTTGATCGTATCATCATTACTGCTTGTATTCATCTGACACCAGACTGAAAGAATAAAGGCAAAAGATGGGGGGACCTGGGAGGGAATTCCTACAGCGCTTATACCAGGCTTGTCACGCTGCAGGAGCACAGTGTCTGGTTTTAATAATCTCATATGTCATTTTCAGTTTATTATTAGTAAAATAAAAACCTATTTCTGAGAATTATTTTTATTTTTGAGAAGATTATGGAATGTCACTTATGCTCTTCTTTCAGGAAAGTCATGGAGGGGGCTATTAACTTGCTAAATGTCATTATACTGCTTGTTTTCAGTTTCAGATTAATTGCAGGTGGTAGCCATTTTTCAAAGCAAACAGGCTGTCTTTTTAGTTCGGTTAGAAGAAAAGCATGGATTCTTTACTGTAGCCTGGAATATTCTGTGCAAGGTGACAAATGGCAGGGATCACAAAATGCTTTAAAAGATAGAAAAGCTGCTAATATTGTAATTTTTAAAGGACCAAGGCTGAGCTTGCAGCAGACTATTTCTTTACCATACTAAACAAGTTACACATCTTGGTATTTATGCTTAACATATATATCTATTACTTTCAGTATATTTTCATGCAGCTGTTTTTGACTTGGCAGTAATATCTTTGTCCACTTCTACAGTGTTCATTCCAGATAGTAAACAACCCTGGGAAGGAATTGCATCTTAGAAGCTCCTTAGATAATGACCCATGCAAATATAGCTTTTAATTTAAGATAACCTGTACAATACTCTTAAATTGTGACTAACTGGCTTTGTCATCTAATGAGAGTAGAGCTGTCCCGGAATTAGACTGAGTTTGGGAGGTACATTCCTACTTTGAATGTATATGACTCTTTCTCCTTTTGTCTGAGTGTTTTTGGTAGCTGATAAGTACGGCATCAAATGTCTTTCATGGTTGGTCATTAAGATCATCATTTTACGTGTGCTTGGTTTAAGAGGCTTTGAGGGTGGGGGTCACTTTCCTCTGAGCCATGGCGTCTGATCACTTAGCTTCTCAGACTGAACTGTTGCTAGGAGCTTTCTAGCATCTGATCAAATGATGGATGAGTGAAAATCATACTCACAGGAGGATGATTGTTAAGCCAGAAAGATAATATATAATTAAAATGATAGCCATAACTGTAAAGCAGACAGGATATCGTGTCAAGTAGCTAATAATATTCTGACTTCCCAGCAAGCAAAACCAAATAAAAAATCACATGGCTCATGTTTATTTCTTGGGTCCAAACCTGCAGTGGGGTCTGCTTCATGAGCTTTAGTGGGAAGGGTCAGAAATTGTTTTCATGACACAACTCTTCCGGTTGTAAATTTCAGGGAAACTCCTGTCTGCAACTGTTTCCTTAACTATAAAAATAAATGAATAAGTAAGCAAATAAGCAAAGTGGGTGTAGTGACTCTTTGTAATGTGATTTCATTGTTGTGTCATGAGGCTTTCCTAGTGTGATTGTGTAGTTTTACTTCTTTAAAAGTGATATAGGATGTTAAAAATTGTAAGTTGACATTTTGGTTATGTCTGTTTTTCAGTTTCTTGTTAGCAAGTCTCTGATGAAACACGCTCACCAGTGCACCAAGGAATTCTGGAATTTTGATTCAGAGTTCTCTGTTTTATATGGTCCTTCTATACCAGTGTACTAGTACGGATGAGAACAAAGCTAAGTCTCAGCTAGCTTGGCTCAATTTATGAGTCAGAAGTCGGTTCGGCATGGCCCGTGTGATGGCCAGTACTGGCTGTTTCTTCATCCTTCTGCACCAGCTCCAGTAACTGAAGTGGCTTATTTACATTCTCTCCTGTCTCCTCTTTTGCCTTTCAGCTGGATGATTTATGCTTTGGGTTCATTCTCTTCTTTCCATTCCCCTCTAGGACTTCATTCCCTTTGCTTTGTTCAAGCTTGATTTTATCACTAGTTATTCCTGTGATCTCATCTCTTAACCTCTTTTCCTTGGTCAGTTGAACTGGAGACTTCATAGAGAGGCTGAAGATTTTATGCATGTACGTGTGTGTTTATTTATACTGAAGTCTGCAGATGATGATTGCAACCATGAAATTAAAAGATGCTTACTCCTTGGAAGGAAAGTTATGACCAACCTAGATAGCATATTCAAAAGCAGAGACATTACTTTGCCAACAAAGGTCCGTCTAGTCAAGGCTATGGTTTTTCCTGTGGTCATGAATGGATGTGAGAGTTGGACTGTGAAGAAGGCTGAGTGCTGAAGAATTGATGCTTTTGAACTGTGGTGTTGGAGAAGACTCTCGAGAGTCCCTTGGACTGCAAGGAGATCCAACCAGTCCATCCTAAAGGAGATCAGTCCTGGGTGTTCATTGGAAGGACTGATGCTAAAGCTGAAACTCCAATACTTTGGCCACCTCATGCGAAGAGTTGACTCACTGGAAAAGACCCTGATGCTGGGAGGGATTGGGGGCAGGAGGAGAAGGGGACGACAGAGGATGAGATGGCTGGATGGCATCACCGATTCGATGGACATGAGTTTGAGTGAACTCCGGGAATTGGTGATGGACAGGGAGGCCTGGTGTCCTGTGATTCATGGGGTCACAAAGAATCGGACACGACTGAGCAACTGAACTGAACTCAACTGATAGTTGATTTACAGTATCACGTAAGTGTCAGGTGTACAGCACAGTGATCCAATGGTATATACATTTTTTTTTTTTCAGATTCTTTTCCTTTACAAGTTATTGCACAATATTGACTATAGTTCCATGTGCTCTACAGTGGAGAAGGCAGTGGCACCCCACTCCAGTACTCTTGCCTGGAAAATCCCATGGACGGAGGAGCCTGGTAGGCTGCAGTCCATGGGGTCGCTAAGAGTTGGACACGACTGAGCGACTTCACTTTCACTTTTCACTTTCACGCATTGGAGAAGGAAATGGCAACCCACTCCAGTGTTCTTGCCTAGAGAAGCCCAGGGACAGGGGAGCCTGATGGGCTTCCATCTCTGGGGTTGCACAGAGTCGGACACGACTGAAGTGACTTGGCAGCAACGGCAGTTATACAGTAGCTCCTTGTTGATTATCTGTCTATACATAGTAGTGTATATGTTTTAATCTCAGCCTCCTAATTTATCCCTCCTCTCACCCTGCTTTCCTATTTGGTATTCATGACTTTGTTATATGTGTCTGTGAGTCTCTTTCTGTTTTGGCAATAAGTTAATCTATGTCTTCTTTTTTTTTTTCCCTCCGTTTAGAGTCCTTGTATAAGTGATATCATGCGGTATTTGTCTTTCTCTGACTGACTTCACGTAGTATGTTAATCTCTAGATCCATCCATGATGCTGCAAATAGCATGATTTCATTCTTTTTTGAAGGCTGAGAAATAGTCCACTCTGTGTATATACCACATCTTCTTTATCCATTCATCTGCCGACTTCATATAGAGGCTGAAGATTTTTTTGAATTCCCTCATTAGCTTTGGGGGAAAATGGGATGTCTTAGAGGGCCAGGTACTCCTTCATACTTTCATTACCAGTGGCCACTGCTGAGGCCATTTTAAAATATAATTTTTATCCTTTTAATACTTTTACAGTTTCATTGTTTCTTGGTGTACAGTAGAATTGCATCTTGTTTAAGAATTTAGTTTTAACACCAGCATGTGAATTTCATTTGCCAGTTATACCTTAATAAAGCTTAAAAAAAAAAAAAATCCACGTGTGAAGCCAAGATCCCCTTTGTTCAGATTGACTCTCGGGAGTCCGGCATTGCTGTCTTTCTTCTGTTACTGAGTTAGTAGGTTTCTTTGAGCACTAGATGAAGTGTTGGCTTTCAGTTAAGGATTTTGTGACTGCAAACTCTCTAGAACCGCTAGCATTTCATTCTCTGGGAAGAGTTGGGGCATGAGACAAGCCGAGCGTAGAGCTGGCCTGGGCTTCTGAAACGGGTGGGATCCTACACACGAGTTAAACTTTCCTCTTTCTGCTCTTTAGCCTGAGGAGTTGGAGTTGCATAAGCTAAGTGTGCATGTGATGCAGTTGCACTGTACCGTCCTCCTCAAAGCACGGTGAATGAGATGAGGATGCCCAGTTGCTTGAACTTTAGTCTTTTGTTGGTAGAAGAGGAGAGTGGGTGTGATTTGGTTAGCAACAATGTATTGAACTTATTTTAGAAAGTGGCCCATTGCACCCTGGATCTTACCTTTTTGAATCGGCCAGGTGGTGGTAGGTTCAAGAAGCAGCACAGCGAGTATTGCTGAGTGACAGAGAGCCAGTGAAGTCCCTGATGCTTCACCAGTAGCTGCAAACCCACCAGCGGTGCCAAGGCAAGCAGAGAGGGAGCTGCGCTGCTGCCGTGCAGGGTCTGCCCCTGGCATCCGGTGTCATGTCCACATGGTCATCTCCAAATGGTGTCGCCTGTGTGCTTGTAGCATCCTGGCCGCTCGGCAGTAGAACATCCGCATTTGTGGAATTTCCTCTGACCTCGCTCTAGAGTAGATTCAAAATGAATAATGGAAGAAATGTTGTGGTAAATGTAATGCATGAAATGCAAATGTTTAGCCCATCCCCTTAAATTTACAAGGAAACCCTCAAAGGTTAACCTGCCCATGATCATGAGAGAGCAGCCATTCTGGAATTGGAACTTGAATTGTCTGAAGACTGTTTTGTAGCTTTTCCTACCATACAGAATTTCTGGATCGAATTGTATCCCACAAGTCTGTTTGGATTTATTCTGCCTGGCCTACACAAGTGAAGCCTTTCTAAAGTGAATTGCAACAGATAGAACCTCATTTTTGCTTGCTGGTTTACTTTCTATTTGAACTGGAAGCCAAAGTTCAAGACCTGCTCAGAGTTCCTTGTTTGTCCTCCTTTATTTTTGGTTATATGGCAAATCAGGTGACGTGGCTGCCTGGGGGGTGTACCTGTCAGCTCTTTCTTTAAGGGAGAGCCTGCTGTCAGAGTTCAGTTAGCAGAAACCTGGGATCCACCACAGCACTGGGATCCACCTCAGTGTTGACTGACAGTACATGGCATGGATTCTGGAGCTGGGCCTTTCTGCTTGACACAGGATTCCTCATGGGCAGTCTCTGCTCTGGGGCTCCGCATTGGCTGGCCGAGGTTTTCTCAGAGCTGCGCTGTTGCTTCCTTCCTTGTCTCCCAACACAGGTGTCAAACCCACAGCATCATAGAAGACTCCCTGTCTTCTTCTGCCCCCCCACTTTATCCTTCCCCCTAATAAATTTCCTCTACTTCTGATTCTATCTCAGCATCTGCATCCCAGAGGAACTGAACTACGATAAGCTACATAGGTGGTTTTGAAGGCATTTTCAGGCTATTCTCCGTTAACCAGTAAAAAGTCTCTTTATATTGAGTAGTGCTGAAATGTGACTGCCAACATTTGACTGGCCATCTTTACGTTGTCTTCCCTTGAAGTCAAACCAACATGAAATAAGGTTAGATAGTGATGGTTTGTGCACTGCTGTCAAGAGGCAGGGGTCTGAGAACCAACTTTGTCCCTGACCTCAAAGAATTCCCTCTGACACCAGGGACTTTGGAGTCTCTTACTTCCTATAAAATGAGCTGGATGGTCTCTGAATGTTTTTTTTCAGCTCCAGATGCGAAGTAGATTGCAAGAGGAGAGATTGACTCTGGCCAATTGGTTTCAGTCGTGTGACCATTAAACCCAAATTTAAACTGAACAGATACAAGTTAATACAAAGAAAAGGAATTCAGAAGTTGTGCAGTAATTGTCTCCATGTTGTTCAATTTATTTGTTAGATCAGTGACACCAAATACCTTGGCACAGATAGTACAGCTTAACTAGCAGCTCTGTGTTAGAGTGCTTCTGAGATTTTAATCTCTATGGTGAAACAAGATTATTTGTTAAGTGCCTGGAAATGGAAGTATTATTCCCTACAATATGGAGTAAGAGTAGAGACAATTTAATATAATTGGGATTTAGGTTACAAATTCCAAATGCCTCCACTGTATCAGCTGTGGTCTAGAGAGAAACCACTCTGCCTTTACATGTAATGGTAATATTCAATGGCTTATAACACCAATCTCTTCTGCAGCTGAATTTGATAGTAAAAGCTCCTTCCTGCTCTCAGTCCTTATAGTCATATCGTAGTTTTATTAAATATGACCCTTTTAAACCACATTTTCCTCTTTGAAATATAATTCTTATCTTTAAAGTTTCTGAGCTTACTAACAATTCTCTGATGTAGAGTTCTTATATATTTTGTAGAACTTGGGTTTCTGGAACTTTGTTTTTATGCAGCTGCTGAATCTAATTACAGATGGTCTTGCATGTTTGCATTCACTTGGTCCACCACAGTCATATAGTCAAAGCCAGTGTCATTAGAGAAAATAAAAACTACACATCTGAGAACTCTGAAGCCCTCACAGTTCATTTCCCTTTTGCCGCCGCATTTATTTACTGTTTCTTATGTGTTGGGTATCTTGATGTGTGCTCTCTTTTTAAATGGCTGTTTCGAGAGGAGCACAGAATATACGAGACTGAGCTGATGAGGTGATATATTTCAGCGCCTTTCATGTTGAGACTTCATGTTGAAATGTCACGTTGCTTTGTGACGTGAAACTATTGTAAAATCGTAACATGCATGTTCTTAGGAATGGTGTATAAGATATTTAACAACAGGTCTGGCATTGTCACTGCCCAGGAAGAACAAGTGTTAAACCTCCAGCACCAGGGCTCGCCAATTCTGTCTGAACTGAACATTGGTCACATAGATTCAAAATCTTACGTTATATGCACATCGATTCTCTTGTTACAGGGAGCCATACAAAAGATAGGACCTGTTTTGTGCCTTTCCTACGTAATTCAGAAAGAATGCGTTCAAACTTCCAGTTTCTTCTCTAACTGGGACATGATTAACCATTTTATATACCTTCCTTTTCTACATTATACCCTTCAGGCAACCCTACAACCGAATTACACTGTGATCAGGTCTCTAACCCTGTTCTACCATACATGTAGGCATTTACTTGATAGAAATTTATTAGCAAGCAGGTACAAGATGCTTCATGTAACTCATCTATAGAACTCAACGGAGTCCCAGTTGTCTGTTCTTTTAGGTGCTCTTTGCAGGGATGGGTCACCTGAGTGACCCAACGACTACTTACCGTTGGCCTCAGACAACCAGCAGTCTTTTTAAACCAGTGGTTCTCAACTGGTGCCTGTTTGGCTTTCCTGGGGACATTGAGCTCTGTCTGGGAACGTTTCTGTCTTTTGCAGCTAAAGAGCCAGGGGGCGCTCCTGGTCGTAGAGGCCAGATATACTGCTAAACATTCTGCAGTGCACAGCACAGCTCTCTGCAGCAAGGGGTGATCTGGCCCCAAATGGTAGTGGTATCCAAGGTGAGACACTGCCCTAAACCAGTGGCTGGACACAGGATTGTTCAGAGATCACACCTGAGGCACTGTTCATAACGTTAGAACCACCGGCCTTGTTCTCATAACTCATGTTCTCATAACTTGTTCGCACAACAGATGTAGGAGTATCTTTATATATGTTCATAACCCTTACATCTTTTTGATAGTTTTCATTTTACCAATAGAACATCTGCTATTTATCATGCTAGTTAATGAGCCATTTTCTCTAATAAAATCTCATTTCCAACAGTCACTGTGCTAACTATAACCAGCAAGGCATCATGGTTGATCAAGATATGGATAGGTGAAGCCCTGGTTGCAGCCATATCTAACGTTTTAAGCTTCCAAATTGTGGAGTTCTTGATAAGAATACTACCTGCTGATCGCTTCTGGATTGTGCGTTGTTTACTGATACGCCAGCAGCTCCGAGTTCAGAGCTTCATCTAAGTAATGTGCACACATACCATCCCACTGAGGGCGCTCTCGTACTTTGAAGTAACGTCACACACTGCGACAGATTTGTTTCCCAGAAGCTGTGTCTGCTCACCTTCTACAAACTGTTCCCCTCAATGCACTTAATTTCATCTTGGCTACCATGTCCTGAGAGTTTCCCTTGTGGAAGATAGAGGAGTAAGTCTCTTTTCTTGTCTTAGAGAGTCTGAGGTTGACAATAGGAATAGTGGGTAAGTGAACATGTATAATACAAGACAAAGTCAAAAATATGTGCCCTGAGAGACACGTGGAAAATTTTATTAGGTGTAAAAGTGTGAGAGGCGGCAAGGGTATGACATGGCAAAAACCACATGAGGGAAGAACATTCAGAAGGTGTTTTGAAACTTGATAGGGGTCTGGACTGGGTCAGTGCATGGTCACCTGGTGATTTAGCTGAGCTCAAATGGATGTCCTGGTCTCCTGACCCCTCACCAAGTGGATTTCCAAGTATGTCATAGTGCTGGTAAGTTCTGACTTACGCTGGAAAGCTGAGGAAGTAAATCTGTGATTTAAAAATGTTTTTTTCCCCCTCTCTAAAACTATAGAAGAAAGCTTGTAAAATTGTTTGCGATTTCATCTAGCACTTGATGTCACTGCTTTTGTCGAGAAGCATGATCTGCACAAATGTTATGAGAGAACTACTGGAAAAATTTAAAGCACTACTAGGGTGCTTTCTGTTCTAAATGTATGCAGCTAACAACCTCCTCACTTCATTGTTAGTTTACTTTTTAATTTGAAAGACCATTTATCTTTGCCTTTGTTCTTTTCAAGAGAATAGGCAGATACGCTCCCAAAAGCAGGGGACACATTCAGTAGGCTGTTGATAGTAAGTTGACAATATGACATGTAGACCAGGGTCCTTTGGGGAAGACAAAACAAACAGAAACAAGTGGATTTAATAAAATCCTGGGAGATTGAGTGTGACTTCCAAACTTGGGATCAAGACGTCTGTTGGAAGAACGGCCTTTGTCTTTCATCCCTTGGTCTGTACTCAGCTTGCGTCAGCTCTTACTGTGTTAGGGAACAGAACATTTCAGGCTGGGCTTTGCTCATAGCTTGTGTTTAATGCCTCTGAGTAGTCCCTGAAAGGTGTACTCAAGTTGATACTAGGTTGGACATGGTTCACGTTCCTTTGCATGAGTTAGCATTTTGAAGGTCACCTTCTGCTGTGGTTTGGAAACCAGGGCTTTGAGTATAACTCTTTGTTTATTAATCCCACTTGATAAAAGTTCAGTGAACCCTATGTAATTTCTCATTTGTAACAAAAGTCTAGTATTCAGCTAATTGAATTCATGGCCACCTTAATTATTTTGTTACGGCTAATTGATATTCACAGTGATCATGTTCTACAGTTTCTAAATGTAATATTACTGTATAAGTTTATGGTTCAGCTGCTTCAGATATTTCCATTTTTTTGTCTCTTAGTGTCAGCATGTAGTTGTATTTTCCTGTGTATCATGCTTGATGTAGGTCTGACATGGAAGAAAGTTCCTTGCCCTGTTCTTACTTGCCTGTGTGAGTTGATAGATGTATAGATTGATTTTTGCCTACCACAGATTATGCTTATCATTGAGACAGATTAACTCTTTCCCAGTTCATTATATGTGTGTTTCAGATTTGTTCAGTTCAGTTCAGTCACTCAGTCGTGTCTGACTCTTTGCAACCCCATAGACTGCAGCACGCCAGCCTTCCCTGGCCATCACCAACTCCCGGAGTTTACTCAGACTCATGTCCATCGAGTCGGTGATGCCATCTAACCATCTCAACTTTTGTCGTCCCCTTCTCCTCCCGCCTTCAGTTTTTCCCAGCATCAGGGTCTTTTCCAGTGAGTCAGTTTTCTCATCAGGTGGCCAAAGTATTGGAGTTGCAGCTTCAGCTCAGTCCTTCCAATGAATAGTCAGGACTGATTTCCTTTAGGATGGACTGGTTGGATCTCCTAGTAGTCCAAGGGACTCTCAAGAGTCTTCTTCCAACACCACAGTTCAAAAGCATCAGATTTCTTACAAGATTTTCCTGTTTACATTGATTTAGAATTATTGCCTTTTCTCAGTTTTAGTAATTTCTGTTTTCATAACATCATCCCATGGAAAATTGAGCTGATACCTGCTTTGTTTTCTACCTTGAGGTATTGAAATTGAACCCTGGCCTTTAAAGAACTTTGTCATTTAAAATATATAAGCTTTCCCATAGCACCAGCTCTCCCCTTACATGCCTTGTACTTGATGTGTGAAGTAACAGTACTTCCTCTGAGCTCAGTGATTATGATGTCACTGCGTTTCCCGTGCTGTGTGCTCTGTTCCTCATCTCAGTCTTCCAGGAGCAGCCAGGCCTAAGAGGGCCGAGCTACCATGCCAAGAATCTGTCGGCATGAAGATTTCTCTAGGAACATACATGGAAAGGTACATGGGAAACCACGTTTATGTCACAGGCGGAATCCCAGTTTTTACTTCTCTTAACTTACTGTATGGTTTGTTGTTAACAGCTTCAGGTCTCTTCTGAAACGAGGAAAGACTTTAAGGAAATACGTACGTGTTGTATACTTCGTTTTGAATCTGGCTACCAGCACTGAGTGCAGACATCAAAATGTTTATGTGTTGGGTTTCTTAAAATTCGATTTCCTTGTTTTCTTTCTCTTGTATATGGCACACTCCAGTTTTCCATAATGATCCATTTAGGCACTTTCTGTCATGTTTTCAAGCCCAATCACATTATCCAAAATCTAACAGAATCTGAAGACTAATCAGTACACATTACTTCTTGAGAAGGAATAGCGAACCAGAGACGGTGGGTGCCGGGGTTCAGCCCCGGCTGATCCAGGGTATTCGAAGGGGAGATGGCTTCAGCGAGGATCAGGATACAATAGCTTCAATTAGACATTAATTAGAGATGTAAAGAGTAATAGAATGTGGATAGCTCAGTAGGAAAATTCAGTGGAGAAAAGAGGCTTTACGTGGGAGACCAATAAAACTTCAAGACAAGAAGCTTGCACCACTTACGTAGGCCGCAGACGTCCTTCCGTTCTCCCGAAGGCGAGGAGACACTGAGGCCTCCCTGGTCGGATCTTAGAAGCCCAGGCATAATTAGTAAGCATGGCGGGTTCCGCACTCCAGATGGAGATTCAGCCAGAGTTTGAGAGAGAGAGAGACATGGGGAGACCAGTATTTCGAGGAACTGATCCCAATTCTTTATTTTCCAGGGTCTGTTTTTATACACTGAGGTGTTATACAAAAGTCACGTGGGGTCAGCAGTCCTGACTTTTATCAAAGTCAGGTGCTTCATACAAATGTATACAGAGGTCTTAGGCGTGTTACATCATCTTCTGGCCAGGGGGCCTGCTGACAATTTATGACCCTCTCCTTGTGACAGCGGTCAGTCAACCAGGACACTTTTTTCTCCAAGGGTGATTATTCTTAAAACAGACGCCACCCAAATAAAGTTACATTCCTATAGGGTGAGGGTGTAGTGGGTTTTAGTTAAGAAAAGAATTTACTTAGCCTAAGGTCTAACGTGATTAATATCAAAGGTTAATACTTATTTCTTCTATGTATTCATTAATGTGTATAAAGGCAGGGGATGTGGAGACTCAGCAACAAACATTGGCTCAACAAATGAAAAACCCTTCACCAATACAATTTCTAATCAGCCCACTATACTTATACTAATGGTTTTCTAACTTCTCTAAAGAACCTGTTTTTAGAAGGTTTAAAGCATCTCGTGCCTCTCACTGTTGGGAGGCTGTGAGCAATCACATGTGGCTGGACAAGCCTGTCAGGCAGGCTAGAGAACCTTCAGAGGAGTTTGTAAGTTTGGAACGCTCCTGTCACGCCCAGGAGTTTTTATTAACTGGAGCTCTAAGTTAACTCCTTCTCCGAAAGAGGTGGTGGGGGACAGCCCCCCGTAAAGTCAGAGGTGTAGGTGAGAGCACAAAGTAGTAAAGTAGGCAGGCTCTGGTTATGGGGGTAGATGCTCGAGAATTTCCAGGGGGACTCCTGAGGCTCGATCCCGCCTTTGCGTATGTCGAGCCTCCTTCCTCATGACCTTTGCCATGGGCGGAGTGCCTCACGCCGGCCCCCAACAGGTGGGGGGAAGCTTTTTATATCCATTTCCCCCCCTAAGAAACGATTCTCCTGTAACAGTGAATAACGTTGTAATCCTCTTCGTTGTCATTTGTTCGTTTACCGTGATTCCATATCAGTCAGACAGGTCTACGTGGAGGTTTCATTCCCTGCAGTTGGTTTACCGCTTTTTCTTAAGTCGCGTGTGACTCTTCATCCTCGGCAGCTATTAGTTTAGCCAGTGTATCCCAGGCTTATTTAAGTTTCCAGGTTCATACTGTGTGACTTTCTCTCCCAGCCTTGCATTAACTGTTTCAAAGCAATGTGCCACTGAGGTGGTGTAGCCGTGCTTCTGGCTCTGTTCTTCTCCCCAGCAGATCTCAGGCTATTGATTCTGTTGACAGTCTAAGGGGAAGACCTGTGATGTCAGCCTGTGGTTGGGTGTTTTCAGGCCTTTGGAGGTGGTTCGTCTTTAGTGTGCATATCTCACCTTTTGACGTGTTTCTTTAACAAAATTCCAAGGATTGCATCTTACAATGTGGGAGTTTCTGCATATCTTTTATTTAGGTGGTCATCAACCTTTCAAAATTAAATTTGGTGGTCAGTGTAGTCTCTTTTAGGCTGAAGCTATATACTTGTGATACTGAATTCTAATATTTTCTAAATAGCCATAATAGAATATCTATTACTTTTTTTTTTCTTAAAAAAGAAATCTCAGTGTGCAGCACTATGTGAACAAAAGCAATATTATTTAGTGTAAATGGTTTAAGAACCGTGATTGGTAATGTCATGCATTGAATGGGGAGATAATCAAGTCCTTATACGTTAAGCATTTACTAGGTAAAGTAATTTTCCATGCTATAAATAACTGTTCAAGTTGTTAAATTTTTATGTTTGTTAGTATAGCTACTTAATCACTCACTCTTTTGTCTTTTGTACCATGTTATATTTCCATCTGATAATCACAGATAAATGTATGTCATTATAATGTTTAAAGTTTTTTTAATTAAAGAAATATAACTTTGTTACAGAGATTTTGGAAAATAGAGAATAGTCTAAGTAAGAAAACTATACCGCTGTGCATATCATATCCGCTGTTAACATCTCAGCAGTATTATCCTTTTTCTGTGTCTACATAATCAGGTACTCAGTTTTTCCTGTCCTTCCCTTCTGCCCCCAAACCCCGTTTCTTAACCAAAATTAGGAATTTAGTGTACATGGTAATTTGTGACCATCCCCCTCCCCTTAATATTTTGAGTTAAAGAAATCACTTATTCTATTAAAGCAGTATTTTTTTAATGGCTCTCAATGTTTGATCATTATGGCCAGACTCAAGTCTTTATAATAAAGAGACAGTATGGTTGTTGGACCATATCTTATTTACACAAACCTCTGTTGTTCCCAGTCTTTTTTTTTTTTAATAATATAAATTTATTTATTTTAATTTGAGGCTAATTACTTTACAATATTGTATTGGTTTTGCCACACATCAACATGAATCCGCCACGGGTGTACACGTGTTCCCCATCCTGCACCTCCCTCCCACCTCCCTCCCCATACCATCCCTCTGGGTCATCCCAGTGCACCAGCCCTGAGCATCCTCTATCATGCATCGAACCTGGACTGGGGATTTGTTCCCAGTTTTTTTGTTGCTTTAAATAACGTTGGCAGCGTTTTTTTAGATATAAATTTTTGTGTGCTTTTCTTAGTATTTCTTAGAATTAAATGCCTAGAAGTGAAATTAGTTAACTGATAAGCAAATTAACATTAGTAAAGATATACATATATATTTATAAAATTATTTTCATAAATTTTAATATGCTTTATTTGGATCAACTTAAAAATTTTATATTGTTAAATTCACTCTTTTGTGATACACTGTTGTTTGAGTTTTGACAAATGCATGCACTTGTCTAACTACCATAATCAAGAAGGAGAATTGTTTCCTCACCTCAGAAAATTCTCTCCTTTGTCTTTTGACTGCAAAATGTGTTTATTTTTAATATGGAAAACGTAAGGGAAAAAAATAGTTAGAAACCCTCCATAAGCTTACCACCCTGCCATAACCTCTATTGACATTTTGTTGAATATCCTTCTGGTCTTTTATTTCTTCTTCCCTACAAAAAAAGAGATCATACTCCCCTTTCTGTTTATAGTCTTCTTCTTTTTTTACTTAGTATATTTTGAGTATATTTTAATTTAACTGCTAGATCGGTTTTTGTTTCTGTTTCTTTGCAATTCTAATTAATCTTATCGTGAATATCTTTGCATATTGCCATAATTACTTAAGTCCTAAAAGTAGAGTGTTTAGATCTCAGTGCATATGTACAGTTTTCAAACTTATTTACATTTTGTCAAACTGATTTTTAAAATGCTTATGCCAATTTATATTCTGACGAACAGTGTCTTGAAGAGCATGTTTTTCATGTATCTTGGGCAGTATTATTTTTATTTTATATTTTTAAATCTGATAGATGAATTATGGAATTTTGTTATTTTAATTTTCATTTTTGATTTCTTGTGGGTTTTTAAAAATGTGTTATGTACATTTTTGTGCAGATTGCTAGTCTGTGTCACTTGGATGTTTTTCTCTTGACTCTTTTTGGGGATGGAGAGCTTATTTTTTAAGTGCTCTTTATGTGAGCAATACTAATTTCACTGTTAGGAGTAAGTATTTCTTTTCATGTGCTTGTTCATTTTGTTTAATGTTTTTTATCTTATGGAGGTTCTCATAAATCCATCTTTCTGCATTTCCTTTATATTTGCAGGGATATGTGTTCAATTTAGACAGATAAAGGAATCTGGATCATGTAGTCTTGCATATTTTCTTCACACATAATTTTTTTTCTCTTTTTTTTGTTTTTTTTTAATTTAATTTAATTTTTTAACTTTACAATATTATATTGGTTTTGCCATATATCAAAATGAATCCGCCACAGATATACATGAACCCTGTATGCCTGTTCCCATCCTGAACCCTCCTCCTCCTGTTCCCCATCCTGAACCCTCCTCCCTCCCCATACCATCCCTCTGGGTCTTCCCAGTGCACCAGCCCCAAGCATCCAGTATCGTTTACACATAATTTTGTCAAAAATTCTTTCTCCATTGCTACTACTCCATTGTTACTCTATTACTTACTCCATTACTACTCCATTATTACTCCTACTCTTATACTCCTGTTAGACTAGTGAGGTTTTTACTGTTATGTCAAGGAGCCGTAGATTATGTGCTCGCATATGTGTGTATTTTTTATTTAATTCATTATTTGGTTTTTAAATTACACTTATACTTTGAAGCAGCATGAACTTTTCATTGAAATCTTCTATTCAAACAGTATTTAATAGTGCAATAATATTCAGATATGTGCCAAGTTAAGCAAGTCCTCTTATTTTTTCCCCCATTGTCACCTTTGGCTTGCACTTTAGGTAAATACTATCCATCTGATTTCTTGGTTGACATTAGGGGAAAAAGTGTTTCTCCTGGTAAATAACTATTTCTCTGTTTTTTACATGCCACAGGATATTGAAGTCAAAGTAAGTAGCAAAACCGTTACCTACAACAAATGTGCACATGAGCTGACCTAAGTGTGTAGTGACAGTCTCCCTTACACAGGTTGATCCAGGCGACCCTTGATCGCATTGCATGGCAAAAGAGTGGGAATGCCAAAATATGTATTTTGCTTATTTCTTAAAATTTCTAGCTGGGCTTGTGTTCAACATTCATTGACCAAAAAGTATGTTAAAAACTTTTCTAACATGGGTGATGTAGGGAGGTTTGTTCTCAGAAATAAAGGTCATTTAAATATAATAAAAATAGAAACAGCAGTTTAAGAAATGCATTTTTCATTGTCCCTCCCCCAGTTTTATTGAGATATGATTGACATACAGCACTGTGTAAGTGTGAGGTGTGCAGCATAACAATGATTTGACCTACATACCTCCTGCAGTGATGACCACAATAGGTTTAGTAAATACCCATCATCTCATATAGATACAACATTAAAGAAGTAGAAAAATATGTTTTCCCTTGTGATGGGAACTCAGAGGATTTACTCTCTTATGATCTTTATAAGGTAGAACAGTATTAATGATCTTACCATGTTGGACATTACATTCCTAATGTTAATTTATCTTATAACTGGAAATTTTTGTCTTTTGACCACCCTCATGTATTTACCCGTCTCTCTTCCCCTCACTGCCGATAGCTACAAATAAGATCTCTCTTTGTCTGAGTGTTTTCCTTTGTTTGTTTTTGAAGTATAACTGACCTGCAGTGCTGTGTTAGTTCTTGGTGTACACCATTGTGATTTGATATTTCTGTATATTGGTAAATGGTCATCATAATACGTCTGGTTGCCGTCTGTCACCATGCAGAGATGTGACATAGTTATAGACTTATAGACTACATCCCCCAACTGCAGTACTTTTCACATTTGTGAATCATTCATTTTGTAACTGAAAGTTTGTATCTTTTAATCACTCTCACTTATTTTTCTCTTCCCCCAGGTACCTCCTCTCTGACAACCCCCCGTTTCTTCTCTGTATCTATGCCTCTGTTTCTGTTTGGCTATATTTGTTCATTTGTTTTGATTTTTAGATTTCACATATAGTGAAATCATACAGTCTTTGCCTTTCTCTTGTCTGCCTTATTTTACTTACCATAATACCCTCTCAGTCCATCCGCTTTGTCCCAAATGGCAAGATTTCAAAGAAATGCATTTTTAATTTAGCTTCAAAAACATCCATAAGAAAGCATTATTTTTTTCAAGGATAAAGATTTTATTGCTTGATTTTTGATTTCATAAAAAAGATAAATTAGTTAAGAGTTATAAAATTACTTTTATTATTTTACTTTTAATTACTTAAAATTATTCAAATATAGAATTAGAATGGTTTTTGCCCTTTTTGCCAAAGACAACTATGCCATTAAAAAGGAAGTAGACTGATACATTTATTTATATGCTGGTTTCACTGGGTATTTTAAGGGTTCTCGTATGTAAGGTTTATGTACAAAATGTTATATAGGCGTTTTTTATTGCTCAAGAAAGGTTAATAACTGTGTCTTTGCCTGGGATAAAAATCAAAGTTTTATTAAGCAAAATATTAATCCTTGAAATTACTCTTCGAAAGAGAAGTTAAATAAAACTGTCTGTGCTGTATTCTGACATTATCAGAAACATTTGGACAAAGTAGGACACAGCTGTTACAGTTTAAAAAATTACAATATAGGCCCATTCTTTACATTTAAATACAGCAATCATCATCTTATAAATGTTTTTTCTATGGCAGAGACCTACTAGCCTGCAAAAAATCTTCATCTTTGTATACGTATTTCTAATGCAATTTATACTTAACTTTTGCTTTGCTGTTACTGCTCTTTCTTAATTTAGTATATTTTTCATTTATTTTTTTAGGCTAAGCAGCTGGAAGAGAAAGATCGGGTGATAAAGAAGCAGGATGCATTCTACAAAGAGCAGCTGGCTAGACTGGAGGAGAGGGTATGGCTGTTTCTTGTCAGTGATTCTCTTCTCTTAACCACATCTGCAGTGTTCCCAGGGGTGTATTTAAAAATCAATACATTAGAACTGTAACCACTTTTCCTAGTTAAAAAGTGGCCAGGAAGTAAAGAAGCCAACCAGGCTGGTCATTATCAAAGATAATGTCGTTTCTACTTTGGTAGTTTTGCATGTTGTTGTGTTCCTGGCTCGTTGATAACATTTTACTACTCAGGAACTCCCCCGAGATATTTTCCCCTAAACGTTTAGAAGCTGCACTGTCTCTAGGTCAAGCAGTAGAGTGCTATTCCGGGCTCTCCCAAACATTGACTAAGCTTGAGCACGTTCTTAGAAGCGGAAATGTTTTGAAGGATAAACTGTCTTTGTGAAAGCTCAGTTTCACTGCACTTGTGGCCAAGAAATGAATGTCTTTTTCAAAACTGGTGGACAGGAGCTGAATAATAGGACTCAGGAGAAGAGTTAGGATGGAGAGAGGAGGAAGTACCTCTGGTCTCCATTTCTATAGAATTTGACAAAGACTAGAGGAAATTGAGACTGAAACAGGAGGAGGCAGTGGGCTTAAGATTGGAAATGTGGGGACCCAATCAGTGCCCCTGTTCAATGAAATATTTTATTGTCTAGGATAATTTCATACCTAGACCATGAGGTTGCAAAGCTAGTTTTCTCTTTGCTTTGATTGAGACCTCCAAATTTGATTTGGAATAGCATGTTTAGTAAAAAAGTAGAAACTAAGAAATAGACTATCAAACTCTATTTAGTACAAATATTTGTATGTTGTCTTCACCTCTCTCTGTGTCATTGAACTTAGTACTTCTTGAATGTAGGGATCATTTTCTCATATGTGTATGTCAGTCTTGTATATGTCAGGCCCTGATAGTGCCAGAGAGAAGCTAATGAAGAAAGTGAACTGAACTGCTGCCCTTGTGGAGCTTAAATTCATTAAAACCCTGTCGGCATGTTGAATGGCAGATTATAATATATGCAAACAGTGGAGTGGAAAGAGGAGTCCCAGGGCCTAGGAATGCAGGTGTGGCGCTGGGTGGAAGGACCTTTCTAAGAGGTATCTGGGGGGGAAGCAGGCCAGGACCAAGCCCTGAAGCAGGGTTGTGCTTGACATGTTTGGAAAGGTTAGATGGCTTGTGAGTTGCTGTCTTCAGTAAGAACTGAAGCAAGAGGGACTTATTAGGTTGATGCAAAAGTAACTGCAGTTTTGGACTGTGAAATTTTAAATCATAACTAGGCTCAAATATATCTTTATTAATCAAAATAGGAACCATTGCAATAAACACATTTTTGCCAACGAGAAATGACCCTTGAGCTATGGTTTGCAGAGGACTGATTTAGTGCATGGGTTCTGACATCTGGAGGCTTAGATTCAAGTCCCTGAACTGGCATTTACCTGCTGCCTATCTTGGAGTGGTGGTGGTGCTTTAGTCACTGAGTCATGTCCGACTCTTTGTGACCCCATGAACTATAGCCTGTCAGGCTCCTCTGTCCATGGGATTCTCCAGGCAAGAATACTGGAGTGGGTTGCCATTTCCTTCTCCAGGGCATCTTCCCAACCCAGGAATGGAATCCAGGTCTCCTGCATTGCAGGCAGATTTTTTACCAACTGAGCTATGAGGGAAGCCCTATCTTGGAGTGTTATATGTAAACTTTAGCTTTCCTCAGCTATAAACTGAGGATTTTGTAGTACCTACCTTGCTAATTTGTAAAATGAGATAATTCTCATAAATTAACTGTAAGACTGTCCAGCCGTTCAGTCAGTGGTAGCTCTTCTTTTACTTCTATCCCAAACACTGTTTCTGATGTAATGAGTAAATATTATCTGAATCAAATGAACGAGTGAAAGTTTTTCAGGTGATTAACCAGGAACCTGCCCCCCCCCCACCCCGATCCAGTGATAAGTTTTCTGTGCCTTCAAGTATTACCGTGCTAGGTATGTTTTGAAGTTCTCATTGATCACTGTTACATATTGCCCATTTCTCATAAATCACCAGTTTCCTAGAGATATTCAGTGATTGGTTTGAGGCACTGAGAGGATGGATTTACTCTTGGCCAATTAAAGATGGTGCTAGTGGTAAAGAACCCTGCTGTCAGTGCAGGAGACATAAGAGAAATGGGTTTGATCCCTGGGTTGGAAAGATCCCCTGGAGAAGGACAAGGCAATCCACTCCAGTATTCTTGTGTGGAGAATCCCATGGATCAGAGGAGACTGGTAGTCTACAGTCCATGAGGTTGCAAAGAGTCAGACCACAACTTAGCAACTAAGTTTCCACCGCATGCAATACCTCTCACATTCTTAAAAAGTTTACTTCGCATCCATGTCGGCTTTGATAAAGCTGGCAACATTTGCAATGAAGCAAGTATTTGAAAAACTTTAAAATGGCTTTGACTTTCTTTGTCAGTGAAGAGTTGATACCTTTGCCTATTGGTTCTAAGAAGGGTGAAATTGGTGTACAGTTAAATTACACTTATTACTTCTCTGGAGTTGAAGAAAGGCAGAAATTATCTCAGATGTCTGGGGAACCAGCTGATACGAAAGCTCCATTCACACAAGGGAATGTCTAATTGATAAGGAGTGTATTAAAGTAGAATCTAGAGACATCCCAAGCTGTATTACAGAACTGCTTGTGTTTCAAATGCTCAGTAGACTTGGGTTCGTATTCTCAAATGACCATAAATTTCTCACTTTAAAGTAAAAGAAGCACAATGAAATATTAAAATAACTCTTAGAGATATCATGCCATAGTTGCATCATGAAATTTGCATCAAGTCAATGAAAATGGATGGCTGAAGTAATAAGATTATGAGTCATCAAAAAGTGATAATGTACAGATGGTTAACAAACACATGAAAAGATGCTCAACATCACTCATTATTAAAGAAATGAAAATCAAAACTACAATGAGGTATCACCTCACACCAATCAGAATGGCCGTCATCAAAAAGTCTACAAACAGTGAATGCTGGAAAGGGTGTGGAGAAAAGGGAACGCTCTTGCACTGTTGGTAGGAATGTAAATTGATACAGCACTGTGGAAGGTGGTATGGAGATTCCTTAAAAAAATTAGGATTAAAACCACCATATAACCCAGCAATCCCACTCATAGGCATATACTCTGAGGAAACCAGATTGAAAGAGACACATGTATCCTATTGTTCATTGCAGCACTATTTACATAGCTAGAACATGGAAGCAACCTAGATGTCTGTTGACAGATGAATGGATAAAGAAGTTGTGGTACATATACACAATGGACTATCACTCAGCCATAAAAAGGAACACATTTGAGTCAGTTCTGATGAGGTGGATGAACCTAGAACCTTTTATACAGAGTGAAGTGAGTCAGAAAGAGAAAGATAAGTACCATATTCTAACACATGTATACAGAATCTAGAAAAATGGTACTGAAGAATTTATTTACAGGGCAGCAATGGGGAAACAGACACAGAGAATGGACTTATGGACATGGGAGAGGGGAGGAGAGGGTGAGATGTATGGAGAGAGTAACATGGAAACTTACATTACCATATGTGAAATTTACTGTATGTCTCAGGAAACTCAAATGGGCTCTTTATCAACCTAGAGGGGTGGGATGGGGAGGGAGATGGGGGGGAGGTTCAAAAGGGAGGGGATGTATGTATATCTATGGCTGATTCATGTTGAGATTTGACAGAAAACAGCAAAATTCTATAAAGCAATTGTCCGTCAATAAAAAATAAATACATTTTTAAAAAGTGATAATGTATACAATTACTGTGGCTGCTAATGTAG
This sequence comes from Bison bison bison, assembly GCF_000754665.1. NCBI lineage: Eukaryota > Metazoa > Chordata > Mammalia > Artiodactyla > Bovidae > Bison > Bison bison. The sequence goes on from NW_011495080.1 coordinate 4,715,404, forward strand.
CTGACAGGCAGATAGTATGGTGGTCTTAGAAGTTATCCTGGGAATGACTGTATAAGATACCATGTCCCCTCTTCATTAATAAGACCACCTAGTATTCCATTGATGGTTTCAGCAGTTCATCTAGTTAAAACAGAGAAAGATAAGTACTTGTATCCACTTTTAAACTTACATTTTTAAACAAGAATCTGGACTTCATAGTCGGTTAAATGATTCTGCAACTTATGTAATACCACAACCATTTTTCCTTACATTAGCCACTGCTGGATTCTGCATTTTGCATCTTTTAACACAAAGTGTGCAGAATTTCTAACAGAAATGGTTAGACATTGTACTTTTTTCACTGTAATCACAAGAAAATCCTCCTTACAATCTTCTGCATTAAGTTTAGAAAGTGCTTCATCTTTGCACACCTAAATGTCTCTCAAATATTCCAAGGTGAAATCCAACTGGAAAAAATTCAGCTTAGCTACTTTTAGGAATGGCAGTAATAAATAAAAATAAGATATTATAGAAATGGACAGAAGACACCAGGAGGTTGAATACCACGAAAGTAATTTTATGATTTTCAGTATCTTGCACACAGTGGAAAATATTCTTTTTATAAAAAATATTTATTTCTTTGGCTGCACCTAGCCTTAGCTGTGGCATCCTGGATCTTTGATCTTCATTGCAGCATGTGGGATCCACTGCCCCGACCAGGCATTGAACCCCGGGCCTCCAGCATTGCGAGTGCAGAGCCCTAGCCATTGGACCACCAGGGAAATCCCGAAAATACATATTCTTTAAGGGGCAACAGCTTATATTTTGGAGAAGGCAGTGGCACCCCACTCCAGTACTCTTGCCTGGAAAATCCCACGGACGGAGGAACCTGGTAGGCTGCAGTCCATGGGGTCGCTAGGAGTTGGACACGACTGAGCGACTTCACTTTCACTTTTCACTTTCATGCGTTGGAGAAGGAAATGGCAACCCACTCCAGTGTTCTTGCCTGGAGAATCCCAGGGACGGGGGAGCCTGGTGGGCTGCCGTCTGTGGGGTCGCACAGAGTTGGACACTGCTGAAGCGACTTAGCAGCAGCAGCAGCAGCAGCTTATATTTGTTAAGCTCTTTCTTACCTCATGTAGGTATGCCCTAACTGAAAAAAAGCTTGAGTATCAATTCCCATGGGTTGAGGTAAGAAGCTTGAGAGAATTAATTCCTGATCAGTGATTGATGAAAGGAATCACAGAGCAGCTTTCGAGGAAAATGTTCTTAAATGTTTTTAAGACACCTTTGCCAGTCCCTATGGGGCTTCTCTGGTGGCTCACAAGGTAAAGAATCTACCTGCAAAGCAGGAGACCCGGGTTTGATCAGTGAGTTGGGAAGATCCCCTAGAGAAGGGAATGGCAACCCACTCCATCTTCTTGCCTGGAGAACCGCATGGACAGCAGAGGCTGGCGGGCTACAGTCCATGGGGTTGCAAAGAGTCGGACACGACTGAGTCACTTTCACTCGTCAGTCCCTCAGGTAATTCTCTACAATGCTTTATGTCTCTCTTAATGTGCCATGTTTATGCTGACTATGATTAGTTACCTGTGTTTATCTGGTGAGCACCTTAAGGATAAAATCATTTTCTCATTTCTGTATTTTACACAACTCAAATGCAGTGGTTGAATCCTGCAGTTCCTAAGTTTATGCCATAAGGTTAGATCCAAGCCATTCATGTACAGTTTGTAAGTATTGCAAAATATTTAGTTTCATTTTCATTAGTTAAATTAATAATCTAAATCTATCCTATGAAAATATCAAGTTTAACTTTGAATATCTGGATATGTAGAGCATCTTCATCATCCTCATAGCTAACAGTAACATCTTTTGAGTATTTATGTTGTGCTGGGCACTTTGCATGGATTATATCATTTTATTCTCATAAACAACCCTAAGAGGCTATCAACCCTGTTGTTTAGGTGAAGATCCTACAGGTTCAAGTAATTTGCCCGAGAATATACAGACAAAGGGCTTTCCAGGTGGCTCAGTGAGAAAAAATCCATCTGCAGAGAAGGAGCCTCAGGAGACACGGCTTCAGCCCATGGGTTGGGAAGATTCCCTGGAGAACAAAATGGCTACCCACTCCAGTATTCTTGCCTGGAGCATCCCCTGGACAGAGGAGCCTGATGGGCTGCTCAGTCCATGCGGTCAAAAAGAGTCAGATAGGACTGAAGCGACAGAGCACATAAGCACGCATACAGTCAAAATGTGACCTGAATTTGAACCAGGTCCAACATCCGAGCTGTTAGCCATTGTCCAATACCATTTTTAATGCTTGTCAGTTCTGCACTTTAGAGTTAAATCCTGCTGATTGCTTTATTAGTTCTATGGGTAGTAACTTAACTCCTTCTGGCTTCTAATACAGTGTTTTAGGTCCTGATGTTAAAACTTGATCAGTGTTAACATATAACCTGGAAGTGTTCAGCATTCAAAATGCTTAATTCCCGCCCCCCCCCCACCCCAGGATTTGGCACTTCCTGGGAAAATTTGACCAGAAGGGCAGCAGCAAGGTCATATTACTTAGTAACTGTGGCATGACACCCCCAAGAATTACTTTAATGTCTGGTTGTGCTGCCTGTACTTTGAAGGAAGAAATTCAGTTATTCAAGCAGTTTAGAAATGTCTTTGGGGCATCCCATTCATTCATAGGTTCACAATGTCGCTACGGGATAATCATCTCATTCCATCTCTAGGATGAAAACAAATTTTCTGTTTTATCAGCTGTTTGATGGTTATTTGATGAAAATCTGAATTTGCCTGCTCCTGAAACATCCGTTGCCTGGGTATTCTTCAGAAGAATGTGTATTTTCCCATAGTCTGTTAGCCCTCTGGAAACGAATGGAGAGGCAGGACTAAGTCCATGGTATAAAAGGACAGAGTCCAGTTTCTTCCAGGATCTTCTGGGATGAAGGACCCCTCCCTCCCTCTCCCAGGATATCTAGAGATGTGCGTTCTTTGATGATGAGTGTGTCTTGCATGTCTAACTTCTCAATTATAAACTTGAATTGAGTTGCTCTATGAAATCCACTTTGCTCTTGGCGTTCCTAAGAATGGTGGGGTTTGGCACAGCATGAAGAGAGCTATAAAGCCCTAGTGGCTCAAGTAGCTGAGGGAGATCAGAGAGCTTAGTTGGAGACCATTACAGTGCTCAGATCAGCGGGGTATTGCTGTTTGTATTGTTTCCAGTTTGCAGGTTCCTCTGGATTTCGGCAACTATTTGCATACACACTGCCGTCAGCCCCATACAATTAAGAAGGAGAGGGAATTGTACAAGCTGAGTGGAAGAGAGTGATGCAAAGAGAATGGTGAAAGATAAATTGTCATTAAGAAGAAAAGTACTTTACTAGTTCATCACCTGTGGAGAGAGTTGCTAATTAAATTCTAAGGTCATGCTTACATCAAATGAGCAAGTTTTCAAAGCCTTTTACTTACAGTGGGTGGCGTATCTTCTATTGCATCACAGTGTTGGACTCATCTGTATGATTAATTGGCTGTTTTGATTGCTTGACTTCTTCTTTGTCAGTTGGTACCTTCATTTCTGTGTTCCTCTCCACAAAGCTTGAGGGGGAAAATGCCACAAATGATGATAAAGAGAAATGACAACAGAACAGATTATTGCCGGCCCCGTGTGCTCCTTATGGAAAGAAATTATTGGTGCTTTTGTACTATCAGATGAAATCTATCATTGTAAAAATATTTCATTGAGTGGAACTAGGTCAGCCATTTCAAGGGATTAATACTGGATGGAATTTCAGTCAGACCACTGGCATCTGTGATCCTAAAACATGAAGATTCTTTTTTGAGGGGAGTGTAGAGCAATAACTACTTAGACTCAATTTAAGGGATAAAAAAAGCCCTTTGATACTCTTCCTCTTAGGTACTTCTAAACATTTGTCCATGATCCAAGGTCATATGGGTAGCTCATATACACTGAATTGTGTGTGTGTTTTGGCCAGGCGCTGAGATATAGCAAGTTTAACTCAATAGTTAAAAGCATTACTTGGTGGGAGATATTCCTTGGGAGTTTATGCTAGTTTGCACTTGTCAGTCTAGAAAGAGAGATTATTCCATTGACACTGGGAACTTTTGTACTGGCCTCCTCATTCATCTTAAAACCAGGGCAGTTTCTCTAGTTACCAAGAGTTGCAAGAAACAGATAAAGCTCTCTTGTCCAAGAGTTTGTATGTTGAAGGCATAGAAACCAGTGTCACTTTTAATTGTATTGCTGTTACAAATGACAGAGATTTCAGTGAAGTGGTTTTTAGCATATACCTTTTGTTAATCAATGAGTGTTTTTTTTTTTTTTTAAATAACAAGTATTGATAGTTCAAATAAATGTACTTAGATGTTAGCGGTTAGGTAGAGAAATTAATAAGGCTCAGTATCACTATGTCTCTTGTTAATATAATTGAAATAGTTATTTATAACTTAGGCTCAGAGACTGACCCTTCTGCACTTTACTGGGCTCCCTAAAGGAAGTTTATTATCGCAGACTTTCCGAAAGTAGCAAGGGGGGTGGACTCCCCCCACCCCAGTTTTGCTCTACGGAACAAGGGGCAAGGAAATCGGTACAGTGGGGGTCTTATCCTTAATTCGTCATTCAACAAGTCCTCCAAACGCACTGACTTTTCTGTTAACCTCTCTGAGTTTTCTAATGGGAAATGTGCCATGGGTAACCTTGAAATGCTTTTTTAATCTGGCTTTAGGGATATGAGAGTTACATTTTTTTTTCTGGGATGAGCTGTTAAAAGTGCATCCTGTTAAAATGATCCCTTTAACTGGAGCCAGTTTTTCTGTGCCTAACTTTAGAGGAAAGATTTGCAAATGATGGGATCAGCACTTAATTTGGGGCTCTATTTACCATGTAGGCTGTCAAGAAGTATTAACCTTAAGGTAAGATGAGAATGTGGAATACAAAGCTATGAGCTGATGGCACAAAGTGCACCAGGTATTAAATAGCATTATCCATCCTGCTTGCTACAGTAAATAGGATTTCACTATTATGATGTGTCAGGGCTTTCAGGGAAATCACATTTACAAGACACTAAACTGCCATCCTCTCTGCTGAGCAGCCTTATTCTGGGATCTTGCTTTCATATTAATCCTGTTGGTTAGGAAATACTTGTAGCAATTGTGCATGGAAATTATAATTTAATGATCTCTTCCTTTTCTCTATTCAGAGCTTAGAATGGACCATTGTGCTTTGTAGCGATAGCCCCAGGGCTCTGAGAAAGAGATAATGTGCAGTTCCAGCTTTAAAGCCCAGTATTGCCTTTCTGCGAGCTCTTGTAATGATCATAAGTGCTAAGATGCCAGCAATATGGGCTGCATGCTTTCTCAGCTCTTCACATCTCCTTTACCCTATGAGAGGTGGCACAGTAAACTGGATTCTGTTTACCACGACAGTTTTTCAGTGCCACCTGAATGGGTAAAGACCAGGTAGAGAAATGAAGTGTGATGAAATCTAGGGAAAATTAATTCTGCTTTTACAGATTCTGTTTGTTCTGTCTGGGGAGGCTCAGTAGGCTGTTTGCTTTGAAAAACAATTAATACCCCCTTTCCTGTGCTGGGATCTTTTCTTGCTATTGATAAGAATGTTGCAGCCAGGAAGGCATTCTGTGTTTCCTGTATATTTCCTGTGTATGTGATTGAAAATGAGCTAAATCTCTTGAATTTTCTTTGCATCCAATTTCATCATTAGTGATTGTTTTGCTTCTTGATACCGTGTTTATTTATAAATTTCAAATGCACTCGATTTAGGCAAACCAGCCACTGCTCATTTCCCTATTTTCCTGACTGAAAAATTAAACTGCATGAATATTAATTCTTTTAAGGGAAATTGCAGGGCTGGTATTGGAAAATGCTCTTGAATCTCAGTTTTATGTCCAGACCGTGAGCCAGCTGTGCCTCTGTAAGGGATTACATCTCAACACATTAGCTTCCTTAAGAAAGATGTATTTGGTCATAAAACATTTGCAGATAATATTATCTCAGAACAAAATCAAATAAAAAGTGCCCATATCTGAATTTGGCATGTAAAGCAGATTGGCATGGTAAGGACAACATGAAATTAAGGGAATTTAAATCTAACCTGACCATGGAGACTATCTAAGATAGGAGTTTAACCTTGGTGGTGTTTATCAGAATTGGGGGCAGGGGGGTAGGGTTTGAGGGAATCCTCGACATTCAGCATTCATTCGAACACACATTTGTTAATCTCCTCTGGTGAGACAGGCACTGTACGTAGATACAGTGATGAATACAAACAGCACCGACACCTGTTGGCATCTGCTACAGAGCTTTTGATCGCCATGGTGGACCATGTAGGGTTTGCCAGGCTTTCTTCCAGAGGGGAACTGTTTCATGAGGAGAAAGCCACTGCTTTTGTCCCTTCAAGGTCTAAAGATCAAGGGATTTAGAGGGGCATTTTGTGGGTTGAAGAGATTCATCAGGTTAAATGCTCAGATAAAGACCCAATAAACTGGTTACCTTCAATGGCAGTCTTTGGAAATAAATGCTAAATATATAAGTTCCATAAAGACCAGAACTGTTTGTGCTTTTTGATCACCATAATAGTGCCTGGCACATAGTAGGTGCTAGATAACTTTTAAAATTAACGTGTTAGTCAGGAAGTGGGATGGGTTCCTTGGCCAAATAATTTTGAAGAATGTTAAGCTTAACTAAGCAGAACAGATTTCTTTACTGTAGTCCTTCTCTGAGTTTGTGTACATTCTGAGCTTCCAAGATGAGAATACTGCATGCCATGTTTCAGCATTATACTTGAACCATAAAGTCCTTTTTTCAAGGAACACTCATTAACTTATCCCAGCCCACCATCTGAGATTTCCTGTGCTCTACCTAATGCTACTGCTTAGCATTTTTTGAGTTCTTCCTGATGTGCATCCTAGAATGTAGAGGTCAAGAAGCCATAGAATTTCATTGATAGAGTTCCTAATTTGAGGGCTTCTGAGGACCTGGACCCTCCTGGAATTGCCTGCCTGTATACTGTGTTGTAAAAGAGTGGACAGAGGAGAAAGAGACCCAGGGAGTCGATAGTTCCTCTGGAGGGCTCTGTGTTCTGACTCTATACTCTGCAGAATCTCTATTCTCTCTAACAGTCTTTGAGAAAGCTATGCCCACAGTAGCTCAGTTTCATCAGGGCCCTCCCACCACAGGACACTTCAGTTCAGTTCAGTTGCTCAGTTGTGTCCCAACTCTTTGCAACCCCATGGACTGCAGCACACCAGGCTTCCCTGTCCATCACCAACTCTCGAAGCTTGCTCAAACTCATGTCCGTTGAGTCGGTGATGCCATCCAACCATCTCATCCTCTGTCATCCCCTTCTCCTGTTGCCTTCAATCTTTCCCAGCAGGACGCAGAGCCATGCCCATTAACCCAAGAGTCGTACATCCTCATATGAAGAATCGGGCATGTAGAATGCCCCCAAGGATCAGAGTCCCCATAGAAATTTTCTTCTTTTTTCATTAAATCGAGTAGAGGAATTGGATTTCATAAATATTGAATTACCACCGTGGATCTTTAACCCACAAGTGTTTGCCAAGACCCAGAGCTGAAGGAACAAGGAACAACATTTTTCATTCCTTCATGATCTTGAGTTTTCTGTGCCCCTTCGGAAAGACTTTGGAAGTAGTAAGATTTGCTAGCCATGATCAGAAAAATCGTGCAGTCTGTGTCCTCACAAGTTCAACAGTCCTTCTCTGTAACCTCATTCGCCTTCACACAAGAATCCAGGGGGGATAATGAGGCCACAGCACTGCCCCTCACGACTTGCAGTTTCACACCAGATCTCTGCGATCAGTGCCTCCCACATAGTAGGTGTTTGACAGATCTTTGTTGAGTAAACAAATAAAGGAGCTTTCAGCAAGTAAAAGGCTTCAATCTTCAGACTGGCCCAGGTACCTTAGGTGTACATCTTCCAGGTGACTTAGTGTACACTTCCCACCAAGCTACACGTTATCCTGCAGGTTTTGCAGAGATTCAGACTCGGGTCCTTCTGCTCCAACCATGCCAGCTGCTAATATTAATGCAACAGCCTATCTTACTTATATAGAATTAAACAGTGCAGATGCCACTATTTGGGCAAACTTGAAGTAAAGTAAATCACATTGCCTAAGTGGTGTTCTTGTCCATTACTTTTCTGTGACTTGAGGCAGGGGTAATCCATTTTATCCACAAACCCTGCCCTAAATAGAATCCCACCTTCATGAGTTCTCCCCAAACTTGGCTTTTGGTGAAAATGTTCGTGAGTACTTTGCACTCTGGACGTCCTTGCTGTTCCAAGGCTATTGGCCGAGAAATATAGTATCATTAGAATCAGCATCATATTAAAACAGCTACCATGTATTGGGGGGCTCCCTGGTGGCTTGGACAGTAAAGAATCTGTCTGCAATGCAGGAGTCCTGGGTTTGATCCCTGGGTTGGGAAGATCCCCTGGAAAAGGGCATGGCAACCCACTCTAGTATTCTTGCCTGGAGAATTCTGTGGACAGAGGAGCCTGGTGGGCTACAGTCTTTGGGGTCACAAAGAGTCTGACACAACTAGGCAACCAACACTTTTCACCATCTATTGAGGGATTATCATAAGCCGGGCAGTGCAGAAAATGTTTTAACAAATCATTTAACTCCGGGACAGACCTCCAGGGAAAGGTATTTTTTTCCTTTGCCACCTGACTAGGTACTGATTTTGTTCTTTGGGCTCAGAGACATCAGGTAACTTGTGCTAATGTTTCCCAGCTAGTGCAGCCAGGCCTCTCTCTGTCTCTTCACTGACTGCCTCTCCTTCTGTGTGACCAGTGAGCATCTATGAGACTCCCTTAGGCTTACATCTATTACTCAATTCCACTCCCCCAGACTTTAAGAAGAATTTTGGTGGAAGTAGGCATGACAGTTCTTGTTTAGACCCAGTAGAGTCAAATAACAGATTCTCAGCCATGTTTCCTTTAGCAGCATTTGTACTTGACGACTTTTATCAACTAAGCACCCGTAGTCTTACTTAATCGTGGGTCATATTCTACAGTAAAGTAACAGTGATAAAGCATGATTGGATGTTGGATACAGAGAGTATGGCTTTAGTACATAGACTGAACTGATGGAGACACTGTCAGTAAGGAAACAGTACAGGTTCTGTGGATTGGGCCTTATCCTCTGAGGTGATGGGTGGAAAAGATGAAGGACCTGGAAATACCAGGGGGAGAAATAGCTGGAAATCAAAAGGACAGGCTAGATCAGCCATGGGGATGCTGAGATCTAGTGGGGTGACCATTGGGGGAAGCAGGTGGAGGGTTCAAGAGTGATCAGGTAACTCCCACTGCCACTTGGGCACTCCTGCCCTTGCCGTCTTCCTTTGTAAGGGCCCACTTTACAAAATTGCTTCCAGTAGATCTCTGACAGAACCCTTGAAACTCTGTGTCCACGGCAGCCCTGCCCATTTTGCCTGCTCTTTAGATTGTGAACCTATGGAAATTTGGAGTATAAACTTCCTGCAAAGTTAGATTATAGTCATACAAATATGTATTTACTGTTAATCTCCTTTTTCTAGTTTAAGGCCAAAGATGTTGCTCCTAAATTACAGCTATTTGAACCTCAATTCAGGGGCTTCCCTAGATTCTGCCACAGAATTAACTCAAGTAATCAAATCAATGTCAGAAATATACCATTCAGTCAGCTACCCTTAAGCCAGGCATTCCTGCGTTTAACCTCTGTGATAGCTTTCCCTCTACGGCTTCAATATGGTTCATCCCCTGTCTCGGGGATGCTGACCACCTGCTCTGTGCCCAGGTATTGTGCAGAGTAGGTCCTGTGATTCACGGAATGGCTAAATCAGGCCCAGTGTACCTCTGCTGTCTCATCCCTCCTCCTTGCCCGCTAGTTCTTCTTCTTATTATTATTTCTAGAACTTAACGTAGTCTCTGCCTTGCCTAGACTGACTATAAATGATGTGAGGTGGAGAGTGTAAATAGAAGTGTGAGGGAAGAGTAGTTCAAGGTTGAGGGTTAAGATCCTGCAGAAGGCAGTCCATGTGCTGGGATCTGTATTTCTGTTTATCTATCATTAAGACAAAAGTGTTACTAGAACTACAATGAATGTTTCTGTAGTTCCAGAAAAATAATACATAATAAATTGAAAGCTGTCTAGTCTCTCATGAGGTACTTGCTCTAGATTGTAGAAATTTTGGCAGACATTCCTAGAACTATTTGTTAAAATTCAGTAGCATGTAATTAAAGACAGAGACTGCCATTTCTCTGTTGGGTACATTAAAAAATTATATATCATTTGGATTTGACCCCAAACTCCGTTCCCAAAAGAATAATGCCAGAAAGACAAAAGGGTAAGTATTTTAGTCTTAACTAGAGGCACAAGTTACATAAAGTAACTACATTTACAGAACTGTCAATTATACCCTAGCTATTTAAGAGTAATTATGCAAAAGATAGCTTCTGAATGAATATTACTTTACACATCACCAAATGGAAATAGTGATTCTGATGAAATTCTGGGTTTTCAGCCTTGCCAGGCAACAGAATAAGATTGCTGATGTTTTTAGCGTGTGCTGACGATTAAAACCAATATTAATACAACAACCTGGATACTATGTTAATGAAATGGAATATTTTATAGGCACATAAAAGTTTACTGCTTCTTGGAACTTTAATATTCTTCTAGCACAGAAGTGTGTGTGTTTTTTTGTTTGTTTGTTTTGTTTTCAGACAAATCTAGAGGTTTAAAAATTGGTTTTATGTACTTAGGGAGAGGAGTGGTGGCATTGTTTACCTAGTCATTATTATTGTCTCATCAAGTAGGTTCTAAGTTAGTGGATGAGGATTTGTTTATTTAGGTTCCTAGAACTGATTTGTGTTGGGGTGGCCTAGCAGATATTGCAGAGGTGACTGAAATGTAATGAATACTTGGGAACCATTCCTTAGGTTTTATGAAACTTAATCAAACAGACAATAAAAGTTTCTCCAGCTTTGTTGATATCATGGTACAAAGCAGACATGCAGTAGTTTTAAAATTATTTGCTATACCGAACAAAACAAATTTTTACTAGAACTCACCTGGTTTGTTCTATTGGAAGAAAGGACAGCTAAGTTGCTAATTTGTTCCAGTTGCTAATTTTCATCTACCTACCAATGCTTGTCTTTTGGTCATTGCCTGAGATATTTAAGAATAACCCCAGACCTCAAGAAAGTAGGGAGATGAGCTTGGATGATTGCAGAATGCATTGAAGCTTTGGGACCCCCCACCAAAAGACCTCAAGGTAAATATAATGGTATCAAAGACAGGTGGATATAGATCCAGGTGTTAGACCTTCTACTTACTGGTTCTTTGTCCTTGGAAGCACCCTGCAACCCGTTTGACCCTCAGAGTCCTCATCTGTAAGGTGGCTTTCAAACCATGTTTCCTGAGGGTGTGGAGAAGAACTGAAATGTTATATGTGAATTTATATGGATATTAAATTAGGATAGCACTAGGTATCATCATTAGTTTCCATCGTCTAGGAGGTTGATAATTATATGCTGTTTGAGGTAACTTGTTGAGGGGAAAAACCCTAGGAAAAAATAGCTATTATTTTGTCACGTTGAAATGTTAACGTGGATTTTGCCAGAAGGAATGGAATCATTGGCTCATTTGTAGAACCGTTGTGTAAAACGGATAAAAAAATGTTTAAAGCTACAATTTAGATCTATATTATCTTTTGGATTTTCAGATCTCTTTAATGTACTTCATTTTATCAGGTAAAAAGGGATTTCTCTTGCATGTATTTCTATTCAAATTTGGCTGCCTGTGTGTGTGAGAGCGAGTAATCTGGATACTTCAGTGTCCTTCTGTACTTCGGGTTTTCTGCCATTCTCCATGTTTTGAGAGAGGCTGGTGTGAATCTTTGTCCATTTAGTTGAGTCTTTCAGTGTTCCAGGTTAAAAATGGCCTATTTATGAAACCCTATGACATTATAATGTTGGCATCTAGCTCCTCAAGACTGGGCACACAAAGACAGAGAGGTCAGGTTCCAGAGACTGTCGTGGTGAACTTTGGGGTACCATCTTTAAGGCGGTTACTGGGGGATGGGGAGCTTAGGGCCAGAGGAGACTCTAGACTCTGGGAGAAATGCTGTGCAACTCTTATCTAGGTTGGTTCTTCTTGTTGTTTAGTGTTTGCTTTTCATTTTAATCTTCTGTTGGCAGTCTTTGACTTTGGATATTAATGGAGAACAAGGATTTGCCTCTTCACTGTGACTTTTGGGTCAGTCTTGCAGAGTTTCTTACTTTAGTGTTGTTAATTTTTTTAAAGCCCTCTTCCTATTATCCATTAAAATGGAATGGATGGCAAGGAGGAGGAAGCATGAATGAGGACAGGTTACAGGGTGGTGATGGGACAAGAACAAGGAGACATGAGGCGAGGAATCATAGAGGGGCGATCGCTTGATAGATATTGCTCTTCTCTGGGTGGACTTCTCAGTTAAGAACATTATAGCCCTCATTAAAAGGGTCTTCTCTTGAAAAATGAGGCAGAAACCATCTCTGGTGGGGTCATAGCTTCAGGAAAATGCTAGGGGTATCTTGATATCAGTATTGTAGATTTCATTTCTACAGAAAAAATGCACTAGGTCAGGTGTAATTCTGTGTTTATACGAGGATCTATTAAACGTACCCACCAAAAAGCAAAATCTCTGAAGTCCTTTTGATTATGAAATGAAGAGCCTCACAATATTGTTGGCCAGCTCTGAAAGCAACCACAATACAAATACAACACTAATACAAAACAAATACCAAGTAATACAATACAAAATACATGCAATACAAAACAACAGTAATACCTAGTCTTATCATCTTCAAAGTGTACCTTTTTTGACTAGATTCCTCAAGAGGCCTTTTGAGATTTGAGAGTTTTCATAAAACTTAATTACTAAAGACTTCAGTCTAAAAAAAAATCATCAACCGGTAACCTTTCAAAAAGATTTATCTGTATAAACCACTGATGTCTTTCTCATGTAAATTCATTTTCATTTATTTCCCACAACTTCCTGTTCTCTTTATTGCTTCTGTCTCAAAAAGCAAACCAAAAAACCCAATTAATATTGGTTAGTCCCTAAATTATGCAGTTGTTATGTTTTTAATCCCTTGAATCATAGTATATTTTTAATAACTAAAGCATCCAGTTGTTATAAATTATGAGCATTTTAAGGATTAAAAGCCCAGTTTCTTGATTGTGGGTAAATGTCTTTTTATTGAAATACGGGCATGTTTAAAGATAAAGGTGTAAGTAGCTATTGTAAATTGTTTTTTCTTGCTCATTTTCTGTGTGGTACAAAACATGGTGAAATACCTGCTAACTCACCACTCTGAACACCCACACTGCAGTTAAAAAAAGTTCTCATAGCCTATTTTATATAATATACCTTCTGGATCATCCCATCATCCAAAGAAAACCATTTTTCTTTTGAGAAAATTGCAGCTCTTAAAGTTTATCCACATACCAAATAAGCTGTTGGTAGATATTCTTTATGCTTTATAGTTCTCGTTATTTCTTTATCCTAAAATCAGTGGTGGCAATAAAATATTATATGTTTGTAGTAAGTATTTTTAAGAAGCTGAAATACTGACTTTTATTTAATGTATTTTTAGTAATAACTTCATCTGAACATTTTAAGGGAGAGGTGAACATTTTAAGGGGGTGGTGAACGTTTTAAGGAGAAGGGAAATGTTTGTTGATTTCAGTTAACAAGTGAAATAAAAACTTAAAATATTTGTTTTCATAAACCCACCTTGCATGTTCCTCAGTTTGTTTTCTTGCTCTCAGAAGTGACAGTCCTTTCGATTTCTTGGTCTGTCTATGATTTAAAATACTTTTAGATAGTTTACTTGGATTTTTGGAAACTTTTAAAAAGTAATTATTAAAGATATTTTTATTAATTTATTAAAACAAGCAATTTAGTACCCTTCTTACTAACAATTGAGAACTTTTGGCAAATGTTTTCTTTGTCACTACGAGCTGTTCCTCAGGCTCAATCATTCATTTGATATTTATTTAGAGTGAACTCTGTAGAAGGCTCCATTTTAGGCTCTGTGGATTTAACAGCGGCAAACAGAAAATAAAAAAATCCTGTTTTCATGAAGTTTCAGTCAGTTCAGTCACTCAGTCGTGTCCGACTCTTTGCGACCCCGTGGACTGCAGCACGCTAGGCCTCCCTGTCCATCACCAACTCCCGGAGCTTACTCCAACTCAGGTCCATCGCGTCAGTGACGCCATCCAACCATCTCACCCTCTATCGTCCCCTTCTCCTCCCGCCTTCAATCTTGCCCAGCATCAGGGTCTTTTCCAATAAAGTTTAGTGCTCTGTTAATATGAGACACTCAATAATGGATACATTTTACGTCAAGTAGTGATGTGCTCTATGAGGAAAAATGGCTCATAATAAGGAGAGAAATTGACAGTGTGTGGAGGGGTGGAGATGCTGTTTCATGCAGGGAGGACTCTGATCAGGTGCCACTTGAGCAGGGACTGAGTGCCAGGCTGAGCCATGCTTTTGGGGGAGAAGAGCCTTCTGGCAGGTACTGTTGAACAGCCGCTGCCCAATCTCTTGTCTTGATTCCATGCCATTTATTGCTCTGGTGTATTCTTCACTATCTTTTCAGAAAGTGCCAGGTTTGCTTTTCAAGTACCACAGTATAGGTCTTGCCAAGCCTCGCAGACGGTGCTTATTTTGGTCTGTACTTTGTTAGCAGATCATTTCTATGTTGAGTTCAAATGGCACTCTGATTTCAAGAGTGATTCCCATCCTTGTTCTGCTAGAGGAACAGTAAACAGGCACTGTGGATCAGGTAGACGAATACTAAAGTATTTTCAAAAATGCCTTTTTCAAGTGAAAATGTGCCCAAGGCTCCCTGTGACCTTGTACTCCTCTCTTAAGCCTCCCCTGACTCCCCAGTTCACAGCATGCATAATCCTACCTAGCTCTTTGAAAGGCAGAATGGCAGCTTCTATCATGAACTCCCCATTTTCCAGCACTCTGCTATGCACTTTACATGTGTTATTTCATTTAACCTTTCCAGCTGTTCAAGATGGTTATCCTCATTTTACAGATGAGAGTGAGGCAGAGTAGTGGTGAGTACTTTATCCAGTGTCACAACAGAGTAAGGTGTAGAGCCAGGATTTGAACGCTGGACGTCTAGGCCCACAGTCTCACCTTGTGCCCAGGGAGGGCTCCTGGGAGGTTGGAGTTGGCATGGGACTGAATTAGACACAGAGGTTGCTTTGACTTAGGCTGTCCCTTCCAAAGCTAGACATGTGTGTTATACCATTAGTTCAGCAAAAAGTAGTCCTGTCACCACGGTTAGCTTGTCCACAAGGTGGACAGATCTTTCACCATCTCCATGTTCCCTTTCCTCTGTTCATTGAGCCAGACTTCAAAGGCTTAAAGCTACTTTTTGCACCTGTCATCTTTGAGTCTCTATTTTGGGGTTGTTTTTTCTTTTTCTCCTCTCACTTTCCTCTCTACTTTTAGGTTCCTGACCCTCCCTGCCCCCACCCCCTACCCCAGCCCACCACTGCCCCTTACCTCCTCTCCATCATTAAAACAGAAAATGGTTGGTCTCCCCAGAGGTTTGTCTACTGTGGACAGGCTGCTGAAGCTACAGCAGTTGAGCACCATTGTAAAAGTTAAAGTGACTATTCTGGAGCTTTGGGACGCATGTTCATTTCTCATTCTTAGCGAAGTGACCACTCTCTTTTTTCCCCTCCCTGTAAATTTTTCTCAAGACATTTATATGATTTGCTTTCTAATACATTTGGCATAATTTTAAGTGTTATTTTGTGCCATAACCCTCTTTATCTGAAAAATTCATTTTAAATGTCTGTCTTAGCATTTCCGACTGTAGACAGTGAAGTTTTAATGACAGAGGTATATGGTTGAATACATCTTTGTAGTTAATAGAGATATTTAGAGATATTGCTGACACTATTTGAAAATAGTGGTTTTTCTGAGCAAGATGAGCTGCAAGATAATATGAGTTTTCAGAACCTTTATGTTATTCTTTAGAAGTCTTTCAGTTAGTTGAGTCATTACTGTAGTTTGAAATTGATGGTTATCATATTGCCACTCATCTTTTGAAATGGAAATCTTTCTCAGTATGGTCAGATGGTACCAGGATCAAGAGAAAATAAGCTTTGTCCTTGTTTCCGACTTGTAATACGCTTCTGCTGTGCCTCGCCTTCCTCCTTTTATCAATGCACATTGACTACTAAGTGCTAAGATTCAGGGACATGGTTCCCTTTTCTTAAGGAGCCAGTAAACTATAGCAGGTATGTAAATACAAGGATTATTTCTCTCTTCTCTAGTTTGTTGCATGTGAGAAGCATTTGAAAGAATGTGTCTTCATGAGATTAAGGGTGTCTTCAGAAAGACTTTCACTTGGATAAAGTAAGTGATGAAACTAAATGGAAACATTTTATTTATCATCCCATGTTGTATCACAGATCTGATCTGTAGGAATTGTTAACCTGTGACTCACCTCTGTATTGTTTTTTAATCTGAGTTGGTTATATAGAAGATAAGGCAGATGAGGGAAACTGTAGCAGCTAGGTCATAATAACTAATGTGTAATTTTTATTTTTTAATGACACATCCTCTGGCTTTAGGTTGACATTAACTATACTGGGCGGGAGCACACGAATAAGTCTTTGGAAAGTTGTATTTGCTATGTTTCGCAGGTTTCTAAGGTTTAGTTGGACATTTAAGGGAACTTTTAGTGAAGTTATCGAGTACATCACTGCATCACTTTCTTCCGTTGAGTTCACCGACTGTGAGTAACGCACTCATGGTAACAAATGAGGATCTCTTTCAGGTGGTAACCTGAGGCTCCACAGTAATGACTTAACTCTGATTCTTGTTGAACTAAATGTCAGTGCACAGAACACTATAGCTGCTCAGGGTGCTGCCAGGTCAGATTTAAGAGCTGTTTAGGGGAAAAAATGTCTTTATGAATACCTAGCTAAGAGATGTTACTGATTTGTAAAAATAATATACTTGCTAGTGTTTGTATTCTTTCTTAACCCCAAAATGATTCAATTGGACTTGAATATTTTTATCAGGAAAGCTGGAGTTGTCTGATATATAAACCCTAACTGTGCAAAAGACTAAATACCAATTTTTCTTTATATTATTCGTGCTGGCACAGTACTAGGCTCTTTATGCTTTTTTTGAACTGAGAGCTAAGCCCCAGAGCTTGCTATGAGAGAGTCGGGGGATCAGGGCAGGACTGGGGTAGGCCAGCCGCCTGATGGGTTGTGTCTAGGGCTGGTAGCCTCAGCAGAAAGCTCCGTCTCAGTATTGCTGCCGCTTTGTCACGAAAGAAAGGTGTATAGCAAGTGTTGGTTCAAGGGGGGTGAAGCCAGAGATGAAATAAGAAAAAAGAACTAGAAAAGAATTGAAGACAGCTCTACTCTAAATGAGCTCCAGTATCCGGATTAGAATAACCCACATCTCAGCGTGGAAAATGCTGGCAGGTGCTGGCTCTGCTGTGGGGTGGCTGCCTCCAAGAACAGTAAGGGATCTTGGAACACCAGACCCAGTGGTCTTTGGACTGAGTTGAGGTTGTCAAGCTTCTTGGTGACCTCCCCTTCTTTCAGCTCTGATCCTGTCACCATCCTAACTTTGAAAGCAAGGACCCCAAGACCCAGAGAGGTTGAGTGGCTTGCCCAAGGTCACAAGCAATCAGGTCACCCTGGGGAGTGACCCCTGTTAAGCAGAAGTTTCAGTTCTAAAATCAGCTGCTCTGTGGGATATGCCCATCTCCTGGCTGCCGTCAGTACTTTAGGCAGAAGGAGAGTGATCGCTTGTCAAGGATGTTGCAAAGAAGATTCTTGCAAGAGGATTCCATGACCTGTAAGATCCCTTACAGCTTTAAATTCTATGATTCGAGCTCCGTTTTCATTGGTTTAAGCAGACCGTCTTCCCTCTCTAGCTCCCCAACTTCTTACAGAAATTGATCTTCGAGAGCATTTTGTTACATTTTCCATTTAAAATAAAAATTAGCCTTGCATCTCAGGTACTTCACAGTGTATTGAGCCACATGTATCATTCCTTTGGAGTATTCCTTCACCAGACAGTGCCTACAGTTTTAGTTACATGTGAAGTGGTAGTTTGATGAAACAACATTCCGGCTTCTTTCTCAGTAAACCAAAAGCTCTAGAAAGCTTCGTGTCGCAGAGAGACCTTCATTTTCCCAGCTGTCAACCTGACTGATATTTTAATTTTTCTGCCCTGTAGAAAACTTCAGTCTCTTATCCAATAGATAAATGAGCGAACCCCCCCAGGAAATGCAGCAGAATGTTTCTGTTTGCCAATGCAATAAATGCAGAAGCTAATAAATGTCTCCTTCCATCAGGAGGAGGCGTGTAATGAGTAAATGATGAGAAAAAGAATTCAGGGAAACAAATGATCCATCCAATCTGAGATGACAAACAATTTCTTAATAACTTATCCTCTGGTCGGAGAGAGGGCTTTCACCAGGCAAAGAGAATGCCTGTTGAAACTAAGCCCAGCACACGGCCATTTGCATCTGGCTGCTGATGGATTTAGTCTGGTTCCATTTGGGTCACACTGAGCAATAAGCTGCAATTCAAACTCAGCCCGGTTATGGGTGACATTCTTTGCTGGGTAATTTCTGTGAATGTGTGCTAGGAAAAGGGATCATTTCCAGGCCAAATTCACATTTCTTACCCCAGATTACATTTATATTTCACATTTGTCTTTTTTAGTAAAGATCCAGTCTCTTTCCCTTAAGATGTGTTCAGAGCACAGGGGTTTTACAAGTACTTCTTCCCTGTGGGCTGAATATGTTATTCTTCATAACACTTTTGTGAACCTCAACTCTGAATCCCCAAAGTCTGCCTTTATGGAAGCCAGTGGAAGACTGTATGCTTTGTTCCCCGGGGATGGCTGCGTCCTTGCTTAGGGGTCTAGTTTGGAAGGACTTGTACGAGACAGAAGGCACAGTGTGACTAAGGCGGAGGCAGTGAGATTGGCTTTGGAAGAAGAGGAGTTGCAATCTACAGTGAAGATGTGAGAGAGAGAGACTCCATGCCAGACCCAAAAAAAAAAAAAAAATCATTTGACGAAGTGCATTTTATTATCACCCCATTGTGGGATCTTTCTAAGAATGTTTCTCAGAAAATCGTGTGGAAAAGATTGGCTACCAAATACCAGCAGTTTTCAGGGACAGATTTTCATGAATATTTCTAGAAGAAGACTATCATATTGCCTTACTGGGTCTTCCGTAATTATCTTTTCTTCCCCGTTCCACCACTGCCCCACCCCCACCCCCTTTTATTTTAAATACAAATAAGACATTCTGGTATGTTTCAGTACCACATGAATGAATACATTTGTGCAGTTGAGTGCAGCTTTTAAGTAGTAGTAGGGTTTAGGGCCATAATGCAGGAAAATGTTAATGAATCATCAGATAAAAGCTGGAAAGAGGTGATACCGCAGGGCCCTTGGTGTACTTGGCAGCGTATGAAATGTACCTTAGATATTCAGGAATCCTGCACAGGACTTTCTAAGGGAGAGCCATTATACCTGAAAGCTAAGACTTTAGTGTGCTTCTATTCACATGCATATTTCTATGCCACATCTTTCAAAAGGCCTTTCCTTTGAAACACAAAAAGATAAACATGTCTTTGAAATGGATAGGTGATCGCTTTGCCACTTTTGAAATCTTTCTCCATTTCATAGCTGAGATTTTTTTTTTAACCCTAAAATTAAGACCGACTTTTCTGTTCACCTGAGTAGCTTTTTACACATTGCTGGACTCTAGAGAACCATTGTCACAGTCTTGAGTTTGGGCACAAAATCAATGAAAGGAAATTAAACCCTGAGATAGGTGTTCCCTCTGCATAGGATCATATTTTTGCTTGAGTCTCTTCAGTTCATTGTTGTGTGACTGTTAAATAAATACAATACCTTCATACTCAGAGGAAACCATGAATTTGAAAGTACTTACAGAGTACCATTTATTGCTTAGTGTTGAAAACACTACAGTATTTTAAAATCCCAAGCCTTAGATTTGGAGCCCGAGAGCTGGCCTGATCTGGTTTAGCACTTACACCTATGGGCCAGTAAGCACTGTATGTAATTTTGGTTACGCATACCATTCCTGATAGATAAAATGAGGACAGTAGCCTCTAACTTTACTTCTTCCTTGACTGTTTTTTTTTTTAAATATAATCAATTGAGATAAATGACTGCTTCCTAGTCATATTTGCTGATGGAGAATCCAAGTCTCTACCAGCCTCCCAACAGTTTTAACTTTTGCTTTGATGGAATTGTTCTCTTGTAAACATGGAATCTTTAGATCATCTGCTTTTCCAGGGACTTTCTTCGTATGAATATCACATCCCTCTGGATTATGAGGACTAGAGTCATGTAACTACTTAAAAATTGTTTTGTTAGCGATTTCCCTTAGCTATTAGTACCTTGCTCTTAGGAGATGGTTGTCAGTAAATATTTAGTGCATTAAAAAATGAACATTGACTCAACTTAACAAATGGCAGAAGAATTTCAGAGACACCAGGAGCTTTCAGTTCAGTTCAGTCGCTCAGTCGTGTCTGACTCTTTGCGACTCCATGGACTGTAGCACGTCAGGCTTCCCTGTCCGTCACCAACTCCCAGAGTTTGAGGAGGTACTCAAACTCATGCCCATCGTGCCGGTGATGCCAACCAGCCATCTCATCCTCCTCCCGCCTTCAGTCTTGCCCAGCATCAGGGTATTTTCCAATGAGTCAGTTCTTTGCATCAGGTGCCCAAAGTATTGGAGTTTCAGCTTGAGCATCAGTCCTTCCAGTGACTATTCAGGACTGGTTTCTTTTAGGATTGACTGGTTGGATCTCCTTGCAATCCTTACCTTCATAATTTAAAAGCTTTTCCCTCTTTAAAAAATTAATATATATTAGTTCATCTGTATTGGCCTTGTGGGTGGATACATTTGTAGCTTGTGAAAATGCCAGGGTTTTATTTTTTTTATTTTTATTTTTTTTAGAGGAGAACTGGTACAGTTTGGAACATTATAAGAAACGGTTGTGTGACTGTCCTTATTTTTAAATCTCTTCACCAAGGACTAAATCTTAAAGAAATGTAAATATTTCTTTTCCTTCAAGAGAAAAAACATAGCCTAAAAACAACTCCCATCCTTCCGTTGGATGGGTCATCTGTTACTTATTTTAGCTGTCCTCTGTGACAACTTGAATATTTAAGTTGCTTTTCATTTTTCAGTATTATAAACTTTGTGATGAAAATTTTTTTCACTACATTTTTATACACACCTATGATTGCTTCAGATATTTCTAGAAATGAAACTGTGTCAAAGGCATTTGAGACATGTTGCTGTGAATTGTACCAATTCATATTCTCACTAGTAAATTATTAGTGGAACCCATTTCCACATACACTTATCAAAGGAAGACAGCCAGTCTGCTAAGTATACAATAATGAGATGATTTTGTCAATCATTGTCTCACGAATTTTTCTATGACCTACCAAATGCTGCTTTCAGGAAAGTGTATGTACCCAATACCTGTGCCCTAGACCGTTTTTTCAATCAGGAGGTACTGAAGAATGGCATGTCTCTCCAGTAAGTTTTAATTATTTTTAAAGTTTTGGCATTGGTTGGATTTCACATAGTTTTCCTCCTCGACCTTTGAGAACGCACAGTGCCAGGGACAAGAGGAGATCCACATGTGAGAAACCATGGTGGGTGGCAGTTCCATGCCCCTTACCAGCCTTAAGCCAAAGTTCTGTTGAATGTAGGTGTTCAGTGTATGGGCTTCCCTGTGTACAGCGTAGGGGTGAGCATCCTAGCTCTTAATGAGTGCATCCCAAAGATGCAACACGTGACCTTCAAAGCCTAGTATGAAATTATCTTTGGAACTTAAGAGAGCTTTGCCACATCTCCATCTTCACAGCCCCTCTCACTAAGGCTTTTAGCTCGTAACTCTGCTGAGGTCAGTCAGTTTTTCATCATCTAATTCACTTGGAGAGATGTGCTCAGTCTGGGATTCCGAGCTTGGTTGAGGCCCTCTTCCTGTCTGTGAGCTGCTTATTTTTGGTAGTGTTGGAAAGGTATTACCTTCGAGCAAATAGATTTGATTCAGTTTGGGGCTGGTGCTGGGGAGAAACCAACTCTATTATGTCTGTGACAGAGTTCAAAGGTTTGCTCAATGTTCAGGAAAGTTTTTCTTAAGTCGGTTTTCTGGCTTGGTATGAGTTACTGGTGTTGGCCTCGATGATATTTTAAAAACCCAAGTTCTAGGCAAAAGTGGGAGGAAGGCAGACTTGTCTTGGCCTCTCCCTCCTCTTCTGTCACAATCCTGTTCTCCCCTGACACGTGTCCTTCCTCTCAAGGATTCAGTGGTTACTCATACACACTTAGCTTTTGCCTTCGAAAGCACTAGGCTATTTAATTATGAGTCCCTTTTAGGGAGTTAACTGATGATAAGCTAAAGGGTAATAAATGGATTAGCCTTGAATTTCTCAACCTGGATTCTGAGGAAATCATCTCAGAAGGTCTTCAAGTCTCTATGAGAATCTTTCAAGTTTGTTTTCTGTGCTATGATTTCTATGATTCTTTATATAATTAATGCAATCTTATTTTCAGTCAGTAGGATGGACCCTACTACACTTTTGAGGAATCCTAGATTGAATGACAGAACCTGCTCCCTCCTGCCGCATTAGCGTTAGCACACAGAGCTCTTGGAAGCAGAAAGGACTAACAAACTGAAGACAGTTATCGTTGTGTACTGCAGTGGATTCGCCGTGCGTGTGTCTCTCCCCACTGGCCTTTAAAGATGTCCTCACCCTCCCACCCCCTGGGCCTGGTCCAAGTTCCTTCTTCAGTAAGCTCTTCTGAATGAATGAATTTTAGGCTAGCCTGTCAGAGGGCTGGAAAAGAAGGAGAAATGGGTGAGAAAGATCCTCCAGGGGAGCATCTGTTATACACCCTTTAGATCCTTAATATAGAATCATGAGGAAGGCAGAACGAAACAGCTGAGGATAATGCAGCTCGTGTATCTGCCTGCTTCTCTGCAGTAAGGATTACTGTTCACAGGTTTCCTTTTAGCCCATGGTTTTCAAGAGGACACTGTGTGCGTGCCCGTGCGTGTGCTGGAGCAAGTGCAGGAGAGTGTGCATGTTAGAGTTACAGAGTTCCCTTCTGTGGGAGACAGACCAGCTTGCGGTGAGGTGGAGTGCACGCTGAACTAGGTTGGTAATACCAGTGCAATGCTTTCTGAATACAGCCATCCAATGTGTGTGCTTTTGAATGTACATAAGGCACTGAGCCCTACACAGGTAAGGCTGTGGACCTTGAGAATGACTGTGTCACATTCCTCAGCCCTCCAGCACAAGAGCTTCCTGCGCTGGTAGCATACAGTGATTTCCGAGTTTCTGTCTGGGTCTTGCAAGACATCATGGGATGACCCTTAGGATGACTGTGAACTTGCTCTGTCTCACTGCTGTAGAAGAGCAGCGAGACACCCAGCTGTTTCAAGAGCAGAAAGGCCTTAGGTGTGTAACTAAGAAGTCTGAAAGGTAAGTATAGAAGGCTGGATACTGTTGTATTTCAGGTATTGTTTTAAACAATAGGCGGATTTCAGACCTTTTATTGACCTTGTTGTATAAAAGAAAAATATCAAGAAAAATGAATAACTTATAGTTAAGGTAGATGGCAGTTCTCCATATAAGCAGGGTTAATGGGAGCTGTGGGTGGGAGAGGGACAGGCAGTCACTTTGCAAAAGTGGTAGATCTCCCTTATTTTTAAAGAGATTAGAATAAAATTTTCCAAGTAGAAAGAATTCTGATAAGCAGCTTGAATTCTGACAGGAAAAGCTAGTGATATTAAAAGGAAATTAAAGCACAAACTGACTTAAGAACTGAATATGAAGGGTAGTTTGGTACTTGAGAGAAATCAGGGCTTTAGAGACTCATTCGAAAGACAACTTCTTAGAAATAAATAAAAGATTACACTATATGTGGTCTGGTAGCACTGTGATTCTTTATTAACTATACATTTATTTGTGTGATTTTTAAATTTATGTCTTTCTTCTCCAGTATGCCATAATAAGCTCCATAGAAGTAGGGCCAAGTATCTTGTTTGTTCACCATCACATTACAAATTCCTGGCCTAGTTTCTGGCACAGACCTTCAGTATTTGTAGAATGAAGAAATGAACAAATAATAGGAAACTTGGAATGCCAAATGAGTGTTTGGTGCATATGTTGAAGTTGCTCAGATGAGAAAACTGAGGCGTGAGATAAAATAGCATAACTAATATAGCTTGAGTATTATTGCAAGGCTGTCAATGAATGTAAGGATTTCTATTCTAATTAAAAA
>NW_011495080.1:4739930-4765747 GCF_000754665.1 Bison bison bison
AAACTAAATCAAGAAAAAAAAAAACCCCTCAGACTCTAATTAGTGAAGTTTCTAAAGTGCATGGAATAAAAGTAGAAATGCCAGAAGAAGCTCTGTTTCTTTATATGAGAAATAGCAAAGATGGAATGAAAAGGTAATTACAGAAGCTGTGTATTAATTTTGCCAGGGTGCCCAGGAGACAGTGTGGTTTCCATGGAATGTGGCTTCTTTAGAGATAGTAAGCTTTGATGCTAGAGTTAAGCATCATTTAAAAATTTTTAATTCTGTTCTGTGTCAGGAAAGGAGAGAGGCAGAAGGAAATAAATTTCTGACAAGTGGAAGCAGAGGATTCCACAAAGGAAAAAGATGCTCCTACTGGGTCATTGCATTTGACTTTATTAAAGTTATTCATGAGGCGTGCAAAAAGCAAATATACCAAGGTGTAAAGAACATTTATTCCTCATTCATTTGCCCCTCTCTATCATAAAAATGAAATTGCTTAAATTAGGAAGTTTTTTTGTTTTGGGTCCCCCCGCCCTTATTTAATGAAAGTCTAGAGGTGAGCAGTCCCAGGACTGGAATGGTAGCTTCAGTGTCGTCAGAGCCCCAGGCACTTCCTGTTTCGCTCTTGCATCCTAGTACAGAATTTCCCTCTTCAGGGTCAGCTCACTGCAGGGTGGCTGCTGGAGCTCTGGCCATCACATCTACACTGCACACTAGAAGAAGGAAAAGGGGCAAAATGACTGAAAAGATTCCCTGTCAGCTGAGGTCAGCTGTCTTTAAGCAGCCTACCTGGAAGTCCCACGCAACAACTCTGCTTATGGCTCAGCCGAAATAGAAGCAAACTGGAAATTTTAGTTGAGTTGACCATATATTTAGCTTCAAATGGAGTTATATAAGGAGGAAGGAGAGATTTTCGTAAGCTACTGCTAATAGTCTTTTCCCTGTGGAAAGATTCCACAGGGAATCTTCATTTGTCTTTGCTATGGAACTTAATAGGGTTTTTGAGTCATTGCGTGCTAAGTCCCTTCAGTTGTGTGCGGATCTTTGTGTCTCCAAGAACTGTAGCTCACCAGGCTCTTCTGTCCAGAGGATTCTCCAGGCAATAGTGGAGTGGGTGGCCATGTCCTCCCCAAGGGGATCTTCACTACCCAGGGATCAAACCCACATCTCTTATAGCTCCTGCATTAGCAGACGGGTTCTTTACCACTAGCACCACCTGGAAAGCCCTTGAATCATTAGGAACTGCTTAGTAAATCAGTAGTTTATTGTTGATCACCAGTAATAAGGATTTGAAATAAGTAAGGCTGAGAAAAGTTAAGATATACTTGTAGATGCACACAAATGGTTATATGCAAATATTTAGGGACGCTCAGGACAAATACCTAGCCTTGTAAGTTTATTGCTTACACAAAGCATTACTCAGTGTTCAAAGAACAGAGATTAAGTTCAAATCCATCTACTTGATGATCATTCTTCAGGTTTGTGCGTAGTTGTATAGGTAAATTAATGGGGATCTAGGTTCTGATGGCTAGGCCAGGGAGCCAGGGCCTGTGGGCAGGAGTTGTATTGTGATGGAGAATCCTGTCTTCCACAAGGAGAAGCCAGGCTTTCTGCCAATTTCTGAACTTAAATTGTTCCACTGATGCAGTCATCCTGAAAGATAAGGTCCTCGTCTTTGTGTTAAAAACCGAGACTCGGTTTAAATAACCCAAACCATTCCTTGGTGTGCCTTTTAGAAACAGAATACTGAATCTGATATTCTGTGTATCTGAGCCAGTGTTGGCAGTTTGCAGACTATGTCTTGTTGACAGAATTCGCCTGAGCTCCAGGGGGTTCGGGGGACAGAAAGGAGTAAAAGGAGAATGTCTCGGAACAATGAAATCAAGACCATGGGTCTGAGAGGTGGAAGGTTCTTCAAGACGCCAACTACTCTATTCGAGGGCCACTTTTCTCACCAAGAATTGTCAGATCCCTTGCTCTGCTCTCCTGCCCACCTGTAAAAAAAACTTCAGCCTGTTCAGGAACACAGGGAAGGCAGAACTCAAACCTACCAGCAGGCTGCCTTATAGAAGGTTTGTTGGGAGAAATACCGAAACCACTTGATCAACTGAAGTTGTTTTAGACAGTGATTAAAACAAAAAAAATTCTATAGCTCTTAAAATTGTTGTGGTGGAGGTCAGTCAGTCTCTGTGATCCTATATAATTCTGTAGAAAGACAGGATGGTTGAGGAAGCATGAACTCTTTCTAGAGTATAGTTACAGCATATGACTGGACAGTAAATGACTGTCTCAGGGCTTCTGGGCCAGGAATTATAGCCGTACTGCATTTGCCCCCAGATGCTTAACTTTCATATTAGGGGAAGTATAGTTACCTGCAGCCAGCTGATTACAGACTATAACAGTTCCTGGTTGAGTGTTAATAACAAACTGTAAATAAGTCAGTTCTGAGTCCATCTACTTAACAGTAGGAATGCTCTTATTGACATTGTCAGTAGGAAGGCTTCTTCTGTTGGTTTGTGTAAACACTAGACGTTTGTTTGAACTAGCTAGCCAGATAGAGTAATCCTTGTGTTTGGG
The DNA here is from genome assembly GCF_000754665.1 of Bison bison bison. Taxonomy (NCBI): domain Eukaryota; kingdom Metazoa; phylum Chordata; class Mammalia; order Artiodactyla; family Bovidae; genus Bison; species Bison bison. Next base: position 4,742,490 of record NW_011495080.1, read on the forward strand.
TGGATACAAGAGGGATGGAGACCAACAGTTGGTGGTGATAATTATAGACCAGATTAAAAAGAGGAGACCCACACTTGCAGTCAGTCTGCTCACATCCAAGGTCAGACTCGTTCCATCTCTCATCCACTCTTCTAAATAATCAGAGTCGCCACCCATCTGAATGGATGGTGTGCAGGAGTGTCCGTCTCCTCTGAGAAACAGTGTCAGATCACCAGAATTTAAATTGCATCTCAGCATGCAGTGTTGTGTAACATTTTATAAAAGAACTGACAAGAGCTAGTTAACAGATTTTTCTTGTGACCATTTGATTTGGTCTTTTCTCATATGATACAGATAATGGTCATGTTAGTGATAATAGAACCGAAATAAGTTTCTGAACCTGAGAAAATATTATAAGAATATACTATGTGCATGTTTTCTTTTGATTGAATTTAGAAATTGAAAAGATGCTTTTCGAGTCTAGCAATAATGTGTGTCTGCACATGCATTTTAAAATACACTTCCAAAAGGAAACTTTGCAAATGGAAAATGGCAGCATCTCACACATTCAGAAACTTGGGCCACAGCCAGCCCAAACGCGGGGATGATGCCCACGCTTGTTGATTGCCGTTTCCTTCTTACAACTGGCTAAAAACTTTGGGCATCAGAATGCCAAATGGGTAAATCCCCCGATACCCCAAAATAGAACTCGCAGGGAGACGGAAAAGAACTATTAGAATACTTGTATCTGAAGATCCACCTCACTGTTTTGCTCATGGTTTTGTGCTGTTCCTTCAGCTGTCTGTGGCAGGTATGATAAATTGGCTCAATAAACACCAATTCCAAACGCCTCCCTTCTCTTTCTTTACTCCAGAAGTGAGAAAACAAAATTACTTAATTTCCCAGCTGCTTTCGCAGCCAAGGTTGTGCATGATGTATAATTCTGGCCAAAGAGATGTAAGTGGGAGTCTCTGGTGAGGCCTTCTCTTCCCTTGTAACCTTCCTCAGAACCTGGGCATGCTCACTGGAGGTGTGATAGCCATCTTGAGACCCTGGGGACAAAAGCCAAGTGCTCAGGGTGGCTGGGAAAGGAATACTTCACGGTGTCCTTGGCACTTGCATCAGCCGTGGGTTTCTAACATCTGAACTTCTTATTGCATGAGAAAAATGACGTCCTTACTCGCTCAAGCTACTATCTGTAGCTTAAACTATTATTGTACTGATATTGCAATTGAACACAATCCTTAGCAATATTTATTTCCCTTTTACATAGCAGAGCACACTGAAGTGCTGGTCAGTTTGTAGGAGGTACGTAATAAATGTAGTAGTGCACGTTCTCCGTGTTCTGATGTTCATTTTAGACCTGTCTCTATCCCATTCTGTTTTAAATAGGAGCAGAAGTTGGAATTCACTTTAGGATGAATAGGTCACTCTTAACATTATTTCAGTAAGTTGTGTGTGTCGTGTAAACTGAGTGCTCTAAGTATAATGATAAATGGGACAAGATTCCTGCTTTCGGGGACCTTGTGGGCTAACTGGAAAGACAACAGGTGAACATATATTGTTGGTACGTGGTGGCAGGTGCTTTGATCAAAGTCTGTGATGCTGTGAGAACACAGAGGAATCTTTGTGACTCCGAGCAATCACCGTTTATTTACCTCCTGATTCTACATGTTTGTCACAGTTTGGGCTGCTATCAGCTGGGCAAGTCTTTTCAGCTTGTCCAGGCTCACTCTTGCTGAGTTGGCTGCAGTTTGGCTGGTCTATGATGGACTCAGTGGGGAAGACTTGTAATCTTTCCTTCTCCAGCAGACTGGTGTTGCTATTCAGTCACTAAGTTGAGTCTGACTCTTTGCGACCCCATGGACTGCGGCACACCAGTCTTCCCTGTCCTCCACTGCCTCCCAGAGTTTGCTCAAGTTCATGTCCGTTGAGTCAGTGATACTACCTAACCATCTCATCCTCTGTCGTCCCCTTCTCTACCTGCCTTCAATCTTACTTAGAATCAGGGTGTTTTCCAAAGAGTCCAGCTCTTCCCATCAGGTGGCCAAAGTATTGGAGCCCCAGCTTCAGCATCAGTTCTTCCAGTGAATATTCAGGGTTGATTTCCTTTAGGATTCACTGGTTTGGTCTGCCTGCAGTACAAGAGACTCTCAAGAGTCTTTTCCAACACCACAGTTCAACAGCATCAATTCTTCCACACTCAGCCCTTTTCCATGGGCCGACTGTCACATCCGTACATGACTACTGGAAAAACTCCTTGTCCAGCAGTCTAGCTTGGGCTTGTTGATGTGACATCTGGGCAGGGTTCCAAGAGCGAGTCTTGGGTTGGGAACTGGCACTTCATCACTTCTGTCACATTCTGTTGGCCAGAGCAGGTCACAAGCACAGCTCAGATTGAGTGGTAGAAAAATAGATTTCACCCTTTCATGATGAGGGAGGCTAGAAAGTGTCACTAAAGGACATGAATGTAGAAAAGAGTCAAGAATTGTGACCGTGTTTGCAGTCTGCCACAGGGCTCTGAGGAAGCAGGGGGGAGGTGAACAATAAAGGATTTATCTCAAATTTTTAAGATTCAAGATAATAGCATGCTCCTTTTCATTAGCTCTTAATAAAAAGTGATAGTGTCAGCTACCATATAGTAGTGTGCATATGTTAATCCCAAGTTCCTAATTTATCTTTCTTCCCCACCCTCATTACCCCTTTTGATAAACTTAAGTGTTCTTTGTGTGAGTCTGTTTCTGCTTTGGAAATATCAGTAAGTTCATTTGTATCACTTTTTAAAAAGTTTCCACATGTAAGTGATATCCTGTGATGTTTGTCTTTCTCTGACTTACTTCACTTAATAATCTCTAGGTCCGTCGGTGTTGCTACAAATGCTATTATTTCATTCCTTTTTGTGGCTGAGTAACAGTCCATTTATATATATCTATATACACATGCTAAGTCACCTCAGTCATGTCTGACTCTCTGTACCCGCCAGGCTCCTCTGTCCATGGGATTCTCCAGACAAGAATACTGGAATGCGTTACCATGCCTTCCCCCAGGGCATGTTCCCAACCCAGTGATCAAACCTGTATCTCTTAGGTCTCCTGCATTGGCAGGTGGGTTCTTTACTACTAGCACAAACTGGAAAGCGCACACACACACACACACACCCCCTTCCTTACATCTTCTTTATCCATTCATCTGTTGACGGACATTTAGGTTGCTTCTGTTCGTGCTAAGTCACTCAGTTGTGTCCGGCTCTTTGCAACCACGTGGACTGTAGCCCGCCAGGCTCATCTGTCCATGGGATTCTCCGGGCAAGAATACTGTGGAGTGGGTGGCCATTTCCACCTCCAGGGCATCTTCCTGACCCAGGGATTGAATCCGCATCTCTTAAGTCTCCTGAATTGGCAGGTGGGTTCTTTACCACTAGAGCCACCTGAGAGGGTGCTTCTGTGTCTTGGCTCTTGTAAACAGTGCTGCTGTGATCGTTGGGTTGAATGTATCTTTTCAAATAAGTGTTTTCTCTCAATTTATGCCTAGGAGGGGGGTTACTGGATTGTATGTTAGCTCTATTTTTAGTTTTTTAAGGAACCTCCATACTGTTCTCCATAGTGGCTTCAACAATTTACATTCCCACCCACAGTGTAGAGAGGGTTCCTTTTTCTTCATACTCTCTCAGGCATTTATTATTTGTAGGCTTTAATTTTATGTATGTATTTTATTTTTTGCTAGATTTTGCTTTTTTTGAAAAAAGGATGTTGAAGAAAAATGTCAAGGCCACTCACAGAAGTTCTTTCTCTCACGGCCTGAACTGTTCCTATTTTTTTTATTAAATTCTTTGTTTTATATTGAAATACAGTTGATTATTGACAACGTGTGTGTTAGTTTCAGGTGTATAGCAAGTGATGAAGTTATATATATATCTGTTTATTTTTTCAAATTCTTTTCCCATTCAGGTTATTACGGAGTATTGAGCAGAATCTTCAGAGAGCTTTGTATGACTTATCATCTTTAATCCCCCAAGGGTCCTGGTGGTCTTTATTATTACCCTCCCCATTTCACAGATGGGAGACAGCTCTTGAGTTATATTCCATAGCCGTGGAGCCATGACTTGTCAGTCTGTCTCCAAAGTGTGTGCTCTTCTCACTATTCTGTTAAGAATCTTACGTGCAGAGTGCCATGGACGGCATATTCATGTGTTTTAAATGAAACATTTTAAGAGTTATGTTCAGTGGAGCATTCCGTCTCCTAACTTGGTTTATTGCCTCTGTATTTAGTAACTGGTCCCTGGTGCCTGAGACTGGAAGATGTTTTGATATAGAAAATGAAAATGCCTTTTGTTTCCAGTGATCCAGTAATGCCTTGTCCTCCAATATAGGTGACAGAACCCCAGATCCCAAATGATTGTATTTGGAGATAGCTCACCTCCTCCCAACTCCGTTCACTTATCCTAGACCCCCAAAATATAAACCTTTATCAGGTTTTTGATAGTGCTGAAACATCTGAAAGATACTGTCATTCTACTTTGAATTTATAAGATCTACCTTCTCAAAGAGAATCTTCATGGAAAACATGTTTTAGTCTTGTATCAAATAAGAATTCATGTTTTGAAGGTCAGTCCAGTTCAGTTCAGTCGTTCAGTCATGTCCAGCTCTTTGAGACCCCATGAATCGCAGCACGCCAGGCCTCCCTGTCCATCACCAACTCCCAGAGTTCACTCAAACTCATGTCCATCGAGTCACTGATGCCATCCAGCCATCTCATCCTCTGTCGTCCCCTTCTCCTCCTGCGCCCAATCCCTCCCAGCATCAGGGTCTTTTGCAGTGAGTCAACTCTTCGCATGAGGTGGCCAAAGTATTAGAGTTGCAGCTTTAGCATCAGTCCTTCCAATGAACACCCAGGACTGATCTCCTTCAGAATGGACTGGTTGGATCTCCTTGCAGTCCAAGGGACTCTCAAGAGTCGTCTCCAACACCACAGTTCAAAGGCATCAATTCTTCGGTGCTCAGCTTTCTTCACAGTCCAACTCTCACATCCATACATGACCACTGGAAAAACCATAGCCTTCCTTGACTAGACAGACCTTTGTTGGCAAAGTAATGTCTCTGCTTTTTAATATGCTCACCACTGGACAAATCACATCAAGTATTTTTCCTATCATGGATGGAGCAGCAAACTATGCAGAGTGAATATGAATGCAGAATTTTTAAATTTTAGGTTGTAAGGACCTCACAGGTATGGAACAGTGTGGCCATGTCCAAAGCAGTGATCAGGTCACAGGCACCTCTCCGTGCTTCTTTTTTGGGGGTCTCCTTACAGGGTCATCTCACGAGGCTGTTTCTTTGATACCTTATATAGTATGAGGACTTACACACAGTACAGCAGTGTGTGGAGGGTGCGTGTGCGTGTAATTGTCTGTATGCATATACGTATAATTGCTTTGTGCAGGGCCATATCCGTGTACATAAGTGTGCATTTACATTTCTTTGGAAATAGGAAAGTGGCTTTGACTTACTAGAAGCACTGACCACTTAAAATTTGGCTATTATAGAAAGTGATCAGACTAAAATACAATTGATGTAAGTACGTACTACTCCAGACAGTAGGGTTGGTTAGCCACATAGCAACAAACTGAGTCATCAGGATGACAAAGTGACAGTAGTTTACAGAGTAAACAAAAAAGAGCCGCAGATACGACCTGGGGCCATCTCAAGACAACATAGATAACAAAAGCAACCCACCTGAATATTATGGCGCTTGTACTGCTGGTGAGTACAGTTCAGAGGAGGAGCGCTGTGGCGGGGGAGGCCATGAGGCAGAGCTCTCGGGCAGTTTCAGATCCATCAGTGACTTGTGGACGGGCCTAGCAGCATCCCTGTTTCGCGGCACCTTTGTAAACGTTCTAGTTCTGTTGGGACTTCTCTGGGGGTCGAGACTTTGGTGGTTAAGATTCTGTGTGCTTTCCCTGCAGAGGGCATGGCTTCTATCCCTGGTTGGGGAGCTAAGATACCACATGCAGTGCAGCCACCCCCCCCAAAAAAAATGTTCAGTTGTGGGAAGTAGTTTTGCTATAATTCTTCCAAAACACTGATTTATTTTTCACTTTGAATGGCACACCGAGTAGTGCGTTTTTCATTTTCCTTTCATTGTTCTAGAAACCCAGTAGTGTCCCGAGTTGGTGTGTGCTCAGAATCACTTGAGATGCTTGCGAAGCTTGCAGCCTCTGCACCCCATCCCGAGAGATTCAGGGTGTGACCAGGGAGGTCTGCGGTTTCACAAGCTCCGAAGATGGCTCTGAAACCAGTGGTCCCCATTCCTCTCCCCAAGGGCTCACAAAATAGGATGGCGCCCCAATTCCTGTCCTTGGGAAAACCTGCATCTGGAGCTCAGACATCCCCTGAAAGGGACATCTGAAACCACTCGTTGGCCCCTTCTCCCTTTTTTACAATCCTTGCATAAGCCCATTTGGCTCATTCTCCCAACAGTGAGTGGTCACCTCTTTACAGTGATAAGGACTGGCCTGTGTTGGCAGGAGGCTGGGCCCTCTCAGTTATTCACAGTGAATAGGGGTGGAGAGCACGCTCTTCCTGACTCAGGTCTGATCCTCCCCCCAACCCTCACATAGTTCCTTGTTTACTCCTGTCCCTTGTTTCATAACCAGGTTGTAGGGAATTTATGCTTTCTGAGAAGAGCTCCCTACCCTTTGAAGATTTTTTTTTAAGGCTTTTTCTGTGAGGATACTGTTTTCACTATTGAGTAAGAGAGTAACTGAAGATTATTATATCAGTGAGGTCTAAATATGCAATAATGTCATTTAAAAATTAACACATCATTCTGTTCAGTTCAGTTGCTCAGTCATGTCCGACTCTTTGTGACCCTGTGGACTGCAGCACCCCAGGCTTCCCTGTCCATCACCAGCTCCCGGAGCTTGCGCAAACTCATGTCCATCGAGTCGGTGATGCCATCCAACCATCTCATCCTCTGTTTTCCCCTTCTCCTTCTGCTTTCAATCTTTGCCAGCATCAGGGTATTTTGCAGTGAGTCAGTTCTTACCATCAGGTGGCCAAAGTATTGGAGCTTCAGCTTTAGCATCAGTCCTTCCAATGAGTTTTCATTACTGATGTCCTTTAGGATTGACACATCATTAGAACACCACAAAAATCCTTGCTGCAGACAATGGTTGGGAAAAACAAAAACAACTGATGGCAAAAGTTTAAGATGAAGCATAGTATTTACATAATGTCAATCAATCTCCTGTAAGATATTGATTACAGCAGGAAAAACAGTAGCTTTACTATGGAGAAACTCTTAGGCACCACCTCAATCAAGAAGTCGAGATCAAGCACCAGTAAAAAGATCTATTAATGTAATGTAACCCTGGATGCAATGCATGGAGATGGGCACATCACTGCTGTGGTATCCTTCCCTATAACGTTGGATAGTGTCCATCCACCCATAAGAAACATCCAACAGGCCCAAACTGCATGCCATTATACAAAACATCTGACCAGTGTTCTTTGGGGGTGTTGAGGTCATCAAAGGCAAAGCAAGACTGAGGAACTGTCACAGATTAGAGGAGACAAGAAAGCTGTGACAACTACATGCAACATAGGATCCGGGGCTAGATCCTGTGAGAAATAAAGTCTAATTCAGATGCCGCAAGTCTCTATGCTGTAGCATTGTTACTTACCAGTTTTCACAATTGTGCTGTGATCATCTAAGGTGTGGACATGAGGGTACGCTGAGTGAAGTATATGCAGGAACCTTCTTCTGTTTTTGCCCCCTTCTATAAGTCTGAAATGATTACATAAGACAGAGCTGGAGAAAAAAGAACTTTTATTTTGTAATGTATCAACACTCTGCAATAGCTTAGCATTCAGCCACTCTCTTCAGCATGTATCCCCCACACGTATTTTTTATATTTTAGCTCTACTGAGTCATTTGTGGTTGATTAGCTCCTTTGGGGAGTGAGGGGGAGTAACACAATTTTTGTGTGTATTATAAAATATTTATGACCAACGTAACAACTGGCTGTGTACCCACCCCCCAACTTTTAAAAATATGACAGTGCAGTGAAGTCCCCCGCATTGCATTCTTTTATGACATTCTGCCCCTCTGTTCCTCATTTACCACCCACACATAACTGCCACCACTTACAGTTAATCAATAGAGCTTACTGTTTACCAGTACTATTTCAGTGTTTTGCCCTTTTCCAAACTGACATAAATTGCATTGTGCTGTATCATATCTACAACTTGCTTTTTTGGCCCCACTTTATGTCTGATTCATTCTTTTTCATCACTGTATAGATTTCCAACTTATGAATACACAATACATATTTGTCTTTTCTCCAGCGGGCAGACATATTGGGAGTATTTTTGGTTTGGGGTTTTGTTTTCAGCATGGTTATTCATTTTAAGAAGTATTTCCTCAGGTCAAAAGAGATCTCTACGTTTTCTGAACTCCAGTAACACTGCCCACCGCTTTTAGCTCAGTGTTTGCGACCTTTCAGTACACTTCTTTTTCTTTTCTCCTGTAGCAGGTAGATAGCTGGGAGATGGCTTCTTGAGGATCTCATTCTCCGAGATGGACATTATTGGAAAAATAAGAATTTCATTTTGTTGACTGAACAAGTAAATACTTAATGAATTAAACATGGTCTACAAACAGATGTTGGGCATATTTGTGTTTATTTTCTTAGTTGTTGTATGGTGTTGTGTCTTGGGGACTTTTCTTGTTAGATTTATGCAGTGTCAGAAACTGGTCACTGAGTTTGAAATGTGGAGCATAAATCAGCTTAAAACTTCAAGAAATCATGCGCTAGGTCTGCAGGCAACACAGGTACAGGTGTGTGTGTGTGTGGTGTGTGCACGTATGTGCGCATGTGTGTTTGTGTATATTTAACTTTGAAGGAGAAAGTTTGACAAAATTAGCAATTTAATCTGCACTTTGGCGTTACAAAGCAGGAGGGAGTTTGCTAGTTTATATTATGGCAGAACTCTTGCTTTTGTGTATCATTTTTGTTAGAAAGTTAATATTTAATGTTGATCATTTTGTATGTGTGCCCAGAATGGAATTGCCCAAATTAGTTCTTTGTCTCTAAAATTCTTTTATTTGAATGTTCGTCTTGCTCCATGAAAACACAGAGCAGGTTTTATAGCTCTCTTGCCCACCTTACTTGATTTCTACAGCAGCTTTGGCAGAGATAAGTTGTGCTAGTATTGTCCATATTTTACGGTGAGGAAGGAGCACTGGATTGGAAGCCGGCAGAGGTTGTTTGCTCAGGGACCCTAAATAGAACCAGAAACCAGATCTTTCCTGGCTCTGTCCAGAGATGCCAGTTTCATTGCATACACTAAGCAAAAATATTAAGACATTTTTATTTTGCTGGCATTTGAATACTTGGTTCAGTAACATGATGCCAATCTGACCGTTCCCCATAGTGATGCAGGGAGTCCCTCATCACTGTTAGTGGCTCTTTCTAACTGCCTTTTTACTGCCCTCTTTGTTAGAAGGGTTCTGAGAAAAGCTGAAACCAAACCTTACGAAAGAGCATGTCCTGACTAGTATGTGTTCTAAAGGAAAGAAAAGCCTTGTAAGTGGAACTGATAGGAAGGCGTGACACAACCGGAAGTTAAAATAATCTGAGGAGACAAATGACTTTTTGATAGCTCGAGACCTGTAGAAGAATTAAAACCTCTCAGTGTATAGACTGGTGCAGTTGATCACTCACATTGCAGTGTTTAAAAAGGCAGAAGCAGTACACTTAGAATATTGTCTTCATGTCAGAAATGCACCTCGTGCTTGAAAATGATAAAAAATTACAATCGATCCTTACAACTGTTCTGTTCATCTTTATTGATCAGGTGCAAGAAAGATAAATCGCAGCCCAAATAAGATTATAGTAAATGTTAGCATCGTCGGGGACTCTAGGTTGATAGAGAGCCATTCATCATCTCAAATGGTGACCTGTCCATTGCTCCAGCCATCCTGAGCCGGCTGTCTAATCACATACCTATTGATTTTATCTACATCCAGCAAACCTGGATGTGACTGTCATTGGGCAACCCAGATTGTTAAATGCAAAGGGGTCACTGGGTGTGAAGAGGATTTCACTTTCATTTTCTCACCAACCAACAATGATGTATTAAAAAATAAACCACCCCAAGTCATGCATGTGAAACCTGAGTGAATAGAGAACGAAGGGACACAATAGACCACTGCATTGCATTGTGTTCTTTTGTACCGCAATGCATTTTGCAGGATATTTCATGGAGTCTGAAGGCTCATCGGGTCATTTAGGCCACCCCCTGCAGTAAGACAGGTTTCACAGTAGCTAGTCAGAATGGATCGTTTTTAATATTGCTGCCCCAGGAAAGGCATTACTTGGCTCTTACAACTTGATTTATATTGCTTATGTGTTCATTCATGTAATAGTGGAAACATTTTTTAATAAAAATTACCTAAATCTGCCCCCTTGTTCTTACTGATTAATTTGTTATAAATGTTGATGCTCTTGTGGTCGTATGGAGATGATAGAACAAATTGTACTTGGTAAAGAATCCATCTTGAGGACAAATATACAGTGTAAAAAGAAATGATCCTTTAATATCCTAGGTGGAACACTGGAATGATAGGAAAATATGGTGTGTGAATTTCACATTTCATCTCAAGTGCTCTTTGGTCTTGCAGTGGTAGATTCCAAATACGGGAGATCAAAATAGTCTTTCAGAACTACGTTAGGAATTTTTTCAGAAGGTTCAAATATTGATGACTTACATGAATGTTTAGTCTGTGATTACAATGTGTATGCCAACAATGATACCATTATTAAATATATAATCTTACATGTTATTTTAAGTATTCCTGTCACCATGCAAGAAATCTTCCTCCTTCTGCTGGAGCGGCAGACACAAGATTTTATGTAGTTTTTGAAATCGTAAGTCTTGCACACATGTTGTCCTCTTGAGTAGTGAAAACTCTGCTCTCTCTTTATCCACAGAGCTCAGAGTTCTACAAAGTTACCACCGAGCAATACCAGAAAGCTGCCGAGGAGGTGGAAGCAAAGTTCAAGTAAGTCTTTAATAGTATTATCCTTATGTACCCTTCCCGACAAGACGAAAGCACGCCTTTACCGCTCTTTGGCACGTACGTTAGCCCTCTGGAATACTTGGAAGTGTGTTTGGACCAATATTGCTATCATGGAATTCCAGTGCAAGGGACAGGCCTCTGATGAAAGTATGTTGCAACTCCATTTTATGAACTCTGGGGAACTTGAAAGCAATGGTGGTGGTGTTTTCATTTGGAATATGATTTTAGTAGGATACCCCTGATTATGAAGGGGATGTTAAATTGTTGCCTCTAACAGTAGAAACACAGAGATCATTTACTTTCATATAATAAAATGATGGAGATGTCCAAATTTGGGTATCTGTCTTTCTCCCATTTAAGCTGTTTTTATTGCTTTACGTGTACCTTGAAAACATTTAAATCACAGAACTTTCCCTTGCCCTTGATTATGAAGGTGATGTTAAATTGCTCCCTGTATTAATCCTTGGGATGATTAAATGAGTGTTCTGTAATTGATGGATCAGAGTGTCCCTGACCCATAGCCCTGTGCTTTCCCTTTGCTTTCAGTACTCACATTAGGTAAGAAAACATTCAGAATTTTCCTGAGTGTATAGATACTTCTGCTGTGTAACCACTGTTAGTCGCACATGTGCAAATTAGTGAAGCACAGAAAGGTGTTGTGACAGGTTTAGTCAAAAGATTGTATTAGGCTCTGACCTCCTTCCTTGGCATGTTTATAAGCATTTGATAAAATGATTAAACCCTAGGGTAGAATGTTATTACTTTCTGCCGTATTGTAATTTGTGTGGTAATGGATATTGGTGTTATTTTAATGTTGATTTAAAATATTTTTTAGAAAAAGTATGATTTAAGGTATATTTAAATAGATAGAACCCTCCAGTCTTCCTTAGTGAAATTATCTCTTTAGGAGCAGACAGGAAAGACCTTCTAAAAATGAGCCATAAATCTCACTCTTAAAGGTTAATGTGCTATCTTCAGAATGTAGATATAGAATTGGATAGATTTTGATTTTCAAAGACACTCTCCATATGTATTCTTAAAGTTGGGTTTTTATCTTTCCCACGAATGGCAAAGCAGTGTTTTTCAAGCCTTTCGTCTCTGTACTGTGAGAACCTTTCACTTGGCACCCCGGATCTGTCTTCTTTGTAAGGTTGAAGCTATACAAATAAGTAAAATTTAAGATAAATCAAAGGAGATCCATTCTGACCAGGATGATCTATGAAGTCATAAAGAAGATGGCATTTTAGTTGAGGCTTGAAGAAGAGTATCGAGTAGTCAGGAGGGAAAGGTGTTCAAAAGGAAAACCATGCCCCGGAGTTGGTGGCTGACAAACTAGTTAAGATCAGTGGTTTGTTGCAGGGAGACTAGTGCAAGGTAAGGTGGAAAAGCTTGTAGGGGCTTTCGTTACCTGCTGAACTAAGAAGCTGATCTTCATTTAGCCGGAAGTCATAGTCTTCCAGGTGGTGCAGCAGTAGGGCATCCACCTGCCAAGGCAGGAGACACAAGAGACTCAAGTTGAGTCCCTCGGTCAGGAAGATCCCCCGGAGGAGGAAATGGCAACTCACTCCAGTATTCCTGATTGAGAAATCTCATGGACAGAGGAGCCTGGCAAGCTACAGTCCATGGGGTTACAAAGAGCTGGACACAATTGAGCGCACACACACACAAGTTACACACACATTGCAAGATGTTTGGCCAGGTGAGTACTCTGAGTTCTGTGGTCCTTTAGTAATAATAAACTGACAGTTAATGCGAGGTTTGATTGGAGGCATGGAAAAGAAAAATAAAAAGCCAGAAATACCAGATGAGAAGTCTCTGGCAAGTGAAAGAAAAAAGATGGATGCAAAAGTCACTGAGAGATTAGATGTGAATTAGTGATTAATTGGTGTACTGGTTTGCTAGGGCTGCCACAGACTGAGTGGCTTAAACGACAAAAGTTGATTTTCTCACAGTTGGGGAGTCTGGAAGTTCAGGGTCAAGATGTAAGCAGGGTTGGTTTCTCCAGGGGCTTTTCTTCTTGGCTTACACGTGACTCTCTTTACATGGTCTTCCCTCTCTCCATCTGTGTCCTCATCTCCTCTTATAAATCACATTGGATTAGGATCTACCCTGATGATGATTTCATTTCACCTTACCTCTTTAAAAAATCCTCTGTCCACATTCACTCTCTAAAGCACCAGGCATTAGGATTTCAACACACAGATTTTGGGGGAGATGCATTTCAGCCCACAGCAAACACTTGGATAGAAGGGATAAAGGAGAAACAGAAATATGAACTTAGTATGTTGGAAAGAAGATTGGCGGAAGCTGAATTTCACAAACAAGTCTGATTTTAGATGAAAAGACTCTCTCTTCTGAAGCCACACCCAGCTGCCATGTCATGGCCCTGGAAAGCATATAATCCGGCCTGGACTGGCCTACTGCAGAATGAGAGCCTGCGTGGAGCACAGAGGGAAGTCGTGACGACTGACCTTCTCCACAATGGCGTGGATCTGTAGGGTGGACTTGGTTTTAAGCAGAGCCTCAACAGCTATGGGGTCGCACAGGGTCGGACACGACTGATGCGACTTAGCAGCAGCAGCAGCAGCAACAGCATCATCCTCTTTTATCTTTAGAAGGTGGTGTTCTTGATCAGCTCCTACTCTCATCCAATGTAGTAGACAGTTTAACCTTCCCCAGAGCAAACTGTGGCCCTTGTACTCAGCTTCTGGGAGTAATCTCTAAATCCTTGGAATTTCCCAAGTGAAAGAAATGTCTTCTTATTCATAACGGACCCCTTAGGCCATGTGGTATCAGCCCAGTGCCAAAGACTGAAGTCAGCCACATGAGCAGTCAGGCCAGCTTATGCGACGAGGCCCCAGTGAAACTCAGGACACGGAGATGGGGTGAGCAGCTCTAGCTGATGCTGCTCTACATTTGTCACATACACTGATACCAGGAGGGCTGTCCCTCCTGGAGGCAGTGGGAACTTTGCATTGGGAACCCTCTCAGACTTTGTCCTGTGTTTCTCTTCTTCTGGCTGACTCTCTGTAGCACTTCCCATAATGAGCCATAGTTCTGAGTTACATAGCTTTAGTGAGTTCTGTGAATCCTTTTATCGAATTTTCAAAGCTTAGGGTAGTTTGGGAACCCCCTTGAACTTGCAGTTGATACCAGAAGTTAGGATAGTCTTGCGGACCCTGCCCTCAGACTTTGTGGTTTGGCCAACTCCAGTGCAAACAAAAATTCAGGAACGTCCGGAGCTGGCTCTTCAGAAAGTGGTTTTATGTCGTGTTTTTCAGCCACTTCCTGCTAGGCTGAACTCCTAGAATACGGTATTTTGATTGGCAGCTTCATGCCAAGGAAATGATAGTGCTTCAGCAGCATGAGATGTTTACCACCTTTGAGGGCACAGAGATTCCTCAGTGGAATTGTGTTTCTCCTCAGAACCTTGGGGACCTCAGAGAATCATGATGTCCGCAGTCTTTGGCAGGACAGTGTACTGTATCCTTTCCATTGCAGAGCTGGACTCAGCTAACCCTCCTAGACAGCACACCCTGGAGGACTTTGAGGAGGGTTTCATTAATTTTATCTGATGGAAGGATTCTTTTGGGTACACCTTCATTACACGAGATGGAAGCTTCTTAAAATGCAATTTCAAGGGCACTGTTACACGCCTGATGGGGGTGGAGGGCTCCATACAAAACCACAGTAAAGAGAAAGAATAATGAACGCTCAGAGCATTTGGGGCCACATGTGACGAATACCAGTACACTGGTGCATCCTTCAGGACAGCTGATGGAATTGTCTTAGGGATGCTTAAATGTTAACTCACACTTCAGTCCCTCACTGTATAGTATGGCAGCAAACCATGAAAACACTTTAGAGCCAATGGAATCCCACTCCCCACTCTCCCCACTTTGTTTTATTAGCACATCATTCATTCATAGTGCTTCTATGAAACCTGCCCTCAGCTGTGTTCTCAGTATATAGCCATGAAGGAGACAGGTGGGTCTTACTGGCATGAAACTTAGAAGCTCATCATAGGAGAGCAGGTGGAAGACAGAATTTTAATAAACCCAAAGCTTCCCAAAAAATCCAGAGTGAGTGCTACTGTGGTGAGATAATTGCATCCCTAATAAACATGAAGTTATTAAAAATTATTTATCATTTTTTCAATGGAAATTAAGTAATTTGGGATCAAGAATGTGTGTTTACTTTCATGCAAGAACTCCCCCCCCCCAAAAAAAGCTTTAAAATTAGCTATAAAACTGAAATCACTGGGTAAACTCACTGATGTGTATACACACACACACACACACACACACACACACACACACACACACACACACACACACACACACCCCCCCCCCCCCCCCCCTATATCTAGCTTCTATTCTAAAGATACACCTTTTCAGCTCAGCTGAAATGGTCATTGTAAGTACCCCTTACCACCTTTATCACCCTTTGTTATTATCTGTTAAATAGAGCAAATTATGGTGTTAGTTCTGGGTTAGTTTTCTGGCAGTAATACCATGTTGTAGTTCTGTTAATGAAAATTATGTTCAGTATTAATCCTTGTAGTCTACCTTATAGATAATTAAGCAAAATATTATATTAATTGTTATATTGATAGTGCTTATTAGCACAGACAGGTCTAGCACAAAGTAAATTGCTTAATTAACTTAGATTTTTTTTTCTTTTTATTATATATTGTTATTTTTATATTAGTATTTTATTGTTATATCCAACTCATGTTGTAAAACTCTGCACCATTGGAGAAATTTCTATATCTAGTTCCAGACACAATCGAGATGACGTTAAAACCTCCCGGGGACTTCCCTGGCGGTCCAGTGGCTAAGACTCTGCACCTCCACTTTAGGCAGCACAGTCTCCATCCGTAGTCTGGGAACTAAGATCCCCACATGCCATGGGGCGGGGCCAGAAAAATTTTTTAAAAATAACAAAAGAACAAACACACTGTAGGAACTTGTGGAGGTTTCTGTATTTGTTTTTAGAAAAAAACAAAGAACTCCCAAAAGAGCATTAGAGAGAGATCATAGCCACGGGAAGTTCATAGTCCAGCCGGGAGACGGCATGTAAAGCGCTTAAGACGGGACAGCCCAGTACGCGCTGTGTCAGAGCTCTCAGGATGGACAGACAGAATCAGGAGTGTGCAGACGGTGCTGCAGGGCTGTGTGTTAGGTCAGCATCAGAATCCAGTTGCCTTCAGTGGCTTGTTGTCAGTATACCACACCTACAGAGAGGAAACGTTACCACAGTGTTATGTACACACAAGTTGTTTTTAAAATACAGAAACAAACATGAAACAAATGTGTAGAGCAATATCAAAGCGATGTGAGATATCGTAAAGGCAGTGTAAACCTCGGGAAGACAATGTAATAGCAAACAAACATTTCAGAGATGACTGATCTTTCCGTCCCATGTTTTCCTTTAGATAATGGACTGGCCACTTCTACCTTCCATAACAACGTATATGGCAAGTGACATAGATCTATTGAAAATACTTCTGGACTGATCTCATTAGAGGTGTAACTTTTTAGCTTGGCTTCAGTGTCTTTGAAGGATGAAGCACTCGTAAAGGAGTGTGATTCTGTGCGGTCGGATGTGAATGCTGGTAATGCTCCTTTGTGTGCCAGGCGTTAGCAAGGGTTTTCACTTTTATCCTTGAACGAAGTTGTTCAAACCTGACTTATAAATTTAGGCTCATGGAAGAAGCCTGGGTTATCCTTGTAACGTATTAAAAGATTAGTTACCCCGTGGAAGGAGTTTAGGTGATTCTGCAGAATGCTTTGCAAAAACTGTTCCAGATAAAATGGCTTTTTAAAGTATTATATAGTCAAATGTTTGCATCAACGTAAAATTCTTTTCACTTTAAAATGTCCTTGGTTTTATTAGGGTTTCACTTTGGCCATGCTGTTTAGTTTCTCTTTGGGATGTGTGATTTTAATAGCTACACTACGAATGAGTTAGTGAAGCTGAGGATGACATGCCCGTGGTATCAGCAGGTGTTTCTCATGTTCTCTGTAATTACACATGTGGATTATGGACAGTTTTAAGCAAGTGTTTAAAGATCCTGCTTAATTGGCTGTAAAATAATTAAATAAGATTTTGACTGGCAAATTTATAATTCTGTTCGATGCATAAGCCAGTGGGCTTGAATGTCAATGTGACTTGAGTTTGGAAGTATTAGATTAATAGGACTAATTGTACTGCGGGGATACAGTTTACTCTGATTAATAGTCTTAGAGCTCTTCTAAAAGTTTCGCCGAGGAAATTTATGTTGCTTACATTCTGCTTAAACTTTTAATTAAAGCCTATTTCCAAAGTTTGAGATATTTAGCATCGCTGTGCCTCTTCCCATTTTTCCGAAAGTTGAACTCCTATAATTTTTCAGTGATGCCAGCTGCCTCATTGAGGAACTTGCCTTATCAAAAGGATTAAAATTATATACTGTCAGGCATGTATCTGTGTCTGCAGCTGACAGTTTCGCTGCACATCATCTCTAACACTTATTGATGTCTGCTTATAACCTACTTTCGTGCTGCGTGAATGGCTCTGATATACCACATGTACATGATAAATGTTTTACCTCTGATTCTCATTGATCAATTTCTAAATGATCAAATGGTTTATCTCAGTAAGACACTAATTCACATTGATCAAATTCTAAATGACCAAGTCAACTTGGTTTTCTGCTGAACACAAATTGTATTAAAACAACATTACTTGAACATGCTGGCTCTTCCAATGCAGGAGTTATGTTACCAGCAGTTACAATATAACTAGAGTTATTGTATTATAAAGATGTCTCCTCCATAATGAAAAGTTTATACAAGAAGAGAAGAATGCAATATTACAGGAAGAACAAGACTTCGGGCAAGGATTGGGGCTTTTACTAACTAATTAAATTCCACATTTGTATTGGGCCTTCACCCCCCTCCTTTTTTTTTTTAAATTTGAAGGGCTGTGAACAGGAAATACAGCAGCTGCAGTGGTGACATTTTATTCCCTACGATCCTTAGAGTCAAGCAATGCCTTGATTATTTTGTAAGAGACTTAGCAACGGAAGAGGTTAAATTCTAGAAAAAGTAAATATACCTGTACTCCTTGTATGTACACCTGGCTATAATTGCCTAGTTAGAAGTATAGCGTTGTGTGTTGTTCTTGTTTTTTTAAACATCAACTCACCTCTGTCATCTTCCACAGTGTTTCACGTTCCCACTAGAGTTTGTCTGATAGCAAATACCCACTTGGCTGAAACGTAGTCTTGATTACCTGGAACACCTCACTCCTCAGGCTGGTTATTTATTATATCTTTGTCTTGTGTTTTCCATCTCTAAAATGTAAATTTTAACTGCCATTCTCTTTAGGGCATTCAAGCTGAGAAGGTTTTAAAGTTGAAAAAGAAAAAAAAAAGTTATTATTGATCCTCATCTAAAAAATGGACCTAAGTAGCTATTTTACTTCGATCTAAGACACTGCCTACCATGGGTATGGCAGCCCCTTCTGTCCTTCATCCGGGGATGTGAGGAGAGGAGCTGGCCACCTCAAGAAGCTGTGTCATTCTCTTCCCCCACATACCCCAAAATAGCAGACTAGTTCCAAGGAAAGTGAGACCTGCTTTGGAACACACCAGTGTTTGACTATACTTCTTACGATGAGCTTGTAGAATTGCTTAGATTTCTAAGGAAACTAGGTGATTAAGGCCTTCTCCCCTCCTTTAGGATCGGATCCCTCCTAATCACATCTGTCTAGTTAGCTAGTTAGTTTCTTCTTCAAGTGGGAGCTCTATCCTTAGTCTACATGCTTAATTCTCTAAGGTAACGGAAGATTAAATGCCAAGAAACACTAACACCACTTGGGAGTTAGGTTTCCACCTGCATCAGTTCTGCATACATTTAATTATAATTGCCCATTTAGAAGTATAGGGTTGTTTGTTGTTTTTGTTGAGACATGACACCATAAAACTCCTGGAAGAGAGAGCACAGGCAAAACAGCCTACGGCATAAATTAACAGTGCTTTCCTAGGTCAGTTCCCCAGGCAATAGAAACAAAAGCAAACAGAAACAAATGGAACCCAAACTCACAAGGCCCTGCACAGCAAAGGGAACCACAAGCAAAGTGAAAAGACACCCCTCAGACTGGGAGGAGACACTCGCAAATGATGCAGCCAATAAGGGCTCAATCTCCAAAACACACAAACAGCTCATGCAGCCCAGTCTCAACTCAGGATGGGCAGAAGACCCAGACGGACACCTCTCCAAAGCAGACGCCCAGAAGGCTACCAGGCACATGAAAAGACGCTCAGCAGGGCCAGCCATCAGAGAAATGCAAATCCAAACCTCCGTGAGGCACTTCCTCACACCAGCCAGAATGGCCATTATCAAAATGTTCAAATACCAGATTCTGGAGAGATTGCTGAGAAAAGGGATACCGCCGCCCCCTATACGCATGCTGCTGGTGGGGATGCAGACTGGTACAGCCACTTTGAAAAACAAAGCACAGACTGTTGACCGTTCCTCACAGCTTTCCACTCAGTCCAGAAGCGTCTGCAGAAGGGGACAGGGCAGGGTGGCAAAGTGGATGAATATAGTACTAGAAGATGGAATATAGGAGTAAAAGGGCAGGACAGGGGTGTAAGCCCTAAGATGGTATTACCTATTTCACAAAACAATAGAAACTGCAGCCGTTTCATGAACATGGGCAGTAGGTCTCCAGGTCTAGAGGGTCACAGTGGAAACCCCCTTATCATTTCAACAGTGTGTGTGAAGGAACCTCAAGCAGTGCTACAAGCCGGTGGAACCAGGCTTCGATCCTGCCTTCGATCCGTGACCTGGAATTCTCTTCCAGGCCTCAGCAGTGGCAACTGGGGCTTGTTTGGGTTACTCTAGGAATCTTTTTTCCTTTAATACAGTCCATTTATGTGTTGCATGGAAATTATCAAAACCAGTCTTGTTGCGGCCCTTAGGTTAGTGGTCACAAGCTCCTGAATTCATGATTTGTTCTGCATGAGATAACGAATCATTTTGTTTTTCCCCTACAGGAACATTAGCATTGAACTTTCTGCTTTAATCAATACAATCCATTAAGAATCTAGTGTTACTCTACATGGTTATATGAAATATTAATTGCGCACTGTTAGTTAGATAAATGAAGATTCTACCAAAATGATAGCTTGTTTCTTTCTTTGTATCATAATATTTAAATGAGAACATTTTATATTCTGAGATGCACGATATTTTAGAATTATTGATCCTTGCTTATTTGAGTAATTAGCTACACAGCTCATAGTTTCCTAAAGGTATTTCTAACTGGGATTACTAAGTTTTTTCCTGTTGCTGATTGCAGCAAGAGTTCATTTACTTTTTAAAGGATCCATTTGGAAATAATTTTTAAAAATTTTACTTTGATGTTTTCAAAGCTGAGAAATAGTTATTTTGCTTTTTGAGTGCCACTCCGCTACAGGTAGAAAGCAGAGAAGCTTGTAGGGGGGCCAATTAGAGTTAATTACTGTCTGACTGACCAGCCACGCACAGGAAGACTTGTAGGAGGTAGATTTTCAGTTCTTGCCTTGTGTCAAATTTTCATAGTTTAACCATCTAGAGCCTTAAGTGTGGTTAAAAATTACATCAAAGAAGTTATCTATGCATAAAAGTAATAGCTGTCAGGATGGTCTCTGGCAATCTGTATAGGCTCAGCCATATGGTGGTATCTGCTTGTGTTTCATCAGTCCCTGGTTTGGGAAGCCTATTCCAAGCGCTATCAGCCCTTCCTGCTCTAAACCAGATAATTAACCTAGGGTTGCCCACTCACTGTATCTAGGGTAAAACCATGGTGTTAACATTGAAACCAGGGTACTCATCATTGAACGGGCCTTCCTATTGTTTATTTGAATGTATAATGTCCAGATCATCTCTCTGGGTGTCAGTCTATCAAGGATTCCTATTTCTGGCTCTTTGCAGTTTTTCTTAACATGTAAGCAAACTAAATACAAAAGTTGATAAATTTGGACTTTATTCATTAAAATGTTCTGCTCATCTTAAGACACCATTTTGAGAATACTAAAAATAAGCAAAAGACTTGAACAGACTCTTCAAAGGAAGATATAAGAATGGCCAATTAGCACATGAGAAGTGCTAATAACATCATTAGTTATCAGGGAATTGCAAATTAAAACCACTGGAATGGTAAAAATCAAAAAGATTGACAGTACTAAGTCTCTGAAAGGATGTAAAGAAACCAGAGTTTTCCTGCTTTGCTGGTAGGGGGTATAAAAGAGCAAAGTCACTTTGGAAGAAGCTTGACAGTTTCTTATAAATTTAAACATTCATTTGGTCCATGACCTAGAAATTCCAGGTCTAGGTATTTACCCAAGAGCAAAGAAAATACTCTCAGTGGTAAAGAATCCGCCTGCCAATGCAGGAGACATTGGAGACTCGGGTTCGATCCCTGGGTCAGGAAAATCCCCTGGAGGAGGAAATGGCAACTGACTCCAATATTCTTGCCTGGAGAATTCCGTGGACAGAGGAGCCTGATGGGCTACAGTCCATGGGGTCACAAAGACTCGGACACAACTGACCATGCATATATGAGAGAGAAAGAAAATATACATCTCCAGAAAGATTTGTATATCCGTTTATATCAGGTTTATTCATACTTGTCAAAAATTAGAAACCACTCATATGGTCACCAGTGAAGGACTGGATTAAAAAAGTTGTGGTATATTCATACAGTAGAATACTGTTCAGCAGTTTTTAAAAAAAAGCAAACCATTAATTCATATAACAACATAGATGAATCTCAGGAACATGTTAAGCAAAAAGAAGCCAGACATAAGACATTATTCATTATGTGATTCCATTTATGTGAAGTTCAAAAAAAAGGAAAGATTGGTCTATACTGATAGAAATCAGCAAGTAGTTGATGGGGATAGAAGGGGACTTGACTGAAAACAGACCCATGTGAACTTCCTGAGATACTGAGGATTCGTTTTCTGGGTAGTAGTTATAGGTGTATTTATAATTTTTGCTGCAATGTGAACACCTAGGTCAGTGAATTTTTTATGTTAATTATTCTTAAAATATCCTAAATTTCCTAATTTTAATCAGGGGAAAAAATGTCCAAAATACTGGGTATACGCTACTTCTAACAGTAATTTGTCCTAGGTAAAATAAGTTTCCTAAGTTTAATCACAGTTTTAAAAAACTTGTGATTTCTGATCTTATCCATAATCATATTTGCTTACTAGAATTTGAATACTTTATCTCAAAGTCAGGGCTGTTCGTTCAGTATATTTGATCTCTATAGCTATAGGAGTAAATCTTGCTTTGTTTTCTTAAAAATAAGTTTCCCCCCTTATTATTATTTTCTTTTACTTTAAAAAAATTTATTGGGTATAGTTGATTTACAGTGTTCCTGTTCTACAGCAAAGTGAATCAGTTATTTATAAACATATGTCCACTTTTTTAACAGATTCTTTTCACATATAGGCCATTACAAACTATTGAGTAGAATTCTCTGTGCTATACATATACAGTAAGTCCTTTTCACTTTCAGTTCAGTTGCTCAGTCATGTCCAACTCTTCGTGACCCCATTGAACCACAGCACACCAGACCTGCCTGTCCACCACCAATTCTCAGAGTCTACCCAAACTCATGTCCATTGAATTGGTGATGCCATCCAACCATCTCATTCTCTTGTCTTCCCCTTCTCCTCCTGCCCTCCATCTTTCCCAGCATCAGGGTCTTTTCAAATGAGTCAGCTCTTCGCATCAGGTGGCCAAAATACCGGAGTTTCAGCTTCAACATCAGTCCTTCCAATGAACACTCAGGACTGATCTCCTTTAGGATGGACTGGTTGGATCTTCTTGCAGTCCAAGGGACTCTCAAGAGTCTTCTCCAACACCACAGTTCAAAAGCATCAATTCTTCAGCGCTCAGCTTTCATTATAGTCCAACTCTCATATCCATACATGACCACAGGAAAAACTATAGCCTTGACTAGACGGACCTTTGTTGGCAAAGTAATGTCTCTGCTTTTTAATATGCTGTCTAGGTTGCTCATTGGAGAAGGCAATGGCACCTCACTCAAGTACTTTTGCCTAGAAAATCCCATGGACGGGGGAGCCTGGTGGGCTGCTGTCTGTGGGGTCGCACAGAGTCGGACATGACTGAAGCGACTTAGCAGCAGCACGT
>NW_011495080.1:4765847-4766354 GCF_000754665.1 Bison bison bison
CCTTCCAAGGAGTAAGTCTTTTAATTTCATGGCTGCACTCACCATCTGCAGTGATTTTGGAGCCCCCAAAAATAAAGTCAGCCACTGTTTCCCCATCTATTTGCCATGAAGTGATGGGACCAGATGCCATGATCTTCATTTTCTGTATGTTGAGCTTTAAGCCAACTTTTTCACTCTCCTCTTTCGCTTTCATCAAGAGGCTCTTTAGTTTTTCTTCACTTTCTGCCATAAGGGTGGTGTCATCTGCATATCTGAGGTTACTGATATTTCTCCCGGCAATCTTGATTCCAGCTTGTGCTTCCCCCAGCCCAGCGTTTCTCATGATGTACTCTGCATAGAAGTTAAATAAGCAGAGTGACAGTGTACATCCTTGACGTACTCCTTTTCCTATTTGGAACCAGTCTGTTGTTCCATGTCCAGTTCTAACTGTGGCTTCCTGACCTGCATACAGGTTTTTCAAGAGGCAGGTCAGGTGGTCTGGTATTCCCATCTCTTTCAGAATTTTCC
>NW_011495080.1:4766454-4769116 GCF_000754665.1 Bison bison bison
AGTCAAAGGCTTTGGCATAGTCAATAAAGCAGAAATAGATGTTTTTCTGGAACTCTCTTGCTTTTTCGATGATCCAGCGGATGTTGGCAATTTGATATCTGGTTCCTCTGCCTTTTCTAAAACCAGCTTGAACATCTGGAAGTTCACGGTTCACGTACTGCTGAAGCTGGCTTGAAGAATTTTGAGCATTACTTTCCTAGCATGTGAGATGAGTGCAATTGTGCAGTAGTTTGAACATTCTTTGGCATTGCCTTTCTTTGGGATTGGAATGAAAACTGACCTTTTCCAGTCATGTGGCCACTGCTGAGTTTTCCAAATTTGCTGACATATTGAGTGCCTTTAGTAATGTGTATATATCATCCCCAATCTTCAAATTTATCCATCTCCCCCCCACCCCATCTTACCACCTAATAATCATAAGTTTGTTTTCTCTGTCTGTAGCTCTGCTTCTGTTTTGTGGATAAACTCATTTGTACCCTTTTTTAAAAATTCTACATATTTTATTAAATTATGTTTGCCTGTTATACATACGTGATATATATACTAGATTATATAAAAAGGATTTTTAAAGGCAGGATCTGTACATGAAACATTTATATAGTAACTCTGGTACTTTTTAATATTATAATCTTAGGCAGCAATGTGTTCATACTACGTATTGCATGAGCCCTGGCACAATGCTTGAAAACGTGTAAAAGCTTGCATCTTGGCCCTTACTGCATGTTGAGATGAAAGCACACGTTCCCACGTGAAAGTGTCGCCAAGCCTGCCCCACTTGCTCACATGGCTGCCTTGAGCTATTTAATGTGCTTTCTCATGCACTGGCCAGCACTTAAATTGCCCTACTCCTTGTGTGAGTGTGTTTGTCTAAATGCTGGTAATCAACTGCATCCCTTGAAAATTGATAGATGTGCTCGTTAAGGAGAGTGCTCACTCTTGGCTCCCTTCTCCAGTCACCTCAGCTACCGTTTCTGGATGAGGCTGGCAAGAAATACTGTGCAGTGATACATCTGGCTTTATACTCCTTTCCAAGGACTGAAACCTCCCCTTTGAGTATGTTAACACGCTTTGTAGGGATCTTACAAGCACAAAAAAGTCAGCTATTTGCCAATTGCAGTATTAACACAAGAAAGCCTAAGGGCTGCTGTTGTGTGGTGGGATTTCTTTTTTTTTTTATGGTTCTGCCATCCGCTCTTCATTTTGTTCTCTTGTGCTTCTGAGACTGCACAAACACCTATTTATGTGTGAGACAGATCCATCTGTGGAGACTCTGAAGTCCACCAGCCCGCCACCGGTATAGATTTCCACAAAGCTGCCTGTGTGTGAGGCACATTCTGTGTGGTTTATGATCAGGAGTCTGAAGGTAGCATACACCTGTTTCTGCTTTTAGGGTGAGAAATGAATTGCCAATTACTGTCGACGTGTGCAGACATGACACTTCATATGCTAGAAGCTTGCTCAGCC
Organism: Bison bison bison; assembly: GCF_000754665.1. Lineage (NCBI taxonomy): Eukaryota > Metazoa > Chordata > Mammalia > Artiodactyla > Bovidae > Bison > Bison bison. The sequence goes on from NW_011495080.1 coordinate 4,767,919, forward strand.
TGCTTTATGCTGGGTTCCCCACTATGAAACTGTCAGTTCTGAAAAAGGGGTGTGTGTTGGCAAGGAGGAGAAGAGGGAAGGGGATCAGTCCTTGATCCATTCCTGTCTTTTTGTGCTCCTGCAAAGTGGCGGGAGGGAGGTCAGTGCCTCTCACCTCTGTTTCCCCAGCAGAGCTCTTGGACAAGATGAAGTGATCAAAGCCGGACGCCAGCACGTCATCACAGTCTCATTACTTTGCAAGCTGCACGCCCAGATGCTGCTGTTTTCTGCATCAGGCTTCGCTGATTTACATGCATAACACCTCAGCTACAGCTCATTTGGTACTATTCACAATTAACTGGTTCTTGTCATGATAGAGTTTCTCTGATACAGAAGACCTTAATGTAAAGAGAATAACATCGCTAGGTGTAGCCTGTTTCTCTCAGACCTCCTGGTTGGTTGACAAGAAACAGGGATCAAATGTTTTGTCACTGCTTTGTTATTTGTGTTATTGGTGTGGTTAGTGGGGTGTGGGTTTGGAGGTATTTTTGAAGTCTTTGAGATACGAGATTTTCCTGGAGACCAATTTCATCAACTCCCCAATCTTGGAAGTTCTTTTCAATGAGTAGATTCTGATACCCTGTTTTCATTTGTTCGGTTTCTTCCCCCAGTGAAGAGCTGCTCAGGGACATACATTTGTTTTGAAGGGTAGTAATGTGACAGCTCATCATCACTATCAACAACACAGCCATCCGTCAGCGGTCTCTGATGCTCCACGCTCTGTGGGTGCTAGAAATGCAGAAATGGATGTCTGAGGCCCTGTCCTCGGAGGTCTGTTACTTGTTGAAATTATGAGTTCTGCTGCAGAAGTGTCAAAACCTGATGCTGGAATTATAACTGTAACAGCTATAACATTTGTTAGGGTTCCCTGGTAGTACAGAAGTTAACGATCTGCCTTGCAGTGTTGGGGACACAGGTTTGATCCCTGGTCCAGAAAGATCTCACATGGCATGGGGCAACTAAGCCCACGTGCCACAACTGTTAAGCCTGTGCTCTAGGGCCTGCGAACCGCAGCTGCCGAGCCTGCATGCCACTACTGAAGCCCAAGCACTCTAGCACGTGTGCTCAGCAGCGAGAGAAGCCACCACGATGAGAAACTCATAGCCCCCGATGTCTGCAACTAGAGAAACTCGAATAAAGCAAGTAATACCCACTCCAG
>NW_011495080.1:4769216-4788492 GCF_000754665.1 Bison bison bison
GCAAGTAAGACCCAGTGCAGCCAAAAAAAAAAACCCACAACCATTTTTTAAAAAAAGTTTGTTCAAGAAGATTTGTTGAGTATTTAATACATTTCAGGTGGTTTTTATAAACTGGAAACACAGAGGTGAAGAGGCGTGATACGTGCCCTCAGGACATTGGCAGTACACGTGAGAAGGCAGAAAGTACACAGCCACTGCAGCGTGGCAAATGCTCACAGAAAGGCACAGACCAAATAGGGTGGGTGTGAGGAGGATCTGGACTGCAGGAAGAGGGGCTTTTTTTTTTTTTGAGATTTTCTCAAGGTGAGCAAAGGGAGAATGACTTTGCATGAAGAGGGAATCAAATTCTAGAAATGGTTAGACTGAATGTGGGGGAGGTATAATGGAATAGGAGGCCAGAAAGGAAGATTAGAGTCGGACTTCAAAGGACTTAAAATGCTGTTTGTTTGTTTGTTTTAAATAATTTAATTTATTTATGGCTGTGCTGGGTCTTCGTTGCTGCAAGGGATTTTCTCTAGTTGAGACGAGCGGGGGCTACTCTCCAGTTGCAGTGCTTTGCCTTCTCATCGTGGTGGCTTCTCTCATTGCAGAGCATGGGCTCTAGGGTGCTCGGGCTTCAGTAGTTGTGGTGTGCAGGCTTAGGTGGCATGTAGGATCTTCCTGGACCAGGGATTGAACCCGTCTCTTCTGCCCTGGCAGGCAGATTGTTTACCAATGAGCTACCAGGGGAACCCTAAATGCTGTGTTTTGAAAGGCAGAGTTATTGGGATGTGAGAATTGAACCAAAAGTTTTACCTACTCGAGAGTATTTTTTTTTAATTTCTTATGCCTGGTGCCGGAGAAGGCAATGGCACCCCACTCCAGTACTCTTGCCTGGAAAATCCCTTGGACGGAGGAGCCTGGTAGGCTGCAGTCCGTGGGGTCTCTAAGAGTTGGGCACGACTGAGCGACTTCACTTTTACTTTTCATTTTCATGCATTGGAGAAGGAAATGGCAACCCACTCCAGTGTTCTTGCCTGGAGAATCCCAGGGACAGCTGAGCCTGGTCGGAGGCCGTCTATGGGGTCGCACGGAGTTGGACACGACTGAAGTGACTTACCAGTATGCCTGGTGCCCATAAATCTCATCATTAAGATTATGCCTTTTGAATTGGTCATTTTTTCTAGGAGGAGGCTGTCAAATATATAAATAGGATATTTGGTGCATACATACATGTGTATGTTGTAACAATCACGATTTGCTATTTATATTACTATTATATATACACATGTTAACATGCATTAAACATAAGCACATATCAGCCTATATTAATTGTCTCTTAGCAAAGTTCAGGGCCTTGAGAGAATGGGACATAGGAAAAAGTAGTTTTGATTGGAAAGATGGAGAGGAAGAGTTCAGGAAAGGTTTAGTTCATAGGATGCTGTCTGGAGAAATCTTAGGGCAATTTTGCAGAGAAAGAGCCTTAGGAGATAGAGGGCCACCAAAAGGTAGGACACTGGTTCTGCATACTAGCCCTGTCCCTGCAGTCTGTGGTACGAGATCATCTTTTAACTGAAATGGTATAATGACGGACTTAAATACCCTTAGCCATGATCTCTGTCCACAATGTCCTGAGAATTCTGCATGTTTTGGGAAAGAGTGCTTTGAGGCAGTTGTATATGGTTTATTCATTTATGGTCCCTGTGGGCCACAAGTCTTGGTTTATGTCTATAACTGTGCTTATGTGCACCCAGTGTATATAAAATTAGCTCATGGACTGCTGGTCCCCTTGAAGATTCTATTAGTATTATTAAATGAACCTTTTAAGAATTATTTCTCCTTCCCATTGCATTTTGTTATCAACTTTTGCCTGTTGATATCCTCCCTGGATGCTTAGTGTAAGTGAAAAACATGAAACTAATAAATGATAATGGATTTTTTAAACTGTCAATATAGTGCCCTCTACTTTTTTTACAAAACAAATGTAATTTTTTCCTCTTCCTTCTCAATCCCTTAAAAGTAGTGTGTGAAATTGTAGTTTGATACTCATCTTTCCAAGTTTACTTCTATCCACAGAACCATTAATAAACATACATGTTTCATTTTTACAAAAAATGAGATTATACCATCTATGTATTTTACCTTACATTTATTATGGGTATATCGCTCCTGGTCAACACATGTAAATCTAACTCCTGCTTTTCAGTACCTGCATAGTATTCCCTGGCATTATTGTACCATGGTTTATTGAATCCATCTCTTATTGACAGTTACTCAAGATTGTGTCTCAGTAGGTTTTATTTGTTTAAGGCTGCAGTGAGACACATTTGTACATAAACCCTTAGGAACTGGTACTTCTGTTTCCATGACGTGGATCGGGTTTGAATTACGACCAGTCCTTCTAACTATGTGGCATTGGGCTGCTTAACCTCTTGGGCTTCTTTTTGCTGATAAAGGAAATGTTTATATAAGACCATATAGGGTTCATACAAGATGTGTAAGTTATGAGGATAAAATGCTGGGTACAGAGTAGGTGCTCAGCCCTACCTGGGGTGATAGCTAGAGATCTACTAGGGTGGGCTTACAGTGGGCAAGGCCCAGGTTACTTCACTTCAGAGGGTTTATTATTCTGAATCTATATCCAGCCTCCCAAGCCTGTCTTTTTTTTTTTTTTTAAAAGAGGGGGAAGCCCATCTTGTGAAGAATTTCAGCCTTCTTGACTCATGCAATTTAAAAATATTACATTTTGGCAGAACCTTTGCAGTTTTTGCCGCTGGTCTGTAATTCCCCAGAGGTGAATTGAGAAGATTAGTGGTAGAACTTTTTCCATTAACTCTGGGAAAAACTACAGAGCAAAAAAATTGTCCTTTGGCAGAAATGTCAGTCCATACCTCTTTTGGAGCATTTGGGACTGAAGCGCTGAGAAGCTGATTTAATAGGGGAATTGAAAACCAAAATGTATACACATCTTCACCTTTTCTAACTGATGACAAGACAAGTGAAAAATACACTCTCAGAACTTGATGATGCAAAGAAAATAGGATCGTTGCTCCAGAAAGTACATTAAGGCTGGATCTTTAAAAGATTTGAGTGCTATGCTCTTGGCCACGTTCTTCAGGAAACTGATCCATTCTTATTAATGTTGCATCTCTTTGTACTTCATGCCATAAAATTCCTCCTCTTCTTTTTCTTCTTGTTGTGTAGTGCTTAGGAAGTAGGTTTAAGAAAAAAGGAGTGTTTAATACACTACAGATTTTGCTGTAGCGACTACCAAGAAAATGTGCTCATCTTCTCGTCTGTGGTTCTTCGTCTTCCTGATTTTTTTAAAATGTATTAGAACTTCTCTTAATTTTCCAGTTCCATAGTGTCAGTAGAACTATATTGAAATAGTAAATTTCTGCATGAGTGGAATGTCTCCTGGATATGATCTTGATAGAGATCCTTCACAGTGCAGTAGAGTGGCTCTAGCCAGTTAGTTCTCTTCTTTCCTCACCCCATCTTAGTTTTTTACATCTGTAAAAGGTGATCATCACAGAGATGTTACACAGGAATTAGAGAAGGTCCACTCATGTTCTTGGCACACTCACTCAAAGCAGTCAGTAGTTAGCTAATGATTACAGTCATCGATAGTTCAGGTTTCTGCTGAGTGAATTTTGTGTGTGTTTTTAAATTGACACCCATCATATAATCCAATATATATGTTTCCCTAAGGGATAATCCCCGCATCTGTAAAATTGCCATTGAGAATGTACTGTGCCTGTGAAAAGATGTGTTTGAAGACAAATGTTTTCTGTCGAATCATTAACCAACGGTTAGCAACACTACTCAAAATAATAATTATATTTTAGCAGGCTAGGAAGTACATAATTTAGTTAGAAATGCACACAGGAGGCTCTGTCAGGAGAAACGTAGCTAGTGTTAGTGTGTGGTGCCATCCTCATCTAATCACTTGTCACACTTTAGAATATTTATATCTGCTTGAGATTATAGGCAATTACAGGTTGACAGTCTATGGTAAATCAACAAAATTTTCCATAAAGTTGGTCTGAAGTCAGTTGCTTGGCATTTGGACCCTAATTTTTCCCAGAAATAAAAATGACACTTATGGATCAGTGTCTAGGTTACTCCTCAAAACCCTATTTAACCCCTGTATGTTTGCAGTGAAGAAGGAAAGGCTGGAGGTTTGGTGGCTTAGGGTTGGAAAGAAACCAAAAAAAAAAAAAATAAGTGCACTTGCCTGTGTGTGTTTAAACTACATTCTAGATTGTAAAAACTAACTTGATCACAAGTATAATCTTATTTCTTTGAAAAACTGTTGATCCCTGGAGAGAGTGAAAAGGGAAAACATAAGCCTTGAAAAGAACAACTTCCTCCCTATCTCCCAGTCCCTCCAGTAGTTTGCAAAGTAATTTTTTTTTTTTTTTAACAGCTTGCCTTGCAACCTCAAGATACTCATCCATCAGTCTGATCCATATGATTAAAAAACGAAATAAGTTTCTGCTTCAAAGCTAAATAATTGACAGTATCTAATAAATCATTATTTAGAAGTTGGGACTAACATCCCAAACTTACAATATTGAAGCATACTGTGAAAATAACCTTTGACGCCTCCTCACCCTCTTCTTTCTTCCCCCTCTTTCACGGGCCCCGGAGTTGACTCTGTAAAGCAAGAGAGAGTGCCTTTCCCTGTGCGTCTGCAGCTTTGTAACACAGCGCACCTTCACCTTTTCCTCCTCATCAGCTGTCCACTGGCCAAGACCAGTCCCACATGTCAGTGTCTCTGAAATATTCCTTGGCACGTCCCTTCTTCCCACTCCCAGCTTCCAAGCGCAGGTCGCATTTGCTCCCTCTGTGTACAGGTAACGTGAGCCCTTCTTGCAGCCCACTGTGGATCATAGATGCCTGCGTACCTGCTCCCTTCTGAGGTGAGGGCCTTGGATGCACGAGCTGCCTCTTGGCCGTCTTTGTAGTGGTAGTACTCTTAAACACATGTCCAGTTAACATCACTGTTGTTTCTACTAAGTGGAATTAAAACTCTTATAAAACTTTTTCCTGCTTTTCAACTTCTGCCTTCGGGATGTTTTCACTCTAGAGGGGCATTTGAATTTACGGTAGGGGAAACGTATCTAAAAGGCTAAGTGAGAATTACAGACTTTCGGGAATTCGAAGGGTCCGTTACCAAGGTTGTGGATCAGGTTACAGTATGTGAATCTCATTCCTACTTGAAATGAAACCTTCTTGAGGGTAGGGATTGTATTTGTTAGTTTGTTTGTAGATCTCCACCAGCACCTCGCACATATTCTGTACTCAGTAAATACAGGCTGAAATAAATTCACTCAGCAAATTAGGGGACTGTGGCTATGTGATGTCTCTGTGTCTAGCTAATGGTTTGATTTATCCAACTATTGTTGGTCTTTATTTATAGGCTGTGCGTACAGGGCTGATTTTTGTTGGGCATTAGCTGATTGCCAGAATTTATCTCCAGAACCTGCCCTAGGGAAGGCAGGTGCTCCTCTTTGCCGTATCAATAGGGTACTTAAGATGAGCAAAATTAAAAATATAATTAAATATTGTTTATTAGATTAAGATTTGTCCTTCCTTCAGTTTAGATTTCTGTATAAGACAGATTTTTGTTAGGGAAAGATTATTGAATGTGAAAACTTTTGTCCTTTGCTGTTTTCAAGGACTGTTTTTCCCTTCTCTTAATGTACACAGATTTATATATTTTCAAAACCAAAATACATCTAATTAATACTTTCTACTTGAATTTGACAGCATGACATCTTCCAGTCAGGTAGCTCTCTACCACAAAAGCCAATTAAACACTTCATATAACAAGTTACCTTCTTAGAAAAGCTAACTTACCTGCTTCCCCCCATGAGGTCTCTGTATACAGTGTGCTCTATACAGTTGAATACAGTTGCCTGTATTCAACTCAACTGTAGGTACTTTCTGAGCAAGGACCGATGGAACCAAGGCAGAGAGGAGAAAACTGTACTTGAAGGCAAGGATAAGAGAAGCCATTTCTCTTCCTGGCTCAATTAAGACGGTACTGATCGTCAGGTCCCATTAACCTAGTGGGTCACTACCTTGCATGTATTAGCAGCAGTCCCACTGTGACGTGTAGCGGTCTTGCCACGTCACGGACACATTTATGAAGATGGATAACAGTGAAGGTTCAGTGTTAACTTTTATTGTCAGGCAGGCTGTACACGAAACTGTCTGGTATTGGCTTTTGCTTTGATTTATGAGAAGGTTGCCACATGAAGAAGACGTCACGTAAAACAGCACTGCTAGCAGCAGTATGATTAGATGCAGTTGTAAGTATAGCAGATAATTGCTAATAGATTCATCATCCTCTCTTGCCAGTTCCATACTTTGGATGGGTGGATCCTCTTAGCAGTGCAGTACCTGCCCTTTCCCAAAGGAGTAGGTCCCTCACTTGCTTTCACCTGGGTGAGCATGTTTCTCCAGAGGTTTCCTCTAAACAGTAGCTAGCAGTGTGATGCTGCTTGTCTTAAGAAGGGATCGTTATGTAGTCGACTTGACGGTCCGCTTATCCTGCCATGAGAGCAGCAAGTAATTACCTATTGGTTTTGCCTGAGGGCACACAAGCGCACACTCTCCCACACACACCCCGGAGATGGAAGGACTCTGAAAATCTGGCTCTTGAATATCTACTCCAAGGAGTAGCAGGTGGTTCTTCTGGAAAATGGCACCTCTAGCTTCTTGCTCAATAGGACTTTTGTCCCCAAGGAGAATAGTCATTGCTTTGCCTCGGCTTTTTAGTTTCAATGCATGTTGGTTTGGTGGAGTGTCTTTTATGCTGTAAAAACTTTCCTTCCCTTTGAAATCTTTGTTTGGTCTCTGTAGTTCCAGTTGCGTCTTAATATGCAAGAAAAGCAGCTGTGTTTTCCTTTAAGCAAATATAATTGTAGGGGAAGGCGTCTCTGTTTATCCCATGGACAACCACATTATGGGTAATGCCAAAAAAAAAAAAAAAAGGAAAGAAAGAAAAAGCTTGGGACCCCAGAGAAATGACGTAGGTCTTTTCAACTCTCTGTAAAGCAGAGGAGTGCTGCCCTTTGTGTGGCCACTGCCTGCAACCAGCACTTTCTCAAGAGCCAGCAGCTGTGGGGAGCTGGGGACAGACATGTTCATAGGAGAAATCGCCACCTTTCTTTCCTCGCAGGAATAGATGGGGGCAGCCCAGGCAGCTCTTCTGGTCTGTGTCCCTAGTTTTCAGGCAGCCACATTTCTGAATTTTCTGTATTTATTTTTGGCTGTGCTGGGTATTTATTACTGTGCGCGGGCTTTCTGTAGCTGTGGAGAGCGGGAACTACTCCAGTTGCTATGCTGGGATTCTTCATTGTGGTGGCTTCTCTTGTCGTGGAGCATGGGCTTAGTTGCCCCACGGAACCTGGGATCCTCCTGGACCAAGGATCGAACTTGTGTCCCCACATTGGCAGGTGGGTTCTTAAGCACTGGATCACCAGGTCCACATTAACAGAGCCCCTACATTTCTAATCATAGTTGAACCTGCCTCCATTTCAATACTCTAGTTGAGACTTGTGTGTGCCATTTATCGAATTAAATTGTGGCAAGGTAGAGCCATCCTCTGATCTTCTATTAACTTCTTTATCCAGGGAGATGCTCTGTGCAACTGTGGGAGGTGTGTTGGGGGCCAGAGTGAGGCACTCGGCCCGTGGCAAAGGTCATCAGCAAGGAGGCTCGACATACGCAAAGGCGGGATCGAGCCTCAGGAGTCCCCCTGGAAATCCTCGAGCATCTACCCCCATAACCAGAGCCTGCCTACTTTACTGCTTTGTGCTCTCACCTACACCTCTGACTTTACGGGGGGCTGTCCCCCACCACCTCTTTCGGAGAAGGAGTTAACTTAGAGCTCCAGTTAATAAAAATTCCTGGGCGTGACAAGAGTGTTTTAACCTACAAACTCCTCTGAAGGTTCTCTAGCCTGCCTAACAGGCTTGTCCAGCCACATGTGATTGCTCACAGCCTCCCAACCGTGAGAGGCATGAGATGCTTTAAACCTTCTAAAAACAGGTTCCTTAGAAAAGTTAGAAAACCATTAGTATAAGTATAATGGGCTGATTAGAAATTGTATTGGTGAAGGGTTTTTCATTTGTTGAGCCAATGTTTGTTGCTAAGTCTCCACATCCCCTGCCCTTACACACATTGATGAATATATAGAAGAAATAAGTATTAACCTTTGATATAAATCATGTTAGACCTTAGGCTAAGTAAATTCTTTCCTTAACTAAAACCCACTACACCCTCACTCTATAGGAATGTAACTTTATTTGGGTGGCGTCTGTTTTAAGAATAATCACCCCTGGAGAAATAGGTGTCCTGGTTGACTGACCACTGTCACAAGGAGAGGGTCATAAATTGTCAGCAGGCCCCCTGGCCAGAAGATGATGTAACACCCCTAAGACCTCTGTATACATTTGTATGAAGCACCTGACTTTGATAAAAGTCAGGACTGCTGACCCCACGTGACTTTTGTATAACATCTCTGTATAAAAGTAGACCATGGAAAATAAAGAATTGGGATCAGTTTCTCGAAATACTGGTCTCCCCATGTCGCTCTCTCTCTCACTCTGGCTGAGTCTCCATCTGGAGCACGGAACCCACCCAGCTCACTAATTTTGCCTGGGCTTCTAAGATCCGACCGGGGAGGCCTCAGTGTCTCCTCTCCTTCGGGAGAACGGAAGGACGCCTGTGGCCTACGTAAGTGGTGGAAGCTTCTTGTCTTGAAGTTTTATTGGTCTCCTGCTTAAACCAAGCTTCTCAGCCTCTTTTCTCCACTGATTTTTCCTACTGAGCTATCCTCATTCTATTACTCTTTACATCTTTAATTAATATCTAATTGAAGCTATTGTATCCTGATCCTTGCCGACGCCGTCCCCGCTTCGAACTCCCTGGATCAGCCGGGGCTGGACCCCCGCAGAGGTGGTCTTCTCTCAAGTGGTAGAATGAAAGTATCCAGGCAGAGGCAGACATGAGTGATCTTTGTAAGCAGAAGGTGGCCCTGGCCCAAGCAGGTTGCATCTACTAGCTTCTGCTGCCTGGAAGGCTCTGTGCCTGGAATGGCTCGAAGTGACCAGGCAGGCCCCTGCCATAAAGCAGGACACACAGCAGCAGCTGGGGAGTCACGCTTGGCCCTCCACTGCAGGCGGCAGGCAGGAGACGGTGCCCAGGAACTCTGCTGTCTGAGGAGGGGAGCCAAATTATGAAGGCTGGATGTGCGATGGTGTCATTAAGGGCTTCCTGGAAAGAGAGAGCAATTAAACTCAAAGCCAAATGAACGACTGTGCTAATATATAGGGAATGTCTGTCTCTCAGTCGTGTCCGACTCTTTGCAACCTCTCCAGGCAAGAACACTGGAGTGGGTAGCCTTTCCCTTCTCCAGGGGATCTTCCCAACTCAGGGATTGAACCCAGGTCTCCTGTATGGCGGGCAGATTCTTTACCATCTGAGCCAGTTCCAGATTCTTTACCAGTTTCACTTTTAATATATAGGGAAGGTACTCCTTAAAATGCTTGTGCAGGCTCTAGTGACTGTCATGAAACTTTCTTTTAAGCACATACTTTTTTAAAAGGGTGAATGCTGAACCTGAACCTCATGCCAGCTTTAAAAGCAGACATAGTTAAGATCAAGGCTTAAACTTGAATAGGGGCCTACTCTTGTGCTCCCCACTCTTTTTCTCCAGGAAGTAAAGAAATAGACTGCTAAGCCCAGATAATTTTTCCTGGCTTTGCGTGCCTTTTGGAGGGATGTGAAATGAGTCAGAAAGGTGTATTGTCTGGTCTCTTCCTCACTTTCAGAAGCCTTGGATTTTGTACAGCAAAGTTCTGGTTGGAAGAAAGCCAGGCTTCCAGTGAGAATCAACATCACACGGTACTCAGCCTTAGCTGCAGGACCACAAGGATGTGTAGAACTGAGAGAGTCGAACCCAAGGCTAAGGCTGGAACACCACGGAGGCTGGAAGGCTAAGGGATCTGGAGTGCCCTGATTGATTGGTGATGTTTGTCGTTGGCATGCGCGTTAAGAGAGTTGCTGGTTTTCCTTTGACTTGCTACCTCTGTTTTAGAAGCCTATATAAAAGTCTGTTTACCTCCCTTAATTGATAGCACCTCCCCCGAAATAGGAAGGATAGAGAAAGGAAGAAGGAAGAAAGGCTGTGTAATGCAATTTTAATATCTTTCTCTTTTCACTGTTTACATACCAGCAGGTTTGGGGAAATGAAATAACCACAAGACGGGACTTTTATGTTTTGTTACCTCTTGTCCTGACATAGCTCCTAGTAGGAAGGCCAATTTCTTTTTCCTTACTTCAGGTCACCAGAGCACCAGTGGGACCATGACTGGTATTTGCTGGGACTTAAAAACAAACTTAGAATTGAAAATACTGTTGGCAAAATGTCTTTAATGTGCAGTCATATCTGCTGTTTTCTTTTATAATGAGAGAATATATTAACATTGCACTTTGGTTAGCATTTGTAATACATGCAGAGATACTAACCTTCAGTGCATTTCTGAAATAGTGTCTCATGGGTAGAAGCCTTAGTTTACAAGCAGGGAAATAAGACTGCACTCAAATGACCTCTTTCCTAAATACTCAAAGTAGTAAAACTCCATCTGTTAAACGATTCTTCCTTCAGTCTAAATACCGGTGCTTATAGCTAATATTGGAAACTGAAAACTGATAAAAATTAATCGTATTTGGTAGAAATTAATATTATAATTGATTTACCATTGTTTTGAAAAGTTTAAATGAAAGCATTTAGTACTTTATTTTATTATGTGTGGTTGTGATAAAAATTACCTCATCAGTTCATGCAGTTTGGATAACCAAACCGATCACGTGCGTGTGTGCCTCGTCACTCAGTTGTATCTGACTCTTGTGACCCTGTGGACTGTAGCCTGCCAGGCTCCTCTGTCCATGGGATCTTCCAGACAAGAATATTATTCATAACCTTAAACAGAAATTACAGTCCTGAGCAGCACGTCAAAATCTTCCTCTCTCTCAAGACTCTTCTTTCCTAACTGAAACAAGTTGCCAGGCATAACTGACCAGTTTTTGGGTAGTTTACATTGATCAGGTTAGGCAGATACGTCTAAAATGTCTACTTCATGATATGCTGTATAGCCACAGCTATTATATACTTCTTACTGTGGTATGAGATGAAACGTATAGTGAAACTCAAAAGTTTACAAGCTTTTATTTACATCATCTTAGTCACGTGCAGTTAACTTCTGCGTAGTAATCAATCCACACATATCTATTGTGGTTTTATTATGTGCAAGGTCCCAGGTTCTCATATCCTTCACAATAGCTTCTCACCAGGCACTAGGGAGGCCATCTTTAATTTCTCGTCAGTATTGCAGAAAAGAAACTCCTTCGGTGCCCAGCTTTCCCCCAGTCCCCACTGTGGCCTGGGCCGCAGGGCCGTCAGTCAATGCTGTCCTTGCCAGTCTGTCTCGCATCTGAAAATGAAAGCATCCCTGGTCCTCTCACATTTCTCCCCGCTCCTGAATGCCCTTTGGTGGTTAATGTTTTCGAGGGTGGAGCTAGGGGGAACATCGCACGGCGTGAAGGAGCTGAAAAGTTAGCCGACATTTTTAATTAACGCTGGCACTCCTGGGCCTCCTGCTGAGGACTGCCAGCCTGCCTTTACAAAATGACATTTATGATGTGAAGGATATAGAAACTCATGGAAAGCGGCTGAAAACCAGTTCCTGGCCTGTTTGAACACTGGTTTAATGGCAGTTGAACTTTAACTGTGTGGTGTTGATTATTCTTGAAATGTCCAGCTTGTTTTAGACAGGACTTTGCTGCCACTAAAGGAAATTAAAGCAGTTTGCTGTCGATTCCATTGAGTTCCCCCTCAGTACCTAGTCACAGGCAGCAGCCCTGCCACCAGCAGTGGGCGAATCTGTGCCAAGTGTAATTACTCCAAATACAATTCCATTTATTCATAGGGAAGGCTGTTGCTCCCCGTGAGAACGTAGTTGAGAGAAGAAAAGATGTATAGGTTTATGTTAATTATACTCCCCATGCTGGAGGTTTGATTTTAACATGAGTGAGACTTTTTAATCCCTGTATCAGAAACACAGGCAGGAACCTTGTTTGCCACCGTCTGAACTGTTTGTGGGCACCTTCAAGTTACGTGAACAGTCACCAACTTTCACATGAATTGTGTTCTAAAACTTGGTTTTTAAGTTTGAAAGTGGAAACCCATTTTTCTTTAGAAATAAGCTAATAGCTAAGAGGTTCCCAGAACAAGCTCCCAAAGTTGATCAGTTGAGATAATAATAACAATAGTAATAATAGCAGCCACTGTTATTTTGTTAAAATGCTTACCATGTAGCAAGCATTATATTGAGAGCACACACATTATTTTACTAACATTTACAACAGTCTTAAATGGTAAGCGCCCATGAAGAAGTTGCCCTTTAGAGAGGTTAAGCAACTTGCTCCAGCTTCCAGAGCAAGAGAAAGGTGGAACCCAGGTTGGGACGTGGGTGTTTTAGGTACCTGATTCTGTGTTAATTAACCATCACAGTAAGTGGTGCACATAGAAGCAGTGAGTGTATTGTGGAAGCTAACTTTGATCGTACTGCTTTATTAGAAAAAAGCTCATCTTGATTCCACTTGGGATGTTAGGAACACTTGCCTCCCCAGTGTACTAGTTTGGACATATTTCCTCATACGTCCCCCTTATGCCTGCACATTCACCCGGGCTGACACAGTGGTGAGAAGTGGAGAGGGTGCCCTGGTAGCCCTGTAGTGATGGGCCTGGGCAGCCGGTGGTGTTTGGCAAATGCTGTGCCAGGTTCTGGAAATACCATAGAGACTAAACAGACAGGAGCCCTGCCTTCTTGGAGCTTACAGACTAATGGGGAAAATGACTAGTCTCCCAAATAACGTGACAGTTATGGCTGTGCTAAGTTCTGTCTAATGCTATGAGAGCATATGATACGGGAATCCACCATGAACGGTCAGGGATGACCCCTTTTCAGGCTTAGCTGATAACACCTATTATCAAGAAAGTTGCTTAACCACTCTAAAGGGCAACTTCTTCATGGGCGCTTACCATTTAAGACTGTTGTAAACATTAGTAAGATAATGCGTGTGCTCTCAATATAATGCTTGCTACATGGTAAGCATTTTAACAAAATAACAGTGGCTGCTATTATTACTATTGTTATTATTATCTCAACTGATAATAGGGGGAGCTTTATGGAAGGTCATTTAAGCAGCAAGATCAGCCTGTGTTAAGGCCCCAAGGAAGGAGCATAGCTCCTTTGGGGTTCTGAAAGGAAGCCTGCAGGAAAGCAGAGTGGAGAGAGATGAGATGGGGGTCGGGGAGAACCATGTCCTACTTGGCCATAATTAGTATTGTGAATTTTATCCCCAAAGCAGTAGAAAGTGTTTGAAAGATTAGCATTATAACCTGTAAGTTCTAAGATTCATTTAAAAAGGGGAACTCCAGTTGTTGTGTTCATAGTGAATTGCAGTAGAAATGAGGCTGGAGGACTTAGAAACCAGCAGAAAACTAACTACGAGATTTTTAAAATATTCCTGGTGGTGGTGGTGACTTGATCTAGAATAATGACGATGGAGAGAAAGAGGTTGATTTCAGATCTATTCTAGAAGTTTAATTGATAAGACTTAGTGACAGATTGGATATTGGGAATGAGAGAAGGGTAGATATCAAGGTGATTCCCTGATTTGAGAAGGTCCATCCTCTGAGATGGGGAAGAAAGAGCAAATTGAGGGTAGAATAAGGAATTGTTTGATTTTAAAAACGTGGCACATGTAAAATCTTCAGTGTGAATAGCACGAGGCAGTCACCTGTAGGAAGGCAGGACTGGAGATACAGAATTTGATAGTTGTTAGCTCGTCAGTGGCATTAAGGCCATGAGAGTGGTTGAGATCATGGTGGAGAGAGTATATAGAGAGAAGAGCAGAGAAACTCCCACATCTGGAGATCCGTTAGAAGAAGAGCTGGAGGAGAAACAAGGAAGGAAATGTAGTGTTTACAGAAGCCAAACGTCCCTTTCACAAGGAGAGAATAATTTACTCAAGCAAGTCCATGCCAGTGGGTCCTACAAAACGTCTACTAAGAATGATTGGATTTGGTCACTTGGATATGAGTAGAAGCGAGTGGATGGAAGGTAGGGAGTGGAGGTGGCTGTCATAAGAATAGTGTTTACTAGAGTTGGGCTTTCAACAATATGAAAGCCACTAGCCATGGGTGACTGTTTAGTTTTAAATTAAGTAAGATATGAAGTTTTACCTCTGATGCCTTAGTCACCTTTCAGGTGATCAGTAGCAGTACGTGACCTTCACCAGTGTGTTGGGCTGCATAGACATGACCCTTGCCATCACTGCAGGGAGTTCTCGGATTAGCACTCTTCTGGAGAAGGTGGGCAAGCTCATGAAAATGATACGGTAGGGAAAGAAATGGTTATCAGAGAGGCACCCTTTCTCCAAAGTAACTGTAGAAAAGGTGCAGATCCAGATTTTATGGTGGGTCAGTGAGGGAGTTGTCTCTTGGTTTCTGTTTTTCTCAGTGAAAACTAGAAATATGGTCAGGAGTGAAGGGGGAATGGAAATGGAATGAAATAGTCATTGGAAGGGGGCAAGAGTGAATTTACCACAGAACTGTAGAAACATGGGAGGTAGAAGTTAGTGGCTGCCTGTGAATTTACCCTGGTGATATGATTTCCCTCCAGAAACACTCACTGGAGAGCTGCATTCAAGGACAGTCACATGGCAGACGTTCAGAGACTGGAGCTGCGTGCGAAGGCTTAGATTAATACTGCTGAATTGGACCCCTTGGGGAGATGTAAAACTAACGGGGCTCAGCATGGGGAATCCAGGCCAGGACACAAATTGAGAAATGCATTGTTTGCTCCTGCAGCAACACATCATTTTCCCTTTACGTAGGAACCACTGAGATTCTGCCTCTGAAATGCTCGTGTGTGAGGCGCATCATAATCATTTGAAGAATTTGTGTGCAGGAGGTTGTTGTTTTCTCTACTTTCATGGTTAGTCTTGTTATTTTCCGTCTCCACAGCAGCAGCTGAGAATGTTAAGCCAATTTGCTAAATCTTGCCTGTCCTCAGAAAAACGCCGAAATCTGTTTATGTAGCACAAGAGGTGAGATTGGATGATGTGTTACGGCATCAATACCGAACACTTTAATCAGAACCGAAAAGAGAAATGTTTGAACTTTTAAACTAAAGAGTAATTGTGTGGGTGTTCCATAGATGCAGTGTAGTTCACTGTGATTATATATCCCATATAAACTCTTCACTTTTATCTGTTATGAAATTCTTTGGTGTTGTATCCCTCATATGGGGAAATATTAGCTCTTTGAATTCATAATATATTTGTCTTCCAAAAATTGGTCAGTAGTGTTACCATAGATTAGTTGTTCTTAATGATAGAGATCAAACATAGTCTGAGTTAGTAACCCACCTTCTAAGTTCTTTTCTCTACCAGTTACCTTGAACATATCTATTTCCCAAATGCACAGAGTTCCCCCACCACCACCCTCCATTCCACGGCCTTTCAGAGACTTAAAAGATTAATATTTATAATACTTTCCAAGTTTCAAAGATGTAAGGCACTAGGTACAAAATCATGTTGTTTGAGCACTTAAAAAAAAAAAAAGCCTCAATATTCAAACCCTTTGAAATTGGATTTAGTTCCTGTGGAAACTTATCACTGTTGTAGATAGTGCCCTCACCCACGGGTGAAAAATAAAGTCAATTCAGAGAATGATTTTATAATTGTATAACATGGCCTGGGAAGTAGACGTTAGGAACATGTGGAGTTGTGCTCTCTGCTGTTACACTGGTTCATATTAGATTGTGTTTGAAAACAACCTTGCATGTGTCACCATCTGTGCTTCACTTTGAGGCCAGAATAGGTATATAGTGGTTTAGTAGAAGTTTAAGTGGAGTCCCTTTCTCCTAGTAACATGAGTAGTAGCTGATGAGAAGGTAAGGAATATGAGACATTTTAAAAATAAAATTAGTTATGGGAGGGGAGGGAGAGGGAAGAGTCCCAATTGCCCCTTAAGAAAGGTGGGCATTTGCAGGTTATGCATTCAGTAGAACTCATGTTGATGAACTCGAAAAGTGGGCAGCTGAGGGCAGACTGTTTGGAGGCTGATAGTAACAGTAGTCTAGGCATGAACTGTTGGAGAAGGCAATGGCACCCCACTCCAGTACTCTTGCCTGGAAAATCCCATGGATGGAGGAGCCCGGTGGGCTGTGGTCCATGGGGTCACTAAGAGTCAGACACGACTGAGTGACTTCACTTTCACTTTTCACTTTCATGCATTGGAGAAGGAATTGGCAACCCACTCCAGTGTTCTTGCCTGGAGAATCCCAGGGACGGGGGAGCCTGGTGGGCTGCTGTCCATTGGGTTGCATAGAGTCTGACACGACTGAAGCGACTTAGCAGCAATAGCAGCAGGCATGAACTGTAGCTTAACCTAGGGTGGTGTAGGGGGAACCGAGGAAGGGTTGAAAGTGAAAGGCTTTTCCAAGAAGGAACTAGCAGTCCGTGACTTCTTCAGTAGGAAGTATTCAACCAGAACAAAAAAGCCAAAATTGGATGCGTGATGCTGAGCTAACAATACTGCGGTTGGTGGAAAATGGAAGGAAGATCTTGTCTAGATAAGAAAATGGAAATCAAAGAAACTGGCCATATCCAGTTGTTGCCTAGTCTAGTGGTCTTCAAGATAGAAAGGATATGAGGACCATCAGATCGAGTCCCTAGCTTCAGAGGGGTAGGATTACTATCTGCGTATTTTACAAAGAATGGAAACCCCGAGAAACCTAAGATCACGGAGTTTCTAACTGATGGGGAGCAACTAGAAAACCCATTTCATCACACACAAAGCAAAAGGAGAGAACCCCCAGAGGGAAGAATAACTTCCACAGGAGAAGAACAGCAGGGACAACGACCTGAGCTCTGGAAATGGCTCCCCTTTACACGAGAGGAGGAGGTTGGGAGAGAGCAAAGAGAAAGAGAAGGGACCAGCTTCTCTGACAGACAAGAGAAATCTATAGGCTTTTCAAACACTCAGTGGTGCGTTATTCCCAATGGCTTGCCCTGTGACTTAAAATAATTAGGCAGTTTCTCTGTCTCATTTCTCACAAGGTTTCTGAGATTGAATCAGAAGGGCTTGTGCCAAAGGCTGGCGTGTCCTCAGGCATTTCCAGGTTTGCACTCCCATCTCAGCTCTTCTGTCACCAGCACTTGCTGATGCCTTTAGAAGGAGAATCCTCCTTTTCGTGGCTTCTTCCCTTTCTTCCAGTGGATTTCTTCCCTAACTCGTATGAATTGCCATTGCTGTCAGATGATTCATCTAGCTTTGGGGATTTCCTACTGAAAGATTTCCCTTCCACTCCTCCATCTCACCAACCCCACTTTTAATATTCCTTTCTGTGGACTTCAGCTTTAACCAAGAGGTCTGTTTTTCTCCTTAATCATACCCACGTCTACCCTCCTTTCTGCCTTCTTGTCTTTCTTTTTAAAGACTCACAGTGGGGACTTCCTTGGTGGTCCATTAGCTAAGACTCTGTGCTCTTGATGCAGAGGGCCCAGGTTTGATCCTGGTCAGGAAACCAAATCCTACATCCTGCAGCTAAGACCTGGTGCGGTCAAATAAATAAATAAATAAAGACTGTTGAATCAAAACACTCCCCTTTTCACACAAGCTTCCCTTCTACCCAACTTTGGAGTAGTTCACTTCTGCTAATTGCTATACTTAATGGGAGTTCCTTTATTGCTGACAGAGCCTGTCCTTGCTGACACTGTTTATGGCTTTCTGATCTGTAGGTGAATTTTCATATGAGTCTTAAAAAAGAAAAAAGTTCATTAGTGACATCATGCCTCCAAACTTTCTTCTCTTCTTCCGCAGCCTTTCCTTCTTCCTCTTTTCTGTTTGGAGTGCCTTGCAGTCCTATCTCACTGCCTGGGCCTTTCTTGTTCTTTAAGGCTTCTGAATTCATTCATCTGAGACCGTTTCCAGTCATCTCCAGCCAGCTGTGCTCCCTCCTTTCATATTTTTACTGTTCCCAGATGTGCCCCATAAAAGCAGCTCTTATAGGATGAGTATATGTCTCTCTCTCTCTCACACACAGACAGACAGACAGACACACACGCACACACGCACACACACACACACACACACACAAACACACACAACCTGGTATAGAGCAAGCACTCCATAAAGGATATTGAACTAACCTAATCCCACTGCCTTCCTCTCTTTACTGCCCATTTTCTTATTTGCCAATTTCCTGCTGTCTGACTTCTGTCTTATGCCCTATAGTGAAATTATTTCTCTAAATTGCTGGGGATTGAATTCCACGGCGTTTTATTGGTCTGTATTTTTGCCTTTTTCCTTTTTCATGAAGCTCTGGTTTCCCAGCCTTGTGATGCTGTGTCATACTGGTTCTTCCCTCCACTCCCAGTTCTCTGACTGCTCCATCTTCCTTCCCTGTCACCTCCCCCCAAGCAGGGCTGCTGCCCAGAGCTCAGGTGTCCCTCCTGCCATCTCTCTCCTCACTCCCCACCTTTTCTTGCTGGGAAGGCCCAGTCCGTGATGGTGGCCCTGTTCCCAGTGATGAGCTCTGACTCCATGCTCTAGACCTTGGTGGGTTGTTTCCACTTGGGAGCAACATCACTTGAGCAGTTCCATTCTTTTAATCCCCAGGTGTAAGCCGTGCTACTGCACAATTGCACTCATCTCACACGCTAGGAAAGTGATGCTCAAAATTCCCCAACCCAGGCTTCAGCAGTACATGAAGTGTGAACTTCCAGATGTGCAGCTGGTTTTAGAAAAGGCAGAGGAACCGGAGATCGAATTGCCAACATCCACTGGATCATCGAAAAAGCAAGAGAGTTTCAGAAAAACATCTATTTCTGCTTTATTGACTGTACCAAAGCCTTTGACTGTGTGGATCACAATAAACTGTGGAAAATTCTGAAAGAGATGGGAATACCAGACCACCTGACCTGCCTCTTAAAAAACCTGTATGCAGGTCAGGAAGCCACAGTTAGAACTGGACATGGAACAACAGACTGGTTCCAAATAGGAAAAGGAGTACGTCAAGGCTGTATATTGTCACCCTGCTTATTTAACTTATATGCAGAGTACATTATGAGAAACGCTGGGCTGGAAGAAGCACAAGCTGGAATCAAGATTGCCGGGAGAAATATCAATAACCTCAGATATGCCTGA
>NW_011495080.1:4788592-4811967 GCF_000754665.1 Bison bison bison
TTCATGGCAGATAGATGGGAAAACAGTGGAAACAGTGGCTGACTTTATATTTTTGGGCTCCAAAATCACTGCAGATGGTGATTGCAGCCATGAAATTAAAAGATGCTTACTCCTTGGAAGGGAAGTTATGGGCAACCTAGACAGCATATTCAAAAGCAGAGACATTACTTTGCCAACAAAGGTTCATCTAGTCAAGGCTATGGTTTTTCCAGTAGTCATGTATGGATGTGAGAGTTGGACTATAAAGAAAGCTGAGTGCTGAAGAATTGATGCTTTTGAACTGTGGTGTTGGAGAAGACTCTTGAGAGTCCCTTGGACTGCAAGGGGATCCAACCAGTCCATCCTAAAGATCAGTCCTGGGTGTTCTTTGGAAGGACTGATGTTGAAGCTGAAACTCCAGTGTTTTGGCCACCTGATGCAAAGAGCTGACTCATTTGAAAAGATCCTGATGCTGGGAAAGATTGAGGGCAGGAGGAGAAGGGGACGACAGAGAATGAGATGGTTGGATGGCATCACCAACTCAATGGACATGGGTTTGGATAGACTCTGGCAGTTGGTGATGGACAGGGAGGCCTGGTGTGCTGCAGTCCATGGGGTCCCGAAGAGTCAGACACGACTGAGTGACTGAACTTAGCTGAACTGAAGCCATGTGTGTGTTGCCCTTCTTTATGTCCACATCTATCAGGTACCGCATCCTTGCTTCCCAGTGCCTCTGTTCCTGCCTGTCCTTATAGCTGGACACAGCTCCACTGGCCTCCCAGCCTGGATGCTTCCCACTTTCATCCATCTGTTTTATTCACATCCGGTCAGCTTTCTAAGAGAGCACCTTTGTAAATGTATTCTCTCATTTAGAAAGGTTGGTGGCTTGTCTTCCCCTGCAGAACAGAATCTAAGTATCTTCTGCCTTGTCAGAAGACCATCCGCATCCCAGTGCCTCCCTTTTCAGCACCACCTCACCTCTGCCAGCCTCCCTGCAACCTGATCCCCTGGACATGCCCAGTTTGACTGAGACCTGGGCCTTGGCTCACGTGGACCTTTTACGTGTCCTCTTGCTGTTTTACCCTTCATTGATGGTAAGACTTCCAAGACCCTGTCTCCTCTCCTCCATGGACTCCGTAGATTACCCTCAGCTACTTCCTCAGGACAGCTGTAGCACTTCCTGATGTACACTCTGACCCTGGACCCACCTGTGAGCTTTATGAGGGTGTTTCTTTTACAGATATGAATATTTTTCCCTCTTTGTGTTTCTGCACATGTTTACCTCCCCCTTCACCTGATGTCCAGGTGACATTTTTCTGCCTGGCCATTTCCTGGAGGTTTGCTGGCATGGCCTAGGGCGCCCTCTTTGGGATTTCCCTCTTGCCATGGGCAGACCCTCAGCCTCCTCCCCTACAGATTGTCACCAGGACAGGAAACAGACAGAAGGCCCAGCTCTAGCCCTCTTTCCACTCCTCATTATTAGCACTCTGACACTTTGGGGGCTTCCCTGATAGCTCAGTTGGTAAAGAATCTGCCCACAATGCAGGAGACCCCGCTTCAATTCCTGGGTCAGGAAGATACCCTGCAGAAGGGCTAGGCTACCCACTCCAGTATTCTCGTGCTTCTGTTGTGGCTCAGCTGGTACAGAATCCACCTGCAGTGCGGGAGACCTGGGTTCGATCCATGGGTTAGGATGATCCCCTGGAGAAGGGAAAGGCTACCCACTCCAGTATTCTGGCCTGGAGAATTCCATGGACAGTATAGTCCGTGGGGTCTCACAAAGAGTTGGACACGACTGAGTGACTTTCACTTAGGGCAGATCAGTGTGGATAATTTTATCCTTTACTTGTCACTGCAGTAAATACATTTGCAGTTCTTTCAGTTAAAGAGAGTCAGACACATTCCTCCCTGGGTGTACCTAGTATTTGGATCTTGCTTTCAAAATGTTGGTGAAAAGAAGAGTATCACCTAAATGTAATATAACACGCTCTCTCATTACAGACTTAAAATTTGATCTTAATCCAGTTTTTTAGACTGTGTCACAGTCACTGAGATACATGGTGGTTTTGAAATGTTTTAAATTAAGCTGTTCTTGAGTTACATTACTAGTAAAAGCACTCTCAGATTTGATCACCGCAGGGAAGAGGTAAGGGTACGGGCATGTAGTTTTATGCTTGGGTAACTCAAATGGAATTTCACCAAACATCTCACCCCCCAGTCACTCCTCAACTGAGAAAGGAGCATAGACAATTCATCCCAGAGGGTAATGCTTTTTGAAAAATTATAAGTGCCTAAAAATAGGGGCCTAACATGAAAGTGTGTGCTTGACCATATTTCTGCACAGGCTGCTGGTATCACACTGCTCAACTGGAAGATGCTCTGATTCTGTGCTACTACAATAGTTAGATTGCATTGATGAAAATGAGATAATAAATCCTATGAAATAAGTATTGCTCCATATATGGAAGGATTACCTCTGGGACGTTGTGTCTGGTGTTCAACTTGATCTTGGCATGTCTTCGTCTCATTTCAAGTGTCCTCTGTCAGGAAAAACCCACTAGATTTGCCAGCACTGGTGCCGTCCCCTTGGCTGTGCAGGGGACAGCCACATCGGCTGGATCCAGCTCTTCCTCTCCTAAGCCTGAGGACTTGAGCAGGAAGGATGCATGGTGAACCCTTCCAGAGTTTGGAAACAAATGCCTGTTTGTTCCAGCCCCGTAGGCTGGAACTTGCAGCCCCCCCTTTCCCTTATCCTTCCTCACAGGTGGGTTAGCTGCTCAGCCTGTCCCTCTGCTCTCTCTCCATCTGGACTGTTCTGGCCCATAATGCCTTCCCTTTCTTCTCCAGGAGTCCCCTCAGATTCTGGAAGGTTCTTCCCCATCTTATTGCAGCTCCTCCTACCTCCCTCCTGCCTCCAGATCTGGGCCTTGCTCTAGGACCAGTTTATCCAGTCTTCTCCTTCCTGGCCGTACGAAGTAGTAAAGCAGTAGAGTGGTTGCAGAAGTGTTAGTCACTCAGTCATGCTCGACTCTTTGCAACTCCATGGTCTGCAGCCCACCAGACTCCTCTGTCCATGGGATTCTCCAGGCAGGGACACTGGAGTGGGTTGCCATTTCCTTCTCCGTGGTTGCAGAAGGCAGTCCCTAAGTAGGGAATATGATGAAGGCTGAGTAATTTTGAAAGTTATCACCACCGCCCTCCTACCAAGACAAAGCAACTGGAAACTTGTCTCAACATTTGTTTATTGTTGACAGGTCTGAAACCGGGCTCCTGGCCTCTGGTTATTTACAGGGGATCCCCTACTTAACTCAGAATTCATAAGCTCTTACTGTACGTGGCTACTCCCAGCTCTCCAAACCACGTCTGTGCTGGCAGATGTCATGAACATAAGCACTAAACTTTGCTCTCAGAGAAAGCAGAAGCATCCAGAAGGCTTGGAGTCACCAGACTGTGGGTGTATTCGTATCTCCACGGTGTGAGGAGGTCTGTTCTCTCCATCTCGGGGCCTTATCTCTATATTCCAGGTGCTATGGACAGATCTTACTGCTGGCTTGAAAGTTACTTCAAGAGAACCCAAAGGCAGCCCTCACTTGCTATTCACTGGTGATGGATGTCCACTTGTCTGGAACACTATTCAGTTTCTGTTCCGTTCAGAATCAGAGCTCTGTTTAGCATTTTGTTTACAACTTATTGTTCTCACTGTAAGACTCTGTGTGCACGTTTGTCTCCTGTGCTGCCAACCCCGCCCCCTCCCCGCCCCCAGTTTGGGAGTCAGTGGAAGGCAAGGAGCGTGTCTTATTCAACACCTACCATGGTGAGTGGCATGTAATGCATGCTTGATAAATGTGGCTCAATGTTTGTTGTTGGAGTAACTGAAAGAAATAGCTCTCATATTTTCCATCCTTAGCCCAATTTCAGTGAATATTCTAAAGTAGCAAGATCGGGGAAATGGAAATAACTCACAAAGCCTCCTAGGTAAAATAACTTAATGTAATTTTAATTTGTGTTGGTATGAGTGCAGTGGGCTTCCTAGGTGGTGCAGTTGGTAGAGAATCCACCTGCCAATTCTGGAGATGTAAGAAACACAGGTTTGATCTCTGGGTTGAGAAGACCCCCTGGAGAAGGAAATGGCAACCCACTCCAGTGTTCCTGCCTGGGAAATACCATGGACAGAGGAGACTGGTGAGCTACAATCCACGGGGTCACAAAGTCAGACACGACTGAACATACACACACACACACACGAATTCAAAGTATTATATAGATGCATGTATTTAAAGTAAAAGAAATCCAGGGGCAGTGCATTGTGTATGCTCAATATTAACATTTTCTCAGTTTTCTAATTAAAATTATTATAAAGTCAGATTTTCCATGTTGAGGATGGTGATGATCGTGGTGCTGGTGATGCTTTTCCTGGCCTTAAAGCCTTATTGAGATATTTCAAATAAAAGTCGTTTGGTGTGTGTTAAGATGACTTGGTCTCATTTACACACTGATGAAGTCTTTGGAGATTTAGATTTAACATTTGGTCCTGGAGTGTCTTCATTCCACAGCTTGTAGGTTTTTTGATGGGACAGAGAAAAATTTTTTGATGAGGTGATAGACAAACATCATAGCTAGTGTTCATTTTGTAAAATAACTATTTTTAAAAGTCTTTTTATTTTACTTTTTAAGATTTTATAGCGAAATGTAGATGAAGACAAACTGAAGTAGAGAAAGCAAGCAGCTTTTGGAGATGTTAAGCTGCTTCCAAACTGTAATTGTGGAAATTTGATTACAGCTCAGATAGAAACATCATTAATAAAGATGGTTAGCAGTTATTAAGAATGTCAGAAAAGCTTGAAATTGAGTTGTTTTTCAGATCTTGCATTGTTAGAGGCTGTTTACATTTTATTCTGAAAACGATTGTAATTTAAAGTAAAATTAGAAATGAAAAAACTTAATAAAAGATAATGAATACATTTGAGATAAATACTTCCTTTATATTACATTTATGATAGCTTTATGACACATGATAAGAGAAATTAGTGAATTACTAAATATTGGCAAGATGCTTGGCAGTTTTAGTTTTGTGTTGTGAAAGAAAAGCAGAAAGACCCTGGACTTAACAATCTAGTGAAACGTTTTTAGCACAGAGTTACAGTTAGAGCTTTTGCATTGTGTTGCAGAAGTTAGAACTCAGCGTTTCCCTCCCCGGATGTGTCATGTACCTGCTTTTAATGTAATAGGTAATCGTTTTATGAGACCACCAGATCCCGCAAAGGATGCATGGTTGCTACCCTGGTATCCATTCTCGTATTCACCCTCCACTTAGAATGGTTTTTGTGTTCCTGAGAGCTTCAGAAGTTGTGCCTGCTCACTATTATATGACTTCTTGAGCCTTCTAAGTGGTGTGAGGAGGGCTATCTCCATATTTTTTTCCCTTCTCTGAAATTACCTCATAATCCTTGGTTTATATTAGAACTGAAAAGATGCGTAAGTAGTTTCCTTGAAATAGAAAGCTCAGACCCACATCAAAGAAGTTTCTAAGATATGAAAGTAGGAAAGGCAGCAGCCAAATCAACAGATAGCTCTAAAACAGACGACCAGGTAGAAACGTATTATACCAGAGCCTTAAGAAGAGCGTTCTGAATACGGCTTGTTTGTCTCAACTTCATTTTTACCAAAGTATCTTCATTTCTCTTTGACCAGTTAATTCCCAAGTTACAGGAAACTCTTTGAAGGAAATGATCAGAAACAGTAGTGATAATTTTTGTCCATCACCATGATATTTTAAGAACTTAGCCTTAATTGGGATTCCCTCCCCCTGAAGTTTCTACAATGGATCTGTCATTGTTATAAGAAAAATACTTGGATGTATTTTCTAAGCTACCTTTTCAATGAATATTAGTGTTTGTTAAACATTAGCAAGAAAAAATCGATATGTTACTGGCTATAGACTACCTACCAGAGTGCTTCTGTGGCTTTTGTTCTTTATCCAGATATTTGGTCTCTAGTTCTGCCACTGGATGCTATGAGTGAGGTCCTTGGCCTGAAGTGCCACCGCGGGGTGAAGAGGGGTGGGGATGGGGATGGAGAGGGCTTGGCCCCAGCTTCTCGTGCTGGTGAGAAAGAGGGAAGAGACAGGGAACAGACTGGGAGTGGACTAGAGAGCACAGAGGGACAGAAGGGGTAGACAGACAGATGTACAGGCGGTGGAATCCATCAGAAGTCCCCAGTAATTTCAGGTTCACTCAACTGGATTTTTTTTTTTTTTTTTTTTTTGAGTAATATATGTTTCCATGTATCAACTTTATTCCACCAATTCCTTTTTGCTAAGTATGTTTTTGGATAACTATTCTCTCTCTCACTTCTTTTTTTATAGTTTTGAGTTCTCCAAATATTTCATCTTTCTCTTTTGTTGTTCACTGTTTATTTTTGTTAATCTTTTCATACCAAGAAATTAAATTGTTTAAATGTCTCTTGCAGCTAAGATTTAATTTTCCTTCTTGGGTATCTTGAAATTCTGCCTTGTGTTATTTTTACCTAATAGTGGCTTTTTCCATAAGCAGGAATGGAAGCAGTCAATAAAAATCAATTGCTGACTCAATGACTCTATGGAGGGTTTACCATAATGCATATTGGAAATGACTTTCAAACCCTTTTCCTGAATGGAAGGTGCCATGCTTGGGTTTTATGGCCTTCTAATGTTAGATAGTAATCTCGTTTAGCATTTTCCCAAAGTGAAAACAGTGCATTAGGGCAGCGTAACAAGCATTGCAGATCAATACAGAGACAGAGCTTTGCCCTTACAGGTTAATCCAAGCAAAATATACCAGAGCCTAGTCCAGGAACTGGAAGATAATTACGCTGATTCCCATCCTCTCTTTCCCCCAGTCTGTCATCTAATCATCAATACAGGCTGACATGTATACAGAAAGGGTTTCAGAAAATGTCTGCATTTGCACGTGCACACACACACACTCTCACACAGACCTAACTACCACACAGGAAATCGAGGGCCCTGGAAGTGAGTAGTATTGATTTCTGGTGACAAAAGTATGTTTTGACACCTTGCAAATCATAAATAACTCATGGACTTTAACTTGCAGGAGTAATAGCTGAACCCAAGATAAAATGCTTACTTACACCTTAAATAACCCCATTCTGAGGAGCCCATAGTGTTTGATGAATGAATCCTATTGTGAATAGTCTTTTTAGAAGGGAAAAGTACTCTAGCATCTTCCTGTGATGAGCCGTATGTGGCAACTCATTCTTTTCGGTCTTTCACTGCATGTTAATGGGGAGGGTGCTTCTAGCCTTCTCTCCCATCTCCCTTCCCCTGTTTTAAATCCAAGGTATATGGGAGGGATGTTGGTTCTCAGCACCCGGATGAAATGTAACCCTGCTTCCTCTTCAGCTGTTAGAAGCATTAGTGTTACATGTGCTTGTCTCAGCTCACCTGATGCTTAATCCTATTTTATTATTTGTTCAGATGTGTGTCTTGCTGTAATCAGTCAGTCGTGTCTGTGCTTCTACCCTTTGAAGCACAGCTGACTCCTTTTAGATACTGATGTTCATGGTAGGGGATTAGGGAAATCCGTGTCCAGAGACATTCACAGACATCTGAACTTGAGAATCTTAAAGCTAGGATGGGATTGGATTTAAATTCTGTTCTTGGGTATTTGGCAAAACAGTAAGGTAATGAATGAGAAAGTACAATGTTATCTCTCTGTCTTCTTTTTCAGAGGGTAGTAAGAAGTAAATTCCCTTAGGGGCCAGTAACGTGGTTTGCATTTCAGTTTTCTATTCTAACTATATATATATATTAGCTTAGTGTTGGATAAAAGTAATGAGGAGACAAATCTTCACCCAGGGGTTTCCTTATTGATGAGAAATATTTCTCCTGTGTTCTCTAGGGGTATTTTAGAACCCATCAAATTTAAAATAATGCTATTTTCAAGATTACTATGGAAATAACAAATTTACATTTCAAGAAAAGAACTGGTAAGAAAGTCTAGAACCTTTTGTATTAAACAAAACTATTAAAAAAAAACAGACTCCCTAGATTAAAGTGATAATAATATATATTTTTTCTGTGTATTTATTCCTTATAATCCAAGTTCCTCTACCATTTTTACAAGAGTATTTCAGTTTTGTTTGTATAATCCATTTGGTATATTTTATTGTTACCATTTTTCAAGTGTATATTGTCAGCTTTTTGGAAGCATTATGTTCTGCATATTCACTGAAAGCACTCTAAAATCTTGAGGTTTGTAAGTATAATTAGTAAAATTTTAGCTCAGGAAATGAAAAAAATTTTCTGTCCACTCATTTGTATTCTGAACAATTTATTGCATGCCTTCTATAAGAGGGATCCATGTCAATAGCTGAGATCACAGAGAAAATAAGATGCAGTCCTTACCTGGGATTTGCATGCTAGTAAGTCACAGTCGACTGTAGTACAGTCAGTGTTCAGTACACGGTGAAAGAGTTAATACAGGCGAGAGGTCATCATAAAGGGAATGACGGACTCTACTGTGGATGGAGAGAGCTAGTGAAAGCCGTATAGAGGTTACACTTCAGTACTTAGCTCAAGTGTTAGAAGATGGGTAGGTGTTTTCCTAGAGAAGGAAATGGCAACCGACTCCAGTATTCTTCCCTAGAGAATCCCATGGACAGAGGAGCCTGGCAGGCTACAGTCCATGGGATCGTGAGAGTCGGACTCGACTTAGCAACTAAACCAGGTGTTTTCCAGATACATAGAAAAGGGTGAGGCTTGAGTGCAGAGCATTTCCAAAGTCAAGAGCAATGGAGCAAAGACATGAAGAGATGTGGAAGAACCAAAGACATGAAGGAATGTGGTCAGGCTGCAGCTTGTACAGGGTGGGAACTGAGGCGAAAAAGTAGACAGGAACCTGATCCCAACGACCTGCCTGTTGACCATGTATTTCATTTGGAATGCAGATGCTGTCTAGACTTGGCTGTGAGAAAGAACCTTTTGGGAGAGTAGGAGTAGAGGGTGAAAGCTAAGAGACAAGACCAGAGATTCATGGCTTGAATCCAGGATATAAATGATTAAGAATTAATATAAGAACAGTGAGTATGGAGAAAGGACTGGACTGCAGGATCTCCAGCTCTGTGACCCACTGGAGGTGGGAGCGGAAGAGAACATAGGCTCCCAGGTTGCCGACCCAGCTGCTGGGCTGCAGTGTAACTGACTCCATTCATGCAGTCACGTTTTGGATTGGGTGGCAATGCTTCTCTGTCCAGAGAGCCTCATGGGGGTGTCAGTTAATAGAATGAATTTCATGGTAGTCACTTATCTTGTAGAATATCTTTCTTAAAAGGTCAAAGAAAATTATTTCTCTTAAAGTTTTTTTTTTAATTATTATCTTTTCATTTGCAACATTTGTATATTGATGCTTTACGTATTTTTTAGCCTTGATCTTCATTCAGGTTGAAGCCCATTTGTCTCAGTGGTACCTGTTTTTGTTTCCAGGAGGTATGAGTATCACCCCGTCTGTGCTGATCTGCAGGCCCAGATTCTCCAGTGTTACCGCCAGAACACGCAGCAGACCCTCAGCTGCTCGGCTTTGGCCAGCCAGTACATGCGCTGCGTCAATCAGGCCAAACAGGTGGGTGTACGAAGCAAGCTACCGGGGGCGCCGGAGGAATAGAAGGACTGCCATCCAGGGCACTGGGAAGGCCTCGGTAGGTTAATGTGGGTGACAAGCTCTGTGCGGTCAAGAGTTGATTAAGCTTTCATCCAGATGGTGGTAAGAAGAGTCCATAGTATCCTTGTGTTCCACTTGCAGAAAAAAAAAGACTTTACTTAAATAATACTTTTTCTAGTTGCCCTGAACTTTTGTCCTCTACACTGTAATTGTGTCGTCAAGGTCATTGCCCCATATTCTGGGCCAGTAGTCAAAGCCAGCAAAGAGGAAGGATACACATTAAGGGGCCAACAGCTTCAAGCTCGTAAACACGTAGCCGTCATGCCGATGGAGAAGGCGCTGGTGCCCACTCCAGTGCTCCTGCCTGGAAAACCCATGGACGGAGGAGCCTGGTGGGAGGCCGCAGTCCATGGGGTCGCTAAGAGTCGAACACGACTGAGTGACTTCACTTTCACTTTTCACTTTGCTGCATTGGAGAAGGAAATGGCAACCCACTCCAGTGTTCTTGCCTGGAGAATCCCAGGGACGGGGGAGCCTGGTGGGCTGCCGTCTGTGGGGTCGCACAGAGTCGGACACGACTGAAGCGACTTAGCAGCAGTCATGCCGAAAGCCTGGTTTAAAAAAACAAAAGGCAGACATAAAACTGAAACAACCCCTCCGTCAAATGCACGCACCTCTCCGTCTTCTGCCAGTTGGTAGAGTCCACTCAGTTGGCAGGAAAAGAGAGGCCAGAGATGGGCTTAGGAAGCAGTTCCCATTGCTTCTGTGTACCATAGCCATATGCTTCGTATGATCTTTCATAGCAGAATAATGGGAGGATCACAGGACGTGTGTTCTCCCTAATTTATGTACTTTAGAAAGCCAATGATAAACCCTGAAGCAAATTAACAATTCTGGCAGGTCACATAATTGCCTATCATTTAACTGATTTAACAGTTGGATATAGGTGGTTCTGAGAGATGAAAATTGTTGGAAACTGTGGTTCTTTCTGCTGACAAACTCCCTAGAGTTGACCTTGTAACCCAACTAAATCTAGTGTTTGAGTTGCACAGCATGCCTTCCTGCAGTCTAATTTGCTGTAGTTATGATAATGCCAGTTAGTATAAATTTCTAACATGCTGGAAATATGGGAGGGTCAGTATTGTCTGGATAGCTGGAAAATAACAGCAAAACTAGTGTAAAAAACTGGAACCAAGATTTATTAAAAGCCTGTGTTGTCATTAAAGATCTTGTGGCTTGAGGCTTTTATCTGTTCTGCTCCTGTGGCGCTTGTCTGACTATCCATAGTGTGCCAGAAATTCCTTTCTTTCAAGGTTTTTGGTAGAAGCAATGTTGCTAATGTTAAGTTCATTTTATTAATTAAAAATAGCTTCTGATATGCTCTTAACAATCTCCAACCATCTATATCAGTACTGACTAAAGCACATGGAACCTGTAAGTTGGATTCATGGATTTTTCTAGCTTGATGTAGGTGCTGTATCCAGGTGATGGTGGTAGTCAGTGCAGAGAATGGCGGGGCAAAGTGTATATTTCGACACCGGTGTCTTGTAACACAGGTGCCCATGTCCACGATGTGATCTGTAGCATCACTGAAGCAGTGCCTGCAATGGCGTCCAGAGTGTTGACTCCGTCCTGATTGTCTGGGTTGTGTTGAACTGTGTACACACCACCTGGTGAGATCAGTAGCCCACATTCATAGAGTAAAACAAAATTAACTTGTGACAAAATCAAATATACCACATGGTACAGCAGAGGGTTTGAACTGGGCAAATCTGGGTTTGTATCCAGGCCCTGTTTTTTACTGGCTCTGTAGCCCTGAGCCTTGTGAAGTGAGGTCATATCATTTACAGTGTTGTGAGGATTCCATTTCTGTAGAATATTCAGGAAGTCTAACGTTTTTCCTTTCTTGCCTCAACTGTGCCAAAACCAACTTATTGGCCAAAAGCAGCAAATCACTACTAGTGATTCCTAAGGGGACCTCCCGTCCTCCCCACCCCTCTCCTCTGCAGTGTAATATAATGCTATTTTCAGTGAGTGTGTTTCTGGTGCCTGTTGTTTTCACAGCTGTTATATTCGAGTATTAGAATTGGAGTATATAACACTAGGTAGTATTAAAATGATATGTCCACAAAACCTTTTAAACCTAAGATGAGCGGCATTGAAATGGGAAGTACCGGTAACACCCTGTATGTCTATAGATTTAGATTTCAAGGTCATTTCACATCCATTCTCTTATTTGTTTTTTTATGACAACTTGAGATGTAAATAGAGATGGTTTTATTTTCACCATTTTACAGTTGAGAGAATTGAGACCCAGGGAAGCCATGATGGTAAATTTAACAACTAGACCAAGACAGAGCCTGCCATAAAACAACACATTTAAAAATAGTGTTTGGCTTTTGAGTTGGGTGTGTGGAGAGACATCCAGGAACACAGAAATAAGGTGGTGAGGGAAGGACAATAACGAAGGAAGTGAAAGGGGAAAACCTGAAGACTGAATGAAGTCCTCTTTGAGACTGAAAGTAACAAATAGAGGGGTGGGGCTGTGACGACGAAAGCCAAAGGTGCAGTTGAGCGCTGTCCCGTTTTAAGGCCATGCCAGAATGGCCAGTGTTTCCTGAGCGCTCACTTTCCCACCAACACCACGTTTTCCCATGTGTGTGAAGTTAGCCTGACTTTGTGACCCCCGTTCTGCGCCTGTTGTTGGAGACTTTGGGCAGGATACCTGGTCCCGACCCTTCATTTGTGGTTACAGTTCCTGACCAGTCAACACCTCTTCTTACATTTCCTTGTTAAATCCAAAGAACAAGTTGAACATGCTAAGATACTAAACATAACAGCAACCCATTAGGTCATGTTGTCCATTTCCTGTGCAGCACAAGTGTTTTCCCCTTGGAATACTTCCAATAGCCAAATCCACTCCACTTTTAAATGACTCATAAGATTGGGCTTTCACTGGTTCCCTTGGGGCATTGTTCTCCAGACTAATAGATTTCACTGATAAGAAAATTTCCGGATATTCCTTAGCCTTACTTTTTGTTTCTTATTCATCCACTTAATTCACATCAGTCTTTCTTCAGCTAGTCTTAAACAATTCCTCATGGTCAAGACGAGACATTTTAGACCATTACTTCCAATATATTAAGTTATGTTTTCTTCATAATGGTAAAGAGATATTAAATTGCTGTAATTATTACTGCTAAGACCTAAAAGCTACTGGCTAGCTTTATGAAATCCAGCATTTAAAAATATAGGAGGACATTGATTGATAGACTTCTGTGTCTTTCATTTCTCATATCTGCTTAGCCTCATAGCTTTTTGTTTTTTTTTAAGCCTTAGAGCGTTCTATAAACTCTTCAAGATTGAATTACCTGTTCTTACCGGCAAAGCCTGATTCACATTCACTCTTGCTTTCACGTACCTTACAGGAGAATGGGAGGGAGGGGCAGCGGGAAGCCAGTAGTCCTGGCCCACTAGTGGGCCAAAACGTGCCCAAGTCCCGCTTACACAGCGGGTGTGTAGAACGGGCCTGCTCCCCAGCCTGCACTGCCCTGCTCCCTGGGACCCCCTTCATTGCCCCTCAGTTTATTTGCAGAATGTAGCAGCTTAGCGGGTAGCAATTCTAAGCTTTCCAGCTCTTTCCCAGCCCTGCTGCTATTGACAGAAAGGTACAGAAGCTGGCTCGATTCTTGAACATCCTGTGCTCACCGGAGCAGGAAGTTTATGGGGACTGCTGGAACACTCCACTCTAGTCACAGTGACCTGGGCTTCAGTTTCTCCTTTGGTGAATTAAGGATTTGAGCTCAGTGGTCCACTAAGGCCTCGTAGCTCTTATGTATTCCATGTCTGAGAGCAAGCGGCCAAGCACACGAGTGCCCAGGCTCCTGAGCACCTTTGCAGTGAGAGACACAGGCTCTTTGGCACAAGCAGCGTCTCTGCTTCAGTGACTTCCAGCATTCGTGCCTTTACTTCTTAGATTTTGCTATCAGCCTTGAGCTTCCCCTCTGGAAGGAGAGCCATGCTTCTGATTGGTCCGTGTGTTGACTGGTCCTTCGCTAAAGCAGGTACTCCTGGCAGCCCCGAGGAAGCCAGGGTAGCAGAATGAACTGGGAGGGGGCAAAAAGAGTCTCACAGTTTCTCCAAAGTCAGTGGAGTGAATAATGGTGCTCTCAGCGCTGCCTGGCAGAATGGAGCCCCCCGACTAGTAAGCTGCATTGGAGAAAGCAGGCTACATCCCTCAGCTGGCCCCAGGCTTCTCTGCCCTGGGCTGGCTTCCACCCCATGCACCATGGACCGTGGGTGGTAAGGGATTGTGGAAACAGAGCAGGAAGCCGGCTCAGGAGAGCCAAGGAAAGACCAGACTGGAAATAAAGGCCTGACCCAGGAGAGGCCCATGGGCCAGAGGTGAGCGAGGAGGCTGGAGTCAGATGGTGGAGGCTAGACAGAACTCCTGAACTGGAGCCAAGATTTAAATCAACAAGTGGGTAGTGGGGCGGTGACCAGGCAAGCAGCTCAGCTACAGGAAGGACTGAAATGAGGACATCTTATCAGTGAGTCAGCCCCGCTCTCACTTAGGCCTTTGTGCTTCCGCTGACCTCTTTGAGGAGATCAGAAAGTTATTTGACCTGATAAATGAAGCCAGATCCTAATATGAAGTGACTCTGTTCCAAGACTAGTGTACCTGATTCTTTGTTTTGAAAATATAAGCAACACCCCAGTCTGTGGTTGTCCTCAACATAGAAGACCTCAAGATCAGTGCCTGTAGAGGAATTTGCCATGGCACGACGTGTCGGTGTTCTTGAGAACAGTGGATTTATCTCCCCTTGTACTTGGATTTACACTAGATCAGGGATCGAGGACATACATCCCTGTTATTTGAGTATGAAGAGCACCTGAAACCATATCAGTAGCTTTCACTTTAGAAATCAGAATTCTTGGAAGAAAAACCTAGTGTTCAGAGCAAGTTGTGTTTTATCGTTGTTTTAAGATGAGCTATAAATTACATGCAAATGGTTTCATAGACTCAAGCTGTTAGAGCTCAAAGGACATAGAAATCACATAACCTAATCACATCTCTTAACTTGGAAAAATTAGCACCCCAAGGGTTTCAGAGGTCTGTAGATGGGACAGAGTCCAAACCAGAATGACTTGATAATGCCAGACTCAGTACGCTGTTCCCTGTAATGTCAGATCACAGACATGGATGATCAGAATCACTGGGGGAATGTCTTTAAAATGCACGTGCCTGGTCCATCCCCAAGAATCTGAGGTGGGACCTGAACATCTGAACTCCCAACAGATTCCTCATGTGCCCATGGAGTCTGAGAACCATAGCTCTAGAGCCCCATTGGCCTGAACCACGTGAGAGGTCTTTAGCCTCAGAGATCTTGCCAAGTCTGACTCCCCACTCTCAGGAGAGGCAGAGCTGCCAGTCACAGCCTCCTGGGTCTGAGCCACCTGCAGCAGTCTCATCAGACTGACTAGCTCCGTTCTCAGCCTCAGCAATAAATCAGATGTCTTAGAGGTCAGGAGCCTCTGAAAAAGAAGTGCCTTTCTCCCATCCTCTTGCCCCACTGCAGCTGTGCCTGTGCGCTAAGTTGCTTCACTTGTGTCTGACTCTCTGCGACCCTATGGACTGTAGCCCACCAGGCTCCTCTGTCCATGGGATTCTTCAGGCAAGAATACTGGAGTGGATTGCCATGTTCTCCTCCAGGGGATCTTCCCAATCCAGGGGTGGAATCCAAGTCTCATTATGTCACCTGTGTTGGCAGGCGGGTTCTTTACCACCTGGGAAGCCATTGCAGCTAGAGGTCCTGCCAAATGGGGAGCCACATCCGGTTTTCCTGGGCGGGAGGGAGGAAAGGGCACCCAGGCGAGGTAACAGCCCCCTGGCCAGCTCACACTTGTGACTGGACCCTTCCTTGGCTCTGCTGCTCCCAGGTACCCGCTCCCCTCCCCTGACCCACATCAGAGACCCTCTCCTTAGGCTGTTGCTTCCAGTGCACACACATGCCCACCTTCAGGGAGCACCAAGATAAACCAGAAAGGTTCACCTCCTGAGAAGGCTTTAAAAGGGAGCCTGCTCTTATTGTGTCTGAAGGCTTGTTTATCATCACCACCTAATGACGTTAGTCTTGGGGCTTCCCTCATAGCTCAGTTGGTAAAGAATCCACCTGCAATGTAGGAGACTCCGCTTCGATTCCTGGGTCAGGAAGATCCTCTGGAGAAGGGAAAGGCTACCCGCTCCAGTATTCTTGGGCTTCCCTTTTGGCTCAGCTGGTAAAGAATCCGCTTGCAATGTGGGGGACCTGGGTTCAATCCTTGGGTTGGGAAGATCCCCTGGAGAAGGGAAAGGCTACCCACTCCAGTATTCTGGCCTGGAGACTTCCATGGACTGTATAGTCCACGGGGTCGCAAAGAATTGGATACGACTGAGCGACTTTCATTCACTCACAATGAGGTTTCTTAATCACCTAATGGGCCATTTATCCTGAGGAGGACGCATGGGCATTGAGGAGGGCATTCCCATCCTTCCATGGGACACCCCTTCAGATTTGGAGTCATGTCAAAGCAAATGAAATTCCAAAGTTTAGATTTCCTACTCCAGCCTCTTCTGTCACAGGAGTCCTTTTCTAAAGCACCTTTTGAAAGTAATAGTTGCTTTATGACATTTTCTTAAAAAAAAAAAAAATCTGGTTTTAATAGAAGAAATATTACTGTGGTAATAGACTAATAGACTCTTATTTTTCTTAATAGGCACTTCTTTTCTAGTGTTTATGCCTCAAGAGTTAGAAGTGCAGTATGTTAGTGTTTTGTCTGTTATTACAGCAGGTTGTATAAACAGTTAATTACTTGTAACTTAATGTGAATATCACACAGAGAGCATTTGTCATAAGAAGAGATGAAACTAGACCCAGGCATAAAAAAATTAACCTGCATTTCCTCCAAGAAGGAAGAATAAAGAACAGCACTTGCTGGGGGGAAGAGACAGATACTGAAAACAAAATAAGTTAGCTAATCGGATTTTCAGGTGGCCAGGAATAGTACTTGGCACACAGACAAGGCATGCTTTGTGCTTCTCATAAATTGAATTTATTGATTACTTTCTCTTACTTCTCACAGTCTTCTCCTCCTGTCTCTCTCACTCCCTGTTCCTCCTCAGAGTTCCATTCTCTTCCGCTTCCCACTTTTCCTGTCCCTCTGTAGTGAAAACTCAGGTTTGTCAGGACACGTTTCTGTTTCCAGGTAAACCTTTCCCTGGTAAGCCTTCCTTCTTCCATAACCCAGCTTTACTAGGTCTTTTGAAATCCTGGTGAGATTCTGGGTAAGCTCACAGAGACAAGCACTCTGAGTGGTAATTTTTTTTTTTTTTTCCTGGCTGCACTGGGTCTCTGTTGCTGTGCATTGAACTGGCTTCTCATTGCAGTGGCTTCTCTTGTTGCTGAGCACTGGCTCCAGGGTGCTCGGGCTCAGTTGTAGTGGTGCACAGGCCCACTTGCCCAGCGGCACGTGGAATCTTCCCAGACCAGGGATCGAACCTGTGTCCCCCTGCATTGGCAGGTGGATTCCTAACCACTGGGCCACCAGGAAAGTCTGGTATCTTTTTTTTTTTTTTTTTTTTCCCCATAAAGACCAGGAACAGTACTTTTATTGTCAGGATAGTTGTGAGTAACCCAGGGTTACCGTAATTCCTCTTACATATATGGAGAGGACCAGTTGCTCACATGCTGCTAGTGGTGGCCCACCCCTCCAAGAAAGCAGTTGATGAGATCACTATGTAACTAAAATATTTGAGGAAGACCTTTAGATCATCTTAATCAATGGAAATGACATGCGTCCTCTTGTCCCCAGGGGCCCTGCTCCTGTCTGACATGGTGCTTTGCCAGCTTCTTCCTCAGTGGCCGGGATCAGAGAGACTTAGGAAAAGAGCTGTGTTGGGTGCCTGAACCAGTCTCTCCTTTGGGTAATTTACCCAGCTGTTGATAAAGGCGTTTCCGCAGGCCCCACTACGTGAATGATGAGCAAATGCCAGGAATTTCTTTCTCCACATTAAGATTAAGTGTTAGCAGTTCCTTAAATGAAGGAAGCAATTTTTTATAACTTGCAAATCTTTTCCCTCATTCTTTGGGGAATTTCCTATGTTAATTTATGCAGCGTTAAATTTATGCGGAGTTGAAATTCAGCCCAACAGCAGCGACTTAAAAAACCTATACGTGGAAGCTGACTGATACAGACCCTGTCAGGCCTCAGGAGCCCTCCACCCAGAGGTCCTTGCTCCTGGATTGGGACAGGTTTTTATTGCATACTTGTGATACAGTAAAAACACGAAATGTTTTTACCAGTTTGTTCATTGAAAAAAAATTTCAACCTGACATCGTGTCTGTGAATGTCTCTGACAGAAATGAGGTGGTCTTGTACCGCCTCCACCACCCACTGGTGGCAGCCGAGTGCAGTTTGACAGCATGTGTACGTGTAGACCAGCCCTGGACAACACAGCCTCGCCCCCTGTGTCTTCAGGGAGTCGCCTGGGAGTCAGGTGAACGGCCGTGCACTCTTTGAGGATGCAGTTTTTAATACACATAGCAAAGTATTTTGTGACTGGTTACTTCTTTCATGTTTTATATTTGTTCAAAAATGTTCTTTTAGTGTCTTCCTGGTAGACTGGCCCATGATCCTCACACCATCCAAGGCCCAGCTTGTCTCTCTTAAGAGTGTCTGACATTCTTAGCATTACATGACCGGGCTGAAAAATTACCCTTCTGTATTTGGTCAGGGTTACAGGGAGGAGAACAGTAAAAAGGTTCCCTAGACTCTTGCCAATACTTTTAGCAGTTGCTTTCAGTTATATTGTGGTCACTGTGGATCATTTTGTAACACTGGAAAAGAGGTACATGGTCACACGACTGTTGCTATCACTGTGAGACCTGAATTGTAGAATGAGGCACAGCTATGTGGTTTTGAGCAGGCAGGTAACAGATTGTAACCTGCAAAGTGATCATTTTCTTTAGTATCTAAGTGCCCTTGCATAACCTCAGTGTAGATCTCTCTACACTGACTTCCGTTTTGTATTAACAACTAATGTTGTGGCAAGGTTGTCTGTGTATGTGGAGTTTATAGAGCTTCCTGCCTCTATAGTTGGAGAGACTTTCATGGATCAAGTCACAAGGGTGTGAGGATAAATGACAACTGTGGCATTGCCTGGTCTCACTTTTACATGGTAAGTGCTCGATTTTTAAGCTTTCAAACAAATAGAGAGCTCATACTTGAGTGATGGGTTTGAGAGAAGCCTCACGTTCTGGTGTTAATTCTGCAAGACGATTCTCTGCCGAGTGGAGTCTTCCGCTTGATCTGCTTTGTCTTTTCAGTTTTCTCTAGACGCGTCTAGCTTTTCTGATTCACTTCCTCTTTGACTGCATCATTGTTTTTCTGACCATTTCTATATGCGTCCTCTACACACTGCTTAGTCTGCTTTTATATCTTTTGTGCCCTGTGGACATAGGCTTCTTAGAAACCTGCCATCATGGACACTTTAGGATAACCTTTAGGGTACGCTTTTCCCCCTGTGCTCCTATGACCCAGGATGCTTATTTGTCCTCCTCTTCCTTTTCATCCCCTTTATTTCAGCCCCCTTTCTTCATCTCTATCCTTAAATCTTTATCTGTAAAGACCTTTGAGCTCTTTCCCAAGCCTGCAACTTCCCTCTGGACCTTTCCTTCTGGGATGTCTCATCATCGTCTCAGACCCAAAATTAGAGTCATCTTTCTTATTCCCAAAATGACTCCTCTCACTGACTTGCCTGTGTCTTTTGGTCACACCGCCTTTCTCCCTGTCAGTGAGGAGCCCTCATGCCTGAGGTTCCATCACTGCTTTCTCCCCTTTCCGCTGTCTTTTTATCACTGTTTCTTGCTCCCAGCCTGGCTTCATTTCTAATCTGCCTCCTCTTGGTTTTCCTGCCTCCACACACTTCTCCATTGAAGCCGTTGTGTTAAGGATGTCAGGGTAACCTTTCTAAATGACATTTTCCTGTCAAGAAAAAAAAAATTGTTGGATTCCCAGGTTTTTTCAGTGGCCAACAAGGACGAATCCCAGCCTAACATTCACAGGGGGCCCTTTTTATACTCTTTTCCTTGGTGCGTCCGGAAAGTCCGTCCTTTCCTCTAGCCGGGCCTGTCTCTCCTTCATTCTTCATCCCGTGCATAATGGGCTTGTGCCCTCCTCTGAGTCTTTCCCAGTTCTTCCTCACCTCATCCCCCCCCCCTCCAGTCCTTCTGTCTGTGTATTCTGTCCATAGTGGAAGGTCATCGGAGGCGCCTTGCTTGATCACTCCAGCTGCAGAGAGTTACCTCTTCTGAAATAGGCAGCACCGCTCTGCTTTTGAACTAATACCTTCTCTGGAAGAGCACACAAAAAACTGGGAAGTAGGAGAAACGGAAAGTGACTTTGTCCTGTGTACTCTTTGTTCCTGAGTCTTACGCTGTGTACATGTATCATTTATTCAGGAAAAGAAAATGTTAACGTATTTAGCAAATTATTTTTAAAAATAGCAAGTTATTACTCTCTATTATGCCTCTTTCCTCATATCACCTAACTCAGTATAATGAGTGCCTAGTAGGAGCTCAGTTAAGAAGTTGGATACGTGAATAAGTGGCTGGAAGTGTGAGGGATGGAAGGAAGAAGGCATGAACAAATCAGAGGTAATATTGGGCCTGACCGAGCCTCTTCCTCTTGATTAATGTCAAAACTAAAGGAGAAAGGATTCTTCAAAACTAAAGAGTTTTGTCTTCTTGTGAAGTGAAGTGACGTCGCTCAGTCGTGTCTGACTCTTTGCGACCCCATGGACTGCAGCCTACCAGGCTCCTCCGTCCATGGGATTTTCCAGGCAAGAGTACTGGAGTGGGGTGCCATTGCCTTCTCCACAAAACCTAGCCAGGCCTAATTCCATGGCCCCAGCCCTTGCCCTCGGCAATGGTTTACATCCTGAAGTGTGGCTTCTCTCTGGATCCTAGCAAATCCACCTCTTATCGCTTTGTCTCTCAATGAATTTTTGCAATGAGACATCAGAGCCTGAGTTTCATTAGTTTTGGCTGGGCTTGAGTCACGGGAGAGAGCTGAAGGACAGGAGGAAAAAGCAGTGGGAAAAATGTGCCAAGGAATCCCCTTCATAGCCCGCTGGAAAATTTGCTAAATATCTGACCGGTGCTCGCAGTTTCATTGGTCTGATCCTTGGCACAGAGAAGAGAAAGGACAGAAGAACCCGCACCGGCTTGGGTAACAGCTACTGGGGCTCAGCAGATAGCGCCCTTGGGACATGCTGAGGAGTAGCCTCTCCAGAGTCCCTCAATTGTGCCCCTGCCACCCGCCTGTTTGCGGGAAGTTCAAGGAAACAAGAAACGAGAGATTGTAAAGGTCCCTCCAGCCATAGGGGTGAGGACCTCTTACCTTAACCGGAGGTCTTCTGGAATCTGAGACTGGGCCGCGTGAGCTTTCTGCTGAGTTCGGTTTTCACTGTCCCGGTTTCCAGTACGATGGGCCTTCCCCCGCGCTGGGTTTCTTCGCCTTCCGCTTCTAGCACAGGAGCTTCCCTGAGTTGGGCTCCTGCTGTGCTTGGTGTCCTAAAAAGTAGAGACAGTTTATCTCCAGGCCCAGCTAGTTAGAGTTTTAATCTGATCATTAAGAACTTTTGTGTGTTTGTTTAGGATTTTGTATGTAGAAAATCTTAAAAACCCAACCAAGAAAACTGTTAGAATTGATCAACAAATTCAATAAAGTTGCAGAATACAAAATTAACATACAAAAATCAGTAGTGTTTCTATACACTAACAGTGAATTTTCTAAAAAAGAAATTGATCCCATCTATCCCTTGTGGGTTAGCTGGTAAACAATCCGCCTGCAATACAAGAGACCTGAGTTCAATCCTTGGGTTGGGAAAATCCCCTGGAGAAGGGAAAGGCTACCCACTCCAATATTCTGCCCTGGAGAATTCCATGGACTGTATAGTCCTTGGGGACACAGAGAGTCAGACACGACTGAGCAACTTTCACTTCACTTCATAGTAACATTAAAAAACAATACAATGCTTAGGAATATTTTTAACCAAGGAGATCAGAGATCTCTCCTCTGAAAGCTATAAGACATTGATGAAAGGGATCAAAGAAGATACAAATAAATGGAAAGGTATTCACTGATTGGAAGAATTAATGCTTCTAAAATGGCGATACTAACAAATGTCATCTATAGATTTTTTGCAGTCCATATCAAGATTCCAATGGTATTTTTTAATATAAAAATAGGGGGGAAAAGAGAGGGAAAAAAAACACACTTCTAAAAATTTTTGGAACCACAATAGACCATGAATAGCCAAAGGAATCCTGAGAAAGAAGAGCAAAGCAGGAGGTGTCATATCTCCTGATCTCAAACTATACTCTGGAGCTATAATAATTAAAACAGTATGGTGCTATCTATGGTATAGACACATAGACCAGTGAAACAGAATTGAGAGCCCAGAATTAAACCCAAGCACATACAGTCAAATAATGTTTGACAAGGGAGCCAAGAATGTTCAGTGGAGAAAGTCTCTTCAATAAATGGTACTGGGAAAATTGGATATTCATATGTCAAGGAATAAAAACTAGACCCCTGTCATATACCACTCACAAATATTAACTCAAAATTGATTAAAGACTGAAGTAAAAGAAAACATGAACCTCTCAAAAGAAAACATAGGATAAAAAGCTCCATAACATCAGTGTTGATAATTAGTGTTTGGAAATTGTACCTAAAGTACAAGCAACAAAATATACAAGTGGGACTCCATCAAACTAAAAAGCTTGTGTACAACAAAAGAAGCCAACAAAGTGAAAAAAACAACCTAGAGAATGGGAAAGAAATATTTGCAAACCATGTTTCTGATTAGGGTTTAATATCCTATGTATATAAAGAATTCATGCAACTCAGAAGCAAAGAAAAAGATCCAATTAAAAAATGGACAAAGGATCTTAATAGACATTTTTTCAAAGATATATGAATGGCCAACAGATATATGAAAAGATATTCAATATCACTAGTCATCAGGGAAATGCAGATTAAAATTACAATGAGATATTACCTCATACCTGTTAGAATGGCCATCATCAAAGAAACAGGAGATAACAAATACTGCATAAGTGTGGAGAAAAGGGAACCCTTGTGCACTATTGGTGGGATTATTAAATTGGTGTAGTAACTATGGAAAACAGTATGGAGGATTCTAAGAAATTAAAAACAGAACTGTTATATCATCCAACAATTCCACTTCTGGGAATATATCCAAAGGAAAAAAACCCACGAAGTTGAAAAATACATCTACATGTTCATAGTGGGATTATTTATAATGGTCAAAACATGGAAACAACCTGTTTCTATCAGTAGATAATGGATAAAGAAGTTGTGATGCAGTCGAATATTATTCAGCTATCAAAAAACCCAAGGAAATCCTACTGTTTGCTGCAGTGTGGGTGGATGTTGAAGGCATTATGCTAAGGGTAATAAATTTGACAAAGAAAGACAAGTCTGTATGATCTCACTTATATGTCATATCTATAGCAAAAAACAAAACACCAAGCTTGTAGAAAAAGACAAGATTTCTGGTTACAAGAGGTGGCAGGTGTGGGGGGATGTGGCATGGTGGAGGTATTGGAGGAAGGTGGTCAGAGGCACAAACTTCCAGTTATAAGATAAATAAGTACTAGAAATGAGTAACAC
>NW_011495080.1:4812067-4812989 GCF_000754665.1 Bison bison bison
AGTAACACTGCATTATGAAATAGGAAAGTTGTTAAGGAAGTGAATCTTAGAGTTCTCGGTACAAGGATAATTTGTGTCTTTTATTTTTATTGTATCTATATTAGATAATGGACATTAAACCTATTGTGACAATCATTTCAGAATATATATAAATCAAACCATAATGCTGTATACCTTAAACCTGTACAGTGATGCGTGTCAATTAATTCTCAATAAAGCTGGGGAAAAAAGAATTCTTCCTGTGTGCTGTTCCTCACACCCACCCACACAGATAACTAAATAGAATGTAGGGGCCGTTTCTGAAATGTGGGAATACTTAGATGTGTGTAGCTCCAGCCAGCATTGTGAGTTCATGAACAGCTGCACCCTGCCTCAAGTGAGCAGAAGTTTAGGGGACCAGATCTTGACCTCAACTGAGAGATGCCCTCTCTGCCCCACTTCACCCCACCCCTTGCCCCGTTGCAATAGCTTTCTCCCAGTCCATGCCACCAGAAAGCCCCCACACATCCCCAGGTGTCCAGCGTAGTGAGACAGCAGCCACACTCCCCCGTACCCTTACTCACAGGCCAGGCCGGGCTCACCCTTAGGGTTCAGTTGGATATGGTGGGGGAGGGCTTATTTGGAGATTATTCGTGATTCCATAGTGGTGTTCATTAGAGGTAGTCATATTTCGAGACTAGGAAGCATATGCCTTGCTGTACATGTTTTTGAGTTGGTCTTTGAAAAGCAACACAACAGTACCAAGTAGTTCCTGCCCATTTCTGGCCCCCTCCTTCTGATGCTAAATCTTACGTTTTCTTTCTCTTGCAGAGCACGCTTGAGAAGGGAGGATAAAATCAACTTTTAGAAGAAGGACAATTCCTTCAACATTAATTCCAGAGGTGGAACATTTCTTTTTTCCTAGTGAGAAAGCAACCCATTT
>NW_011495080.1:4813089-4818574 GCF_000754665.1 Bison bison bison
CAACCCATTTAAAGAGAAGATCATTAGAGAGAAACATCGGAGAGCAAATTCAGCAGAAGCGTATCTCGGTTTGATCAGGAGCAGTTTGAAAAGCCAAGGCCTAGATCAGGGATCATCCGTCAAGGACATGCCGCGGTGTTAATAAACCCCATTTATGATAATTACAAAGAAAGGCAGCCCTCTCCACCTTGTGTACTTTCTATTCTACTTCCTCTTCTAACCAG
This sequence comes from Bison bison bison, assembly GCF_000754665.1. Classification (NCBI taxonomy): domain Eukaryota; kingdom Metazoa; phylum Chordata; class Mammalia; order Artiodactyla; family Bovidae; genus Bison; species Bison bison. The sequence goes on from NW_011495080.1 coordinate 4,813,314, forward strand.
GCTCCATCGTTTGGTGAACCTGGGCTCCCACAGAGCCAGGGCTTGGAATCAAGGGCTGAGGTCACTGGAGTGGAGAGAAGAGAAGGCCAGATTTCCTCCATCTCCGGCCAGCAGTGCTGGCGGAATTGGCTGCGCTGTGGCATGTCAGGCTTCTCCCTTTTCCTTTTCTGCCTTGACTATCTAAAAGCTACTTTATTTTAACTTATTATGGTGATCATGTAAGAAGACAAAAAGAGAAAGTGTACCTCTTTTACTGGAATAATGTTTCTGATTACAAGTGAAATAAGGCATTTTTTTATAAACATAAAGGCAACCTGGCTTCTGCAACCTCTCCTCTATCATGAAAACCGACATCTTTACTTCACTCACTATCAATAATAAATATATTTTCTGACAAGACTGTCATAGTCTGGAGCTTTGTGTGTTTTTTGTTTTTCTTTTTTTGCCGGGTTAAATGGTTATCCTTATGGGAATTGAGTTGACTTATAATGTTATTAATTTGCATTTGTGTGGTACCTTTCCTCTAAAAAGCTCCAACACATTTTGTAGAACCTCAGACAGGCAAACTTATAATTTGCCTCCCGGGGAGGTAGGATTCAGTAAGATCCTTACCAATTGCACAAACCTTCCTTTCTTTGCGATGACCAAAGCCACCCTGCCTGGAGCAACCACTAGTTCCTGGGTTAGGCACTTCTGACCCTGCAATACTAGAAAAATGTTAAAAGGAAAAAGAAAAATTAACCCCGAGAGCCTCTTCTCTTTCTGATTTTATCTAAACTTCCTGATTTTAACTCTCACTTTCCTACCAGCAAATTGGTGTTTCAGCACTGGAAGTTGGAAATGAGCATCCATGCCAAATGGAAAGATCTTTCTGGAAAATAAATGAAGGGAAAACCAGTGCTCTGTGATGTCATATCTTTGGACATTAGAATTTAAGCATTCAGGCTTCGGAGTAGGGTGCATCTGTGTTCAGATCGTAGCTCTGCTACCTACCACCTGGGGGACCTAGCTAAGCTGCCCCACCTAAGCCTGAGATTCCTCAACTGTAAATCGAGGGGAAATGCAGGAACCTGCTTTGTAGGCTTATGGTGAAGAGTCAAGATGCTTTCCACATCCATTCGGTCAGGTCCATTGTTAGATATGTGATGATAATAAACGTATTTGGAGTTGGGGGCATGGAAAGAACATCCACATACCTTTTAGAGAAAGTTGGGATGCACCTAACGTGTCCGGAAAAGTTCAGCCAGCCCCCTGAAGTGTCAGTGTGGCTTCTCATGTATCTAAATTCCCAGGTTGGCTCCATTTGTTTGGCATCTTCGTGGACACACCTGTAAACCTGATGTTGATTCTGAGTGACATCGGGGACACTCCTCAAATAATTATTGAAAGGCTCTGTGACTCTTGTTTAATGAAACTTTTCTTTTTGTTAAATGATGCAAAAGAAGCTGCATTCATTTCAGCGTGAATGAAGGAAGCCTTGGTAACTTGAGCAGCGGCACATTCTGTCAGGAAGGCATCCAGGTAGCTGCCTGGGAGCAATAATAGGTACACATAAACAAATGTGTACCTGGTGACTTGCTGCAGTGTTTGCAAATCAGCTAACTCACAAATTCCCTCCTATACTGCTTTGTTTTGCAATTTAGAGCCAAGAACTTGGCACATCCCAGGCTGCCAGTCTTGTTGGCTGGCAGAGAGATACAGCACAGAAGAGTCAGGCACTTCACGCTGGTTAAATCCATGAAAACAGGAGGTAGTTTGTCAGGGCATCTCTCTCCCAGCACCATTATTAACTTCTCATCCAGATAAGCAAGATGCATGCAAGAGGAAAAGACCACACTTCAGGGGAAATAAAAGGTGAGATGATGCCTTTTTCTGCACCTTGGAGCCCTCCCTGTGAATTGTATCACAACTCTGCCCAGGTCAACTGTTAACCTCAAGACAGCTGTTTGGGGAGAATGTTTTGATCTGTGTCAGGCTCATGGAGCGACACACTCCAATCAGTATCTGCATTAAGTAGAACATACCTTGAACCACAACGGTTTGGCTCATGAAGCCAAGAAGAATAAAGTATCTTGAAAGCTGGTCAGATGTTATCACACTAAACTAATGTCTGGTGAACTTCTAGAAGAGAGCAGGGTCTAATCAGCACCAAGTCCTGCCTTTGGAAAGTCAATAACTTATTACAGAAAATGTGCCAACGTGCAATGGTTTAAAATATTGACTGGCTGTTATTAATAGTGAATGTGTACTGCTAAAAGTCAGGCGCTGGTGGCCTGCTCATCCACCAGTGAGACTCCTCTCCGTAGTAGCTCTAAGCTGCTGGTGTTCTGCTTCAAACTAAACAAGCGGCCAGACATCCTCTTAGGAGTCCAGGCTGAGTCAAGAATCTTAGTTTGACATCTTTCAGGCTAAGACATGGACAGGGAATTAAAGGGAGGGGATGAGGCCATACTGTCCGTAAGAGAGAACACTGGCTCTGGGCGATCCAAGCTGTTCTTAGCTTGACATCTTTCAGCCCACAGGTATAATTGCCTTCACCAGAAACCTGCAGGATAATTCTCTTTCCCCATTTCTGTGAGCTGTAGAAGCTGACCCTTTGAAGATATAAGAATTAGAGCAGTTGAACAATTGAAAGAGTAGCAATGACTTACTGTGGTGGTTCTGTTTTGAGTTACAATTCTTGATAAGCTAATACTTTAAATGAACAAGTTGATGTATATTTGTTTCTTTGTCACGACACCCCCAAGTTTTCATCTATTTCTCAGCTTCCCCCTTCAATCGTTCCATCTTTATCTCCTTCTCTAGACTGTTCTGTGTATTTAAACTTTTCTCACCATTGTTGGCCTTCCAGGCCTACTCCTGACACATTCGGCATTATCTTGGGTACAGAATCCTAGGCTGTTGGTCTGAGTTCTGTGCTCTGACCCATTGGATCGAGTCACTTCCCCTCAGGTTTCTCTGTGCCCAGTGGCCCACTCTGATTCTTCTCCAATACAACAAGTGATTTTATTTTTTCCCATGCCTTGCAGCATGTGGGATCTTAGTTCCCTGACCAGGGATCAAACCCATGCCCCCTGCATTGGCAGCTTGGAGTCTTAGCCACTGGACCATCAGGGAAGTCCCTATAGCAAGTGATTTTTTGATACTTCTCTTTTTTCCCCAGCCTCCTAGTTCTAGTAATATATTTAGAACTTATTTAGTTTTTTAAATTTTTAGTTACTAGTTTATAAACATGGCAATTGGAACTTTTAAATTCTTGGGGGTGGGGGGGAGCCCTAAATTTGTATTTAGTTCTCTGGCCATTGATTTTATTTTTTTCTTATAGTTTATGATCTGCATTAGAGAAATGGTTTCTCATCATTCGCCCCAGGGGATTTTAATGAGTGGGCGGGCTGTGTCCATTCTGAAATGTTGCCTTAAGAACTTGTTCTCTGTGAGATGAATGAAACCCACAATCCAGACCACCCCTAGAAAAAAGAGCCTGTGATGCTGTTGCTATTACCTGCATTTGTCTGAACAGCACACAGGGTGGTTAATTCAGGTCCACAATTTATTTAAATTTATATTAGACATTTGTTTTGGCTTCTTGTCTTGCTGAGTCCTTAATACAGTGTTATGGTTTTCAGTTTTCACTCTCTCCTTCTCTTGATCTACTTGGTGTTGGAGGTTCCAACAATGACTGAAACCGTGGAAAAAGAATTAAAGAGAGGGGATCAGGCCATCCTATCTGTAGGATGGAATGCTGGCTTTTGGCGATCCAGGCTGTATGGAGAAAAGGGCTAGACATTATCCCATAAACTCCTTGTCATTTCACCAGCCTCTGTCATTCAGAATCCACTAGGACAAGAAGAGAAAGGTCCTTTGTAGTTACTTCAGTTTAGCTGATCTATAACTGTATGCATTTTACTATCATCCCCATCCCCCATGGGAGATGGGAATAGTCAGGGATTTTCCGGACTCCATAGAATAGGAAATTTTGAGGCTGCCCTTGTATCCCATGGAGGTTGACTCCTGCCTTGATGTACCTTGGAGAGCACTCTGATGAGTGGGTTGACTTGATACGCACCAGAAAGACAGAGTGAACTTGACCTTACCCGGAATGAAATCACCTCATTCATCTGACAAGGTCCCTTACAGTAAGAATTTTGACCAAAGTACCAGAGAGCTTAAGCAACTTCCAATTTCATTAAAAAAAAAAACCAGAGTCATTGGGGAAAAAAGCGACCAACCACCTAAGTCATCCTCCTACCTCCAGGCTGATGTTTGAATGAAGATGGTGAAACTGTACATTCCATCTTGTGTCCTCTCTGCTGGTGCCGCCCAGCCTCAGTTTTGCTGGCAGAACCCCTGTAAAAATGTTGGATTGCTTTAGAGGAGAGCAGAAGTCATCCAAATTAGAGGTGTTCCACTTTTCCTACAAGTTGTCTTGAACCTTCCAAATAGACCCTCAGCCTTCTCCAGACCATGATAATATGCCCTGTGGTTTAGGGGACAGTTCAGTGTTGAATCCAGTTTGGATTCGGGAAATGTGGTCACCATATGACTTTCAGTTAAGGAATGTGGAAACCAAAAATTGAAACTGTCAACTTCAGTCCCTGAAACTCCCTCAAGCCAAGTCAGCTGTAGACGGAAAGCAGCTGTACTTCAATTGAATGCAGTGACACAGACTTCTTGAAGTGAGTTTGTTGAGGCAAGACCTCCACATGCTTCAGAGATAATGCTGGAAAGCTTGACTTATCTCACTTCTCTGTCCCCCAGCGTAGTCTCTGCCTCTCCTGGGAGCATCCTCACTGCACTGTGGTCCCTGACACTTTGCTGAGAGGACAGCCTGCTTTGAATATCACCCCTCAAAGTAAATTATATTTCCATAATGATTTTTAAATGCAAATGTGGAGATTGAGATCAGTGGCCACATTGCAGGATACCACTCTGCTCCAGGGCTCCCCTGGTGTCTCAGATGGTAAAGAATCCACCTGCAATGTGGGACATCTGGATTCGATCCCTGAGTTGGGAAGATCCCCTGGAGGAGGGCATGGCAACCCACAGAGGCGCCTGGCGGGTTACAGTCCATGGGGTCACAGAGAGTCACACACATCTGAGTGACTAAGCACATACATACTGTGCTCCAGCTGGGCCTTTCCTTACTAGACTTGGTCCTAGGAGCCGCCATGCCTGGGCTGGACCCCAAGTGGCCCATGTTTGGGGTGCCACCTACAGTGCCCTTTACTGGTGAGTCTGCCCACAGGTCCTCACCAGTGCCC
>NW_011495080.1:4818674-4824427 GCF_000754665.1 Bison bison bison
GCCCACAGCACAGGTTGAAGGCCTGTGCTCGCTCACTCCCTGTCCCTGGAGAACATACACAGCAGGGGTTGAAGGCCAGATGACTGGGTCCTGTTGCTTATTTTTTGCTGCCTGAGCGGTTTAAGAGACAAGGGTAAAAAGCATTTTCTTCATTTCATAGCCCTGGGCCATGTTTCTCAGTCAACATCAAACCAGAAATGCAATGCCAGCCTGCAAATTTCAGCTTTGCCTTGCATCTCCCTAAGGTAATGTGCAGCCTGATCTCAGAAGCATGACCACAGAGTCATTGAAAACACGATTCAACAGTGAACTGAAGTGGCAATGTCATCTTATTTCAAGGCCGGCTGCAGGGCAGGAGCTGGGAGCTCAGCTTTAATAGAGGGTGAAGAGGGTGTCAGCTCACCTGCTGGTGGGAGTTGGAGTTTCCTCAGTGTTCTTAAAAGCCGATTGCAGCAGCCACGTTTTAAATGTGAGTCCACACACTTTACTCTGAGGTGGTTAACACAGAACTTGGAAATCTCAGTAACTAAGGTGAAGGTGATTTTCTTTCACTGGAGATGGCTCTTTCAGCCAAGTTAGATGTTATTGTATAGAAGTAGTCTAGAGGGGTTATGCATCACCATTAAGATACTACTATTTCAGGAACATGGGAAATTACTATCCTGAGTTTTTATAACCACTTCCAACTCCCTCATTGTAGGAGCGGCTTATTCATCACCGTATGGACCAGCCATACCACTTAGCTCTCCACTCCTGCATTTTCTCCTAGCGGGGAGAGGGGTTTTCTCCTATAGTACCACGTCATACTGGCCTGGCCTGAATCATTCATACATTGATACATCAAACCAGCAGAAGCTACCTCTGGGCCCCAGTCACTGTTCCTGGAGTCAGGGAAATACGGATCAACATGATGGACAAGGTCCTGACCTCATGGAGCTTATGTTCTTGTGGTGGGGAGGAGGGCCTGAACATTAATGTCAGGGAGTAATAAATGTTCTGTGAAATACTGCAGCAGGGAAAAGGAATAGCTCAGGGAGAGGGAATAAGTCTTGGAAGGGGAGGGTATGCTATATTAGTGGGCAATAAAGATAGCTGAATGTGACATTTGGCAGATTCTTGAGTGTAGTGAGGGCACCATTCATATGAAGATCTGGGGAAGGGTATTCCAACCTAGGGGAGCAGTGAACACAGGTCCTCAGGTAGGAATGAGTTTGATATGTTAGGAGGTCATATCAAGGAGACAGCAAGGAGGTCCCAGGGGCTTGAGTGGAGTGAAATAGGCAATGCTGGCAGATGGTTCAGAGAGGTACGCAGAACTTCATTGTCCACGGTAAGAATTTAAGTTTTATGCTGAGCGTGGTTCAAACAACAATGAAAGAAAAACAACTGGAGGGTTTGGTGCAGGGTCATCGGTTAATCTGATCCTTTAAAGATCACTAGCTGCTGTGTGCAGAGAAGGCAATGACACCCCACTCCAGTACTCTTGCCTGGAGAATCCCATGGACGGAGAAGCCTGGTAGGCTGCAATCCATGGGGTCTCAAAGAGTTGGACACAACTGAGCGACTTCACTTTCACTTTTCACTTTCATGCATTGGAGAAGGAAATGGCAACCCACTCCAGTGTTCTTGCCTGGAGAATCCCAGGGACTGGGAAGCCTGGTGGGCTGCCGTCTATGGGGTCACACAGAGTCAGACACGACTGAAGTGACTTAGCAGCAGTAGCAGCAGCTGCTGTGTGAAGAATTATCTGAAGTATGACTAAAGTGGAAGCAGGGGGAATAATAGAAGACTGTAACATTAATGACGAAGTAAAGGACTTCCTTGGAGAAGGAAATGGCACCCCACTCAGTATTCTTGCCTGGAGAATTCCATGGTTGGAGGAGCCTGGTGGGCTGCTATCTATGGGGCAACACAGAGTTGGACATGACTGAAGTTACTTAGCAGCAGCAGCAAGGGACTTCCTGGTGGTCCAGTGGTTAAGAGTCTGTGCTCCCAATGCAGAGAGCCCAGGTTCGATCCTTGGTGAGGGAACTAGATCTCATATGCCACAAGTAAGATCCCACATGCTGCAATGAAGATCTCATGTACCGCAACCAAAAAAAAAAAAAATGAAGAGGCAGTGACTGGGACTAGGATGGGAGCAGGAGAGAGAGAAGTCATCACATGAAGGCTGTCTACAGATGCCAGTGGGCCCAATAAGACTGACGATTGCCTTAAATGTGGGGTGTGAGGAAAAGAGAGGGAAAGTATAAGAGCCCCAAGATTTCCCTGAGCAACTAGCAGAACGGTGATACCATTTACTGCATTGGAGACACGACTCTAGTGGGTTCAAGTTTGATCCCATCAGGTGGAATATATAAATCACAACTCCAAGCCAAAATGCTAAGTAGGCATTAGATCCCTGCTGGGGCTATACGATGGAAGACTGAGCCGTCCCCATCGAGATGGCACAGAGCTGGGCACGGGTTGTGCTCACCAAGTGAGTGAATGTGCAGAGTGAAGAGGGTTAAAGGCTTAACCCTGTGGCTCCCTGAAGAGGGTGAGCCAAGAGGAGTGGGAGGACAGTCAGGGAGGTGGGAGACCAATCCAGGCTGACCTGCCATTCAGGGGAAGAAAAGGTTTCAAGGAGAGAGTGACCAGCTGTGCAAAACACTGCTGGTGGACTGAATAAGATGAACACAGAATTAACCAAAAGGTTTGGCGACCTGAAGGCCACCTGACGAGGAGTCTTGGTGACTGGTGAGGATGAAAGCTGGTCACATAGGGTTGAGAAAAGAATGGGTTTGGAAAGTGGAAACAGAAGAGGCAGCATTTGTGAGTAGTTTTGCTATGTGAGGAGTTGGGGGTGGGAGAGGTAGGTGGAGGAGATGAAGGTGATCAAAAGGTACAAACTCCCAGCTATAAAAGAAGCAAATGTAAAATAAATGGAAATAGCCTCCTGCCAGTGCTGGAGACATAGGAGATGAGGGTTCAATCCGTGGGTTGGGAAGATCCCCTGGAGGAGGGCATGGCAGGCCACTCCAGTGTTCTTGCCTGGAGAATCCCAATGGACAGGGGAGCCTGGTGGGCTACAGCCCATAGGATCCCACAGTGTCAGGCATGACTGAAGCAACTGAGCATGCATGCCAAGTAAGAATAAGTGGTGTCATGTATAGCATGGTGAGTATAGTTAATAATACTGTATTAAATTCTTAAAAGTTGCTGATAATAGATCTTAAAAGTTCTCATCACAGGAAAAAAATTTTGTAACTACATATGGTGACAGTGTTAACTAGATTTAATGTGGTGATCATTTCACAATATATACAAACATTGAATTAGGTTGTTCACCTGAAACTAATATAACACTGTATGTCAATTACATTTCAATTAAAATATGCACATCTCTCTCTCTCTCTATGTATATATACACTGCTGCTGCTACTGCTGCTGCTGCTGCTGCTGCTAAGTCACTTCAGTCGTGTCCGACTCTGTGCGACCCCATAGACGGCAGCCCACCAGGCTCCCCCGTCCCTGGGATTCTCCAGGCAAGAACACTGGAGTGGGTTGCCATTTCCTTCTCCAATGCATGAAAGTGAAAAGTGAAAGTGAAGTCGCTTGGTCGTGTCCGACTCTTAGCGACCCCATGGACTGCAGCTTACCAGGCTCCTCCATCCATGGGATTTTCCAGGCAAGAGTACTAGAGTGGGTGCCATTGCCTTCTCCACTTTTCCCTTATAGGTTATTACAAAATACTGAGTATCTATTTTCTCTATAGTAGTATGCTGCTGCTACTGCTGTATATATACACACATACATACAAATACATATGAAAAGTGAAAGTGTTAGTCATGTCCAACTCCTTGTGACCCCACAGATGGTAGCCTGCCAAGCTCCTCTGTCCATGGAATTCTCCAGGCAAGAATACTGGAGTGGGTTGGCTATTCCCTTTTCCAGGGGATCTTCCTGACCCAGGGATTGAACCCTAGTCTCCTGCATTGCAGGTGGATTCTTCGCCACCTGAACCAGCAGGGAAGCCATGTATATAGTGCTAGGGCAGTTAGATGGCTACATGGGAGAAAAAGGAAACGGGACTGCACCTCATTCCTCACTCAGAAGTCAATTTTCATTGTAATATCATTTAAATGAGTAAGTCATGCCTCTAGAATACAACATAGAATAGCTTCACAACTTCAGCCAAAGGAAGTACTCCTTAAAACAGAATACAAAAATGGTAACCATAAGGGAAAAGGTTGATAAATTGGATTACTTTAAGAATTTCTATTCATCAAAACACCATGAAGAGAGTGAAAAGGCAAATCTTAAGAGAGAAGATATTTGTGAAGCATAAGCCAACAAAGGGCTCACATCCAGACTATATAAAGAACTACAAATCAGTAAGAAAAGGCAACGGAACAGAAGAAATGAGCAATGAGAAATGAGACTGAAATAAGCACTTTGCAGGAAGTAAATATCTAAATGGCCAATAAGCATATGAAATGTACTCAACAGCATTGCTAATTAGGGACACGCAGACTAAATGCACAACGAGATGCCACCATTCATCCACCAGAATGGCAAAAACTAAAAAGATGGGGAAAAACTGCCTGTTGACAAGGATACAAAGCCACTAGCTTCTCATGCATCGCTGGTAAGAGCGCAAGTGGGCGCAACCAGTTTGGGACGTGATCTGGCGTCATCTGTTAAAGTGGAACACATTGTCTCAGTTGTAACAAAAGTCCTCTAGGTGACTGGGTGGCTTAGAAACAATAGAGATTTATTTCTCACGGCTCCAGAGGCTGGGAAGTCAGGATCACGGTGCTGGGGGATTGGTGTCTGGGGCAGGCACAATCTGTAGGTGACAATCTTCTCTTGTACCCTCCTATGACGCAAGGGGTGAGAGGGCTTTCTGAGGTCTCTCTGTTTATAAGGGCACCAGTCCCACTCATGACAGATCTCCCCTCATGCCCCAATCACCTCCCAAAGGCTCCACCTCCAGTTACCATCATAATGGGGGTTAGGTTTCAGTATATGAATTTTGAGGTGACACAAACATTCAGTCTGTAGCACGGACCCATATTTGACGACCCAGCAATACCATTCCTATGTACATACCTAAAGAATGTTCAGTAGCATTCACAATAGCTGCAAAGTAAACAATCATATGTGCATCATAATAAAAACAATATATATATATATAGTGACATATGGAATATTATACAGTGATACAGGTGAGTGAGTTATGGTTACAAGTAAAAATAGATGATGCTCACAAACTGTTGGGCGAAATAAGCCAAGGACTTAAAAAATACGTGTTGTGGGACTTCCCTGGTGGTCCAGTGGTTAAGAATCTGCCTGCCAACGCTGGAGACTTGGGTTTGATCTCTGGTCCGGGAGGATCCCACATGCTCCGGGACAGCTAAGCTCCTGTGCCACAACTACTGAGCCTGCGCACCTAGAGCTCAAGCTCCTCCCAAGAGAAGCCCACACACGGCAACCAAGAGTAGCCTCCGCTCACCGCAACTAGAGAAAGCCAGAGCGCAGCAGCAAAGACCCACTGTAGCCAAATAAATAAAAGGTTTTAAAAAATACATGGATAATTCCACTTCTATAAAATTCTTAAAATGGAGAGATGAATGATAATGTTTATGGACGGATGCCTATGTGGTAAAACTGCTGCTGCCGAGGCTGCTAAGTCACTTCAGTCGTGTCCGACTCTGTGCGACCCCAGAGACGGCAGCCCACCAGGCTTCCCCGTCCCTGGGATTCTCCAG
>NW_011495080.1:4824527-4847488 GCF_000754665.1 Bison bison bison
TTTCCTTCTCCAATGCATGAAAGGGAAAAGTGAAAGTGAAGTCGCTCAGTCGTGTCCAACTCTTCGAGACCCCATGGACTGCAGCCTACCAGGCTCCTCCATCCACGGGATTTTCCAGGCAAGAGTAAAAACGAATGGGTTGCCATTGCCTTCTCCGAGATGTGGTAAAACTACACAGAGAAGTAAGGAAGAGTTATCATAAATGGATAGCAGTTAGGTTCCTGGGGTCAGAGTGGGTGCTGATGCATGCATGCCTGTGGGCACCTTCAGTCATGTTTGACTCTTTTCAACCTCGTGGACTGTAGTCTGCCAGGCTCCTCTGTCCATGGGATTTCCTAGAATACTGGAGTGGGTTGCCATTTCCTCCTCCAGGCTATCTTCCTGACCCAGGCATCAAACCTGCGTCTCCTGTGTCTCCTGCATTGGCAGGTGGATTATTTACCACTGAGCCCCTTGGGTACTGATGAGACAGGGCACAAATGGGTCTTCAGGGGTCTTGGCGATGTTCTATTTCTTTGGGTGATTAACAGATCTACTTAATTATGGTAATTGATCAAGCTGCATACTTCTATTGTGTGCTTCACTGTGTGTCTTATACTTCATAATGTAAAGAGTTCAAGATAAATTTAAACAGGTTCAGGCTTATCCCATCATTTCTGCTCCCTTGATGATTACTAGTGATTGACATTTGTTGAGTATTCTGAGCCAGAAGCTGTATTAACTATTTTATATGTATTATCTTTGATTGCAATAATCCTAAAAGTTAGCTACATTTGTTATCCCCATTTTCCAGATAAGAAAACTGAGGCTTGGAGGGGTAAGTAACTTGCCAAGGGTCATACAGCTAGTAAATGTCAGCCCTCCCTAGATGTCTGGCTCTTAACTGCTGTGTATTCTCCTCTCCATACGCATCGTCCTGCCGATAGATGTTTGGGCAGGCTTCACATCCCGCACGGCATCTATTCCAGTGCAGTTGTACAGTATAAGCTCTCAGTAAATGTTGAGTGAATAATGAATAAAAACCCCTTTCTTTTCATCCACCTCCTCTCATGTACTGGGTGCTGCAGTGCAAGATTTTCTTGCCTGGGCGAAGTTCCTAAAGTTTCAAGCGGAGGAAAAATAACAGGAAAGCCTCCTGCTTGAAGCTGATGCGAGTTTTGTTCTCTGGGGTCTGTCAGACAAATTGCCTACTTCCTTTTTTACTTTCCCTGAGCTCCCAGACATCTGCCTAACTACATCGTGTTCCTCCCTTGGCCTGCCACCCAGGAAGCGGAGATGGAGATGTAGCCAGGCTGTGTGCATGCCTGCTGCTTCCGCCTCCGGAGGGGGTCCCAGGTGCAGCCCCTCTAAGGCCCCAGGTGGGCCAGAGGGTGCAAGGCGCCGAGCCCAGCTATTCCAAGTAAAACTCCCAGTCCCCCCATCGCTGCTGGTTTCCCAAGGTCTTCTGAGGCAAAAAGACTTGGGAAGGGAAGTAACTGGGGGTCTGGAACTTTCAGGCCATGTTCAGGGGCGGTGTGTCGAAGCTGGAGCCACTCACTAATGCAGTTGTGCACCGAGCATCTGCGTGGGGCTCCAGGAGGCATCCCCAGCTCAGCCTTTGCCACCTGCCTACCCTGGGTGCTCTTCCCCTGATGTCAGAAGATTAAAAATAAACAACCACAAAAAAAAGAAGAAATCAAATTTTGAGAACTCTGCACATGGTTTCCTGGATGATTTTGGCCACAATCTCAGTGGTCCAAAACAGCTGATTATTAACAATTCCCTACCCACCACTCATGTCTCCCACACTGGCTCCTTCTGGCTTTTGACTACCCACCCACTTCATGTTCCTGTTACCAGGACCTGAATTCTAGAGGTCCCTGGACTGCCTTACTTATCCACACCTACCCAGGCCCACCCACAAGTACTATCCATTTGGACCTGACAGTCTTTTAGAGCCAGGAGAACTTGGGCCAACCCTTTGTTTTATAGACAGCTTGAACCCGCATAAATAACATCCTTAGAGTGAGGATTACTGGGCACTGAAAAGGTTACAGATGGTCTATAATGTCCTTCAGGAAAATCTCTATAAATCTGTAGAGGGTGATGTAAAAGGGTCAAGGTCTCTCCTAGGTCTTTTTTCCATAATTTCTCCCTCTAGCTGTGATAAATGATGTTTGCTGAGGCCTGAGTGTTAATACTCTTCTTGACTGATGGAACCTTGAGTTTGTTCAAGCATCAGCCTTTCAGGGGAAATGAGTATTCCCCACCCAGCCCCCGGCGGTGAATCTTTGATTAATCCAAGGCTATCAGTGTCCTGGCAGTATCCTTGCCAGTGTCCATACCTAGGTTTAGGAATGGACATGTGATGTAATTCTGGCCAATGGGGTTTGAGGAAAGTTTCCTGAGTGCTGCTGCTGCTGCTAAGTCGCTTCAGTCGTGTCCGACTCTGTGCGACCCCATAGACGGCAGCCCACGAGGCTCCCCCGTCCCTGGGATTCTCCAGGCAAGAGTACTGGAGTGGGGTGCCATTGCCTTCTCCAATGCAGGAAAGTGAAAGTGAACTCGCTGAGTCTTCTCCGACTCTTAGCGACCCCATGGACTGCGCCCCACCAGGCTCCTCCATCCATGGGATTTTCCAGGCAAGAGTACTGGAGTGGGGTGCCATAGGAAAGTTAAAAAGCAAATTAGTAAGGCTAGGTCATGTGTCCCCTAGAGGCCTTGGGTGTTGCTCTGGGAGTATACGAGGCCTGGAGCCCTGGTGTCCACATTGTGATCATGGAGTGAGGGACTTGAGGGCAGAAACCAAGACGTGGGGATAACAGAGGCAAAAGTTGAGCAGAGCCTGGGCGTCAGACAAACTGCTCTATCATTGGGATTTTTGTTGCAAGAGGTGGTATGTTAATACTTTTCTTTTATTGGTTGAGTTGGGTTTGCTGTTACTGAAAACCTCCTAACTGATCCGTTTGCATTTGACAAGCATGCAGGCTTCTCTCCCACTTCTTGTTCTCCTTCTGTCATTAGGGCACCAATTTCAGACTAGCTTTCTTCTTAGGAGAGATTGGGTTTTTAATGAGATCCTTATAATCCGTCACGTGTGTCTCCTCACCAAATGCTTCATCAAGGTTAGACTTTTAATCTCTAGTTGTGGGATAGAACAGTGTTAAATGAAGTCCCCAATCAGGTCCATCAAAATGACATGGAAAATAACCAAAGGATCTCAACAGACCTTTCTCCAAAGAAAATATGCAAATGGCCAGTAAACCAATGAAAAGACAGCATCACTAATCATTAGGGAAATGCCAGTCAAAACCACAGGGAGATGCCACTTCACACCCACTAGGGAGGCTGTGAACAAAAGCATCGACATCAGCAAGTATTGGTGAGGGTGTGGACTACACAGAACTCTCATCCACTGCCGGTCAGAGTAACGGGGTCCAGCTGCTTTAGAAGAGTCTGCTAGTTCCTCACATGGTTGAACAGGGAATTGCTATACGACCCAGCAACTCCACCCCTAGGAATATACTCAAGAGAAATGAAAATAGGCCCCCACAAACACTTGTACATGAATGTTTATAGTGAAGTGAAGTTGCTCAGTCATGTACAACTCTTTGCGATCCCGTTGACTCTAGCCTACGTGGCTCCTCCATCCACGGAATTTTCCAGGCAAGAGTACTGGAATGGGTTGCCATTTCCTTCTCCAGGGGATCTTCCCAACCGAGAATACTGGAGTGGGTAGCCATTCCTTTCTCCAGGGGATCTTCCCAATCCAGCGATCAAACCCAGGTCTCCCACGGTGTAGGCGGATTCTTTATCAGCTGAGCCACAAGGGAAGCGCATGTTTATAGGAGTAGTATTCATAATACTCAAAAAGGAGAAATAACCCAAATGCCCATCAACAGATGAATGAATAAACAACAGTAACAAAATGTGGCATATATATACAATGCATAATTTTTGATAAGAAAGAAGAATGAAGGTATGATTCCTCCTACCATATGGATGAGCCTGGAAAATGTTATTTGAAGTGAAAGCCAATCACACAAAAAAAGACATGTTGTGTGTTTCCGTTTACATGAAGTGTCCAAAATAGGCAAATCCAGAGAGACAGAAAGTGGATTAGTGGTTGCCAGGGGCCAGGTGTCAGGGAGAATGAGGAGAGATTGCTGAAAGGTGTGAAGATGCCCCAAAATTAGATTATGGTAATAGTTGTGCAACTCTGAAGGTACTAAAAGCCATTGAATTGTGCACTTTAAATGGGTAAATTTTATGACATGTGAATTATGTCTAAATAAGGATGTTTTCAAAAGAAATCAATCTAATTAAATCACTTTGCTTTCTGAAATTATAAGAATTGGAATCGCTCCCATTCATCTGTTAAAAAGTAACAGTATAGGCAAAAGCAATTCCTCTATAGAATAACAGTAAATGGGATTTGTATGTATCTGAAAAAGATAATCTGTGGTACTTAAATTATAGATTCCCTGGCATCACCTGAGAATTACCTATTGAACCCTCTTCTGGGGATGGATAGCTCCCCAGAGATGCCAAAGTTGGGCAACCCAAACCTCAGAAGAGCATTCTGGTTTTCACAATAATGTTTCCCAGCTAGTAGAAGGTGTTTATTTGCATAAAGGATTCTGCGTGTTTGATACATGAGCATAATGCAATGAATGATGAATATATGGTTATGGCAGAGTTTTACAATCAGACATAACTCAGATAGTAAATAATCCACCTGTTATGCAGGAAACCCAGGTTCGACCCCTTGGTTGGAAAGATACCCTGGAGAAGGGAATGGCAACCCACTCCAGTATTCTTGCCTGGAGAATTCCATGGACAGAGGAGCCTGGCGGGCTACAGTCCATGAGGTCACAAAGAGTCAAACATGACTGAGCAACTAACACTTTACATACCTTATCTTCAGCACTGGTTCCATTAACCAGAAAGCTGTGTGAGCTCTGGAAAGTTACTTTAACCTCTTCAAGTCTGTTTTATAATCTGTAAAATGGGGATAAAGGTATCACCTCCATGGGGCTGATGTAATAACAAGTTTCAAAAATCCGAGGTGCTTCATAGAGTGTTTGGTATCTAATAAGCTTTTATCTGAGTGGGTATGGAGTTAATCTCATCAGAAGGCCATCCTTATATCAATTGAAAAAGCACTGTATTGAAAGAACATTAGCTCAAGCAACACTCAGAATTGCCTTTATTGAACTGCTGCCCATGTGATGAAGTCTGTTGCACATAAACCCCATGGGAGTAAGGCTCCATTTTTGGCTCCAGGCTGTGTTATCATTGTCTGGAGGGTAGTGGTTCTTAAATATTTGTTGGCTGCATGGGAGATACAGGGTTTTTCAGTAATTGTTTTGAGTTAATATTCCCTGTATCCCCTGACATATATGAGCAGCACAATTTGCCTGATTGTGGAAACCTGGTGTCTTAGTTGGCCTGGCTGCTGTAACAAAATATCATAGACTGAGTGGCTTAAACAACAGAAACATTTTCTCACAGTTCTGGAGGCTGGAAGTCCAAGACCAAGATGCTGATGGATCTAGTTCCCAATGACACATCTTCTTGGCTTGGAGATAGCTGCTTTCTAGCTGTGTCCTCCCAGCTGTGTCTCTTCCTAAAAGTCACTAAACCCATTATAAAGGCCCCACCCTAATGCCCTCATCTGACCTTCCACAGGCCCCATCTCCAGTTACCATCACACTGGAGCTTAGGCCCTCAACGTATGAATTTGGACACGACAGAGCGACTGAACTGAATATGAATTCAGAGGAGACACAATGGAGTCCCTAGCACCTGGCATTCCTCACCAGCCCCCGCTTGCCATCAGGTGTCTGATGCTTCCATCCCGCTCCCCATGCCCTCCTCCACCCACGCCTCAGCTATACCTGCCAGGGGTCTGCCTTTCTGCCTCTGCCCATCCCTCCTCCTTGGCTCCACACCCCTGCCCCCAGACTTGGCCAGGCTTTTTCTTTTAAAATGTATTTATTTGGCTGCACCTAGTTGTGCGTGCACACACACACACACACACACACAGTTTTATTTATTTGACTGTGCTGGGTCTCCATTGCCACGTGGGATTTTCGCTAGTTGTGGCTAGCAGGGGCTACTCTCTAATTGTGGTGGCGGCTTCTCCTGTTGCTAAGCACGGGCTCTAGGCCACATGGACTTCAGTCCTTGCCACTCCCAGGCTCTAGAGCACAGGCTCAATACTGTGGCACACTGGTTCAGTTGCCCTGTGGCATGTGGGACCTTCCTGGACCAGGGATCAAACCCATGTCTTCTGCATTGGCAGGCAGACTCCTCATCACAGAGCCACCAAGGAAGACCTGGCCAGCTTGTTTTCATGTTACAGGACCCTGTTGCTATTGACCAGCTGGGTTGTGCTCTGCTCTGCTCAGCTGTCCCAGATCCTCACCTCTAAAGCCTCAGTAGGCAATATTTGTAGAGCCTCCTGACGAATCTTTATGTTCTCAAAATTCCTGTGATTGCCACCCAGGAGAATGCCAGCAGACATAAAAATACTTTTGAAAAAGAAGGTTTTTGCTCCCATCATGGTAGGACCAAGGACTTTGCTAGAAGAGTTGGCATGCTCTGTTTTGCTAAGCTAATGGCTCCAAATTGCACAGTCTTTTCTACTGGCACTTCCCTATCTCACGTGCTGTAGATTATCACCACGAGGCGACATCAACACTCACGCCTCTTAGGCCTCAAGGAAGCAGCTCCTGCTCCTTCTTCTCTGCCAGCGGTGATTGCTCACGGGCATTGTTTTCTAGCACGCCTCACTGGATGTTCACTTGTCTGGATTTCTAACCTCTCCCTCCACAGATTGTTTGCTTTCTCTCCTAGAGCTGGTGTTTCCTACACCTCCCAAATTAGTATCATCTGTGAATTTCCTCACACACTTTATCCCGCTTCTCCAAGCTCATTAACAGTGATGCTTTCCATCATGGCAGGGGAGGGCAGGGCTGCCTTGAGCTCTGAGGGGCATGGCCACCAGTGCCAGGAGCTGTCGGCCTGTTCTGGGGAATGGAGACAGCATCTTCTAGAAAAAGGAACTCTTAGGCCACTTAAGGCCTCCCACTTAGGCCGGTTGGGAGATTACATAGTCAACAGTGGGTGATGAGAGAGGACTCCTGGATGCCCAAGGGACCTAGCCCTTCTTCTCGGACTGAGAAGCTTTCCCCAGGCCTGAGCTGGGGGCTCAGAGGCATCAGAATACCCCTTGTTCTTGGAGGTGAGGGGAGAGGCCACATGGCTTGACTGTCTTCTTGGTCCAGAGGCTCCCACCCAGCTGAGAGCTTTTTTAACCCATATGTCTTCCATCATGGTCCCAGGAGTTGTTTAACCAACTACTTGCATCCTAAGTCATTTCTTTATTACTTTACTTCACCGATGTTATCACCGGGCCCTGGCAGAATGTAAATACTCAAGTATTTAACTGAAATGTGTCTAGTTCTACAAACCAACTAGTTGTTGATATCAGATCATCATTACTGCCACACTGAGAGTTTCCAGTCAAAAGTAAGACTTGACATTTTGGTTGGCCTGTTCAGTTTGAAAATGGGGTTACACCAATTTCATTAATTGAAAAAGCACAGCTTTGTTGAAATATAATTCACATTCCATACAATTCACTCCTTGTAAGTGCACATTTCAGTGTCTTTTAGTATATTTACAGGGTCAGGAAACCATCACCACAATCTAATTTTATTGCATTTTCATCACCCCAAAATGAAACCCTGTGGCCATTAGCAACCACTCCCTATCTACTCTACTCTCAAATCCTCAGCCTCAGGAAACCACTAATCTACTCTGTGTCTCTATAGATTTACTTATTCTGGATGTTTCATGTAAGTGGAATCATACAATACAGGGTCTTTTTTGACCGGCTTCTTTCAGCACTACGTCTTCAAGGAACACCCGTGTTGTGGCATTTATCAGAACTTCATTCCTTTTTATTATCCAACAATATTCCATTATATGACTGTCCAACATTTTATTGATGAAGATTTGGGTGGTTTCCAACTTTGGCCTTTAAGGAAAATACTCCTGTGAATATTAGTGTGTATGCTTCTGTACAGACTTTCATTTCCATTTCTCTTGGGTGTGTACTTAGGAGTGGGATGGCTGGGTCATAGGGTACCTGTGCTTAAGGTCTGGGGAACTGCCGCATTCCTTCCAGAGTGGCTACACCATTTTACATTCCTACCCTCAGAACACAAGGGTTCTAATTTCTCGGTATCCTCATCAGTACTTAACTGTCTGTCTTTTGGAGCACAGCCATCCTAATGGGATTATGCTGAGTTTTTGATTTACATTTCCTTGATGACCAACAGGATCTTTTCTTGTGCTTTTTAGGCAGCTTTAAATCTTCTTTGGAAGAATATCTGTTCAAGTGCTTTGTCCATTTAAAAAATTGGGTTATGTACCTTTTTGTTGTAAGAATTCTTTATATATTTTGGAAACAAATAACTTATAAGATACAGGATTTGCACATCTTTTCTCCCATTCTGTGGATTGTCTTTTCACTTACTCATTGTATTATTGGTAGCATACAAACTTTTGATTTTTATGAAGTCCAATATATTTCTAAATCAGTTTTTTTTTTTTAATTTAATTTTGTTGTTTGAGGTTTGGGTGTCAGATCTAAGAAACTGTTGCCTAAATCAGGGTCATGACAACTTACTCCTTTATTTTCTTCTAAGAGTTTTATAGTTTTAGCTTTCACATTTAGGTCCAGGGCCCATTTTAAGTTAATTTTTATATACGGGATGAGGAAGTCTAATTTCATTCTTTCACGAGTGTAATTTTTTTTGGAAGAGTGAAAATAACTCAGACCCCCATTCTAGTCTTGTGCTGCAAGGCTGCCACCCAGGCCCTCGCTGTACCCCTCTCCCAGGGCACCTGGGGATGAAAGAAGTGGCATCTGGGGTGCCATCTGGGGAAAGATGAGCATGAAAAGTATGAAACTTTCCACGAAGCTCAAAAACCAACAGACCAAGTGACTGGCTATGGATTTGAACTGTAGCATCCTTTTGTAGCTGCCACTCTTTTGGTTGTTAAACTGGGAGCATCATTGCACTGGGGGTACCTTGACCTTTTGAAATACACTGGATGTTAAATGGTCCTCAGAGTTCGTGCCTTTGGCAGAGAACTGTCTGGAGGAAAGAGCTAAGGCCAGTGCTTACCACATCCAGACACAGTTGTGGATGTTTTACTTGAGTACACGTCAGTGCGTGAACCTGTGAACCCCTGAACCCAGGATACCTGTGAGCACGGCTTTAGGAGCCCGTGGCTGTGAGCATCAGCAGCAGCTCCATTCTGTAAGGTCAGCAAGGGAGGGATGGGGAGCGAAGGGGAGCGGTGTTAGAGAAGGGAATCCAACAGAGGGAGCAGTGTGTGTGTGGGGAGGTAAAGGAGCATCTTAGAGCAAAATGGAGGTGGAGGAAAAGACGGTCCCAGGCGAACAACACGCCCTGTCCCGCTCCTCCTCCATGTGCATCCGCCGGACGCCCACACACACCTGTGCTCAGGGAGACGCTTTCTCCACTGGGCGGCCTAGAGGCTGTGTGTGTGCGTGCGCGTGTGTGCCTGGCAAGGGGCACCGTGGTGTCTTTCTCACCTTGTGTCTGTGCCCCCTTCCTCCTGGTGCCCCTGTGTCTCTGCCGCTCTGAGCCACCCCTGCCTAGGGGACCCTTGTGCGGTGCACCCCTTCCTTACTGTGTTCCTGTTCCTCCCAGGAGGCACCCCCAGAGTCACTGACGAGCTCATCAGACCGACCGAACCTCAGCTCTGGGTTACCCACACCAGATGATTCACTTGCGCTTTGGCTTATCAGAGCCAGTGTCAGGGCCTGCTCTCTCGTTGACTCTGGGAAGGGAAGACATGGCGGGGAGTGGTTCATCTTCCTTGTCGCTTCATCCCCACAGCGGCCTTTCTGGCCCAGGCTCGCCTATGCTCCCCGCCTCAGAGCAGCGAATCTTCCCCACAAGGCCTCAGAGCCCACTCTCTGCCTTCCTCATGGATCTGCCCCAACCTCGAGTTGACAGGCGGCGTGAGGAATGGAAAGAGCCCTGAGTAGGCAGCCAGGATGCGAGGGCTGAGCCCGCTGAACTAACCAGCTGAGCGCCCTGGGAATGGACTACCCGCCACCCCATGCCCCCGACCTCATCCACCTGGGAACACGAGGGGTTCGGTTAGACTCTCCCCCGGCCCCTGCCCACACCCTTCGTCCACTTCACTCTCCCAGGCAGCGCTCGCTGCTCTGCCAGCGTGCGGCTCCAGGGGGTGTCTGTGTCTTTGTCTTCCTCCCTTTGCAGGGCGCGAGGGGCTGCCCTCCCAGACAGTAGGCCCTGGGGTCCCTCTCAGGGGAGACAGAGGCTGGGTCTGCCAGTCACTAGATCTGTGAACCCGGACAAGCTATTTAGTCCATTTTGCCTCAGGTTTCGCAACTGTATGATGGGGATGTAGAACTTTCCTCAAAGGGTTCACGTGAGGTTGTTTCCCGCTGGTCTAGCACAACCTCGGGGTAGACGGGCACCTACCATGGAGGTGCGCTTGAGTCGACCCCTGTTCCTCCCTTTCCCCCTGCTTCCTGCTTTGTGAACTGAGTCCTGCTCTTCGATCTGTCTTCCTTTGGGTTCTCTGGTCTCTGCCCTCCTTCTGGGGTCTCTAGTCCACCCAGGGACACACAAAGGTCAGACCTGGGGCCTCAGTGCTGCTGCATCCGGAAATCTGCATCTCTAAAATCTCCACTTTCATACCTACATGGTCACTGTTGGTTTTAAAGGCCTCATATTGCGTTCTATCTGGTCCTATGTGGTCCAACGTGATGTCCCGAATTCTGTTCCCTGGATCCTCCAGGGTCCACCCCTTTCCTAAATCTTTAGCTATTGAATGGCAGATTTTAAAAAAATTATTTGCTTTGAATTGGTTTCTAAATGACACCTATTTGTAAACTGAGAACTTACAGAAAACATGAGATAAAAACAAAAGCAATTATGTTTTATTTACTAATCCTGTAAGTGAAAATATACTTACACATGAACAATGACATGAGTTAATACTTTTAAGAGACTTAGCTAAAGTATTTTTAGCAACAAGTTTTAAGAGAGGATTTAAATACGCTTTTTTGACCATGATTGTACATTTCATTCCTTCAATTCAGTAATCCATTATTTCTGGCTTATTGTTTTCTCCACTGTTCTGTCAGCCACCAACATTTCTACATCCTGCATCACCTTCTCACTCGACCAGGACGCTGCTAAAAATAATTAGTTGTGTTGTCAGATGCTGAATTAAATTTATATCACCTTCTTTATTGCAGGACTTTTCAGAGCCTTTAATTGCTAACATAATTTCCTAGAAAGGAAAGACTATATGTAGCATTGCCCAGATTTGACTTATAGAACAGCCCCACACTTTACAAAATAAAAGACATCTTGCTAGGAGTTAGGGTTCCCTGGAAGAACTCCTTTACATCAAGCCATCCAAGCTTTTACCTGGCTCACTTCACACCTGGAAGCCAATAGTATGGAATTCCAAGGCATAGGCTGAGTTGAGAAGTAGCTTATGTGCAGTGCTGTGCTTAGTTGCTCAGTCGTGTCCGACTCTTCGAGACCCCATGGACTGTAGCATGCCAGGCTCCTCTGTCCTTCATGATTCTCCAGGTATGAATGCTAGAGTGGGTTGCCCTGTCCTTCTCCGGGGGTCTTCCCAACCTAGGGATTGAACCCAGGTCTCTCTCATTGCAGATAAATTCTTTACCATCTTGAGCCACCAGGGAAGCCCAAGAATACTGGAGTGGGAAGCCTGTCTCTTCTCCAAGGGATCCTCCTGACCCAGGAGTCGAACCAGGACCTCCTGCATTGCAGGTGGATTCTTTACCAACTGAGCCACCAGGGAAGCCCAAAGTAGCTTATAGCGAACCCTGATTTCTGAGTGGAGCAAACCTAGGGTGAAGCGGAACACTGGACGTGGAACAGAACAGAGGGGTTCATGTCTTGGTGCTGCTGTTCAAGACTGATGTGAATTTGGTTTGTCACAACTAAGGCTTTTTCTGCCAACAAGCCGGGGATAAGATCTGCCTCCCAGGGTTGTTGTAAAGAATAAATGACGTTGTTTATGAAAGTGCTTAGTCAAATGTAACTGCTCCAGACAAGTAATTTGAAGGTGTTTATTAGTAGAGGAACCCAACCCAAAAATTGTAACCTTGTTAATATTGTGCTTTATCAACTTGGCTCCTGCCTGGTGCTCTGGAACCCACGGGCTTCTCTGACCTGGCAGATGGTGTCCTCACTCTGCAGGACCTCCTGGAGAGAAGCACAGAAGCTCCGGCCCTGCTGAGCCCAGCCCGCAGGGACCCAGTCCATTCGTGTTGCAAGTCCCACCGCACCAGGACGCCCAGTGCTGGGCCCTGAGGGCTGTGCTCCATCTCTCCTGGAGGGTAAGAAGCAGCTGGACACCCAGAAGCCTTTGCTTCCCTCCCCACCGCCACCCCATCAGCAGGTCTTCACTGAGCTGAGGCTCCAAAGGAAAAGAGCACATTAGCAAACTCCCCGAGCTAGAAACTGGAGGCGCACCGCCTGCCGAGGTCCTCTCTCTAGACAGTGGGACTAGGATGAACCATTAACTTCAGAGAGTCTGTTGCTTCATCTGGTAAGATGTCTGGGAGGCTGACCTCATGAGAGTTCTGCTAACAAGAAAGAGAAAGGATGTCAAGCCCCTGGCCCTCTGGGAGCTTGCATTGTAGTGTGGGAGACAAGATTCACACCCTAAATAAGAGCAGGTGACTTTCTTATGATGAAGTAGCTGCCGCATGGCAGAAGGAGCCTGGCACACACAGCTGTGGGCTGCCTCGGCTCACCGTGGCCAAGGAACCCAGCTGGCCACGGTGTGATGGTGTCTCAGCCCGGGTGGCCATAACAGCATAGTGCAGACCGGGGGCTTAACAACAGACATTTGTTTTCTCACCTTTTCTCCACTTTCTCACAGTGGAGGCTGGAAGTCAGGGGTCAGGGTTCCAGCATGGTTCCTGGCTTGCAGACAGCCACCTTTTCACTGTGTCCTCACATGGCCTTTCTTGGGAACATGCATGTGTGGAAAGAGAGCTCTCTTGTGTCTTATTGTCCAAGGTCACCAGTTCTATACATTTGGAACTCTACCCTTATGACTTTATATACCCTTTGATGCTGTCGTTCAGTCGCCAAGTCATGTCCGACTTTGTGACCCCATGGACTGCAGCACACCAGGCTTCCCAGGCTCTCACCACCTCTTGGAGTTTGCCCAAGTTCATGTCCATTGAATCAGTGATGCCATCCAACCATCTCATCCTCTATCACCCTCTTCTCCTCCTGCTTTCAAGCTTTCCCAGATTCAGAGTCTTTTCCAGTGATTCGGCTCTTTGCATCAAGTGGCCAAAGTATTGGAGCTTCAGTTTCAACATCAGTCCTTCCAATGAGATTCAGGGTTGATTTCTTTTAGGATTGACTGGTTTGATCTCCTTGCAGTCCAAGGGATAGCGCATACCCTTAATTACCTTCAAATATGGTCACCTTGGGATTCGAGCTTCAGCCTATGCATTTGGGAAAACACAATTCATTCCACAGCAAATGGTAATGAGGTCAAGGCATTGCATTGGGTTCCTGGGGGTCGGCTGACTCACCCTGGTTCTAGGCACAGGTAACATCCTACCTGAGTCTGCTCACGGTGCAGGGGGGCAGATGCATTGCAGACCATGCTTACCACCCAAATGGCAAAATATGCCTTAAGTGGAGTTTAGTTTTACCCCTTCCTTTGAAGGATGAGGAGATCACGACTCCCAGAAATGAAGTGATATTACTCTCAAGGTCCCACAGTCCAAATCCTTGATTCCCTCAGGGATTCACATTTTAAAAATGTGATTTCTGGACTAACTTGTTCATTCAAGCCACCTTGAATACATCCAGGGCTGTGTTTCCCGCATCCCAGGCAGATGTTCCCCCTCGATCTTGCTTAATGTCAGACCACTGTCAATGGACTTTTAGTAGCCCCATGATTAACTCTTGAGGCAAGGAACACAGACCCAAACTACTCTATTTCTGCAACTTTCCACTTAGAAACTTCTGGAGCTTCCAAGAAAACCGTAAGGCTCCTGGAACACAAGCAGGAATTCACTTATCCTAGTCCAACATCCTTATCTGACCCAGAGGATGGTGACTTACCCAGAGTTATACACGCAGGAGTGGAAGTTATCACCAAGCCTGAAACAGAACCAAGGTCTCCACTCAAAGCCTCACGCCTCTTTCAGTCCAGAAGACCCCCATGCTCAAACCAGTGTCAGAATCACTTGGGTGTTTAAAATAGATGTTTTTCCAGGCACCACTCCAAAGAATTCAAATTGGTACGTCTGGAGTGGGGCCCTAGCATGGGGATTTTTAGGAAGCACCAAGTGGCTGATGGAGCTGCTTTTGCTATAAGCAGGGACATGCATTCAGTGTGCAGCGGCTTTATCAAAAGGCATGGATGTGAGTCGCTGAGGTTCTCAGGCCAACCTGTGGTTGATTTTGCAGGTCCCTGTAGCACCAAGAGCTCTATTCTTATCTCTACCAGAGAACTAAAGGGTGATCCCCAGAGCTATAGGCTGTGTCTGATTGCAGAGCATCACTCGTTAGACTCACCCAGAACGTTCCGAGCACATTGCTAACATTGCTATAGGTGGAGTGTGTACATAAACAGTAACAGGTGCAGACAGGCGATCCCGCTAATGATCACCATCTGGATGAATAGACTTGAAAACAACCCCAAAAAGTATGTGATGGAATTTTCCCCTCTTTGTTTTCTTGTTTCGGGCGGCTTAAATATTGTGTTTGGTTTTAAATACAGACATGATCCGACCACAAATATTATGGGCGGAAAAGCCAACACAGCAGACACGGTGGAGAGACTGTCGCTTTCAGGTAAGACATAAAAACAGTGCGTGCCGCGTCTGCAGGTGTGCCTGGCTCTTCTTGGCGTGTGTCACCTCCCTCCTCCGGAGGACGTCTCTGGGGAGTTGGTTTACTACCATTTTGAGAGAAGTGAGCAGAGGAGAAGAGTTTAGGCAGCTCAGGGTCACAGAGAATTGGTGACGGAGTGGAGATGAAAATGTGGCCAGCGTGTCTTAGCAGAGACCAGGTCTTGCCTTGGTTGCTGGCCCCTGGCGGTGGGGCGGAGGAGGACCAAGGCCATGGCCCCTGGGATACTGGAATCAGGAATGGCGCTCCGGTCAGCTGCTTGTTTGTGTTATGATGATTAATAGGACCATTGGAAAGGTAATCATCTGTGTAAAGTACATTCTAATCCACAGCCACGTCCTCCTGCCCGCCGGTTATTAGTTGTGGCTATCTTCATGGTAACAGGGGGAGACAGTGTTGAACTCAGCTGTCAGGGCGCCCCTGGGGACAAGTGTCTCTGATCAGCTGGCCCCTTCAGTATTTGAGAAGATGAGATTTCAGTCCTCAAGATCTTGTCTTCAGAAATTGTCATAGTTTGCATTTTATTTCTGGGGGCTCTGCACCTGGCCCTGGTCACCCATATGGCCTCGCCTTTCTAGAAGCCAGTGGAAATGGGCCTGATCTAATCAAGAAGTGAGAACTTGGTGGCCTTCTTTCCCTATAGCTTGGGCATCAGAACCAGGGCTAGTGTGGCCCAGGGAGAGTGCTGGCCATTCCATTCTGACCTGCTAAGCACTACAGGATTCAGAGAGGAAAAAGCCAAGGTCTCACCCTACCCCAAACTTCATAGGATGCTGCCAGGCAGAGAGCCACAGAGCTGGGTGTGCTTAAGCAGGCTTCTGTGGGAACACCAAAGACAGATCCAGTTTGCCACAGAGGAACATGGCCAGGGGCAGGCAGGGGTGAGCTGGGCTCTCCAGGCTTCTAGCAGCAGATTCTGCTCCGTTTGAAACATGGCAAACCCAGGTTCCTCACGGAATCTCTTTAGCATGTTTTGTGTCTACGTGATTCTTGGAGGGACGTTAGATGGCACAAAGGTATCATGCTGGTCAGCTCTTCCGTATCTTGGCTTCTGCAGCAGTGTTTGTGCTAGGCTAAGGAAGACACTTGTGATAGTGAAAATGTTTCTTCTGCCACTGGCGTCTTGTGAGTGAAGGCACTGGGGCTCTTGATAAATGGAAAATGGTGCTTGATAATGCAAAGCCTAGTCACTATTTTCGGAGAAGGCAATGGCACCCTACTCCAGTACTCTTGCCTGGAAAATCCCATGGGCGGAGGAGCCTGGTAGGCTGCAGTCCATGGGGTCGCTAAGAGTCAGACACGACTGAGCGACTTCACTTTCACTTTTCACTTTCATGCGTTGGAGAAGGAAATGGCAACCCACTCCAGTGTTCTTGCCTGGAGAATCCCAGGGACGGGGGAGCCTGGTGGGCTGCCTTCTATGGGGTTGCACAGAGTCAGACACGACTGAAGCGACTTAGCAGTCACTGTTTTGTTTCCTCTTCCCTCCCTGGAGGGCGGGACTTGGGGCAGGTCCTATTTTCCTTACTTGAGAGAGAGAGGGAGAGAACCAGGAAGATGACCTTATCTGGGTGCTGTTGCTAAAGCAGAGTGGACGGTCACATGAGGCCACTGGACAGTGCTTAGCTGGGGCTGCAGGAGCCCACACACCTTGCCAGTGATGCCCAGCATCAGGCTCGGAGTCTCTGCTCCTGCTTATTCACCCCTGTGTATGGTGCATTGAGCAGAACTCCCACACGTGTGTCACCCACCTGCCTCCCTCATGTCCTCCCCGCCTGTCTCCGTTAATCCCCCTCCTTGTAGCTGTCTTCTTCTTAGTCTGGATTCTCTCTCTTACACGTAGCAAAAGGGTTGCCTGTCTTGAGCCCCCCCACCAAGGTGTTCTGGGGTCTTCATTTGTAAAACTTAAGCTGTTTTACCACTTAATGTCAGTAATTTGTAAATTTCACAAATCTGGTGAATTACTTCTGACATAACAGATGTGGAAAGCTCAGCAGTTGAAACAAGAGGCATTGTTAAATGAGTGAAGATGCCATTGTCTGTTGAATTGGGGGTATAATAGGCAGAAAGGAATGAGTTGGTTAGTTCACTGGGGCAGGAAGGATACTGAGCTAACACCAGAGTTGGGGCTAACCCCTGTCAGAGTGTTCCAGTGAAGACAGGCAAGGGGCAAGGCAGAGCACCCCCTGGCGGACCTCACATTGACCAGCCATCCCTGTAAGTGTCATTGGTGGGGATGGCGAGCATGGAGTCATCCCCAGTCCCTCCCCTAGTCGTCTGAGACAGAAACTTTCCTTTCCAAAAGGACTGGCCAGAGTTAGGAATGTGATAGGTGGCTGCAGCACACTCCAGAGTTGAGTGGCACCCACTGACATACCATGGGTTTTGGGTGTGGAGGTGTCTAGTAAAGAAATTAAGCTTACCCAAGGAGGGATCTAGCCTTTGCTCTCAGCTCTTGGAAGGTGATCTCAAGGCCTTTGGAATGTCCCACTTAATGAGAGTGTCTTTCTTTTACGTGGGGACCTTAAGCCACACAGGACAATGTGGTTTATGGTGGGGGCTTTGAGCACCCACCATATCTAGCTCTAGAGGGGTCAAGCTGTGATGGCAGTGAGCCATGGAGCCCCGGTGGAAACTCTGCAGACCATGGCTCAGGTGGGTGTTCCTGGTTGGCAGTGCTGTCTGTGTGTGTCACACATCACTGCTGGGAGGAATTAACACTGTTCACAACACCATGGAAGCACTGAATGCTGAAGCTCCGATACTTTGGCCACCTGATGCAAAGAGCTAACTCACTGGAAAAGATCCTGAAAGACTGAAGGCAGGAGGAGAAGGGGATGACAGAGGATGAGATGGTTGGATGGCGTCACCGACTCAATGGACATGAGTCGACTCAACTTTCCTCGACTCTGCTCTATACACCTTGTCCCTTGGCTGATTTTAATCTGCATCCTTCCACTGTAAGAAACCATGACTGTGAGTGTAATGGCTTTGAGTGAGCTCTGTGAATCCTTCTAGTGAATTTTTGAACATCAGGGTGGTCTTGACTCACCCATACGCCCAGACCTCGCAGTTGATAATTATGCAGTATGAGTTGTTTCACTGTATGAGTTGTTTTGACGCTGACTATGTGACTAAGCTGACTGACCACAGACAAGTAGAACATCAACAAGAAAAAAAATGAAGAAAAAAGTGCTCGAGACACAGGGAGACACCGGAGAGGCAGGTGTCACAGCAGTGACGCTGGACTGAGGGCCCAGCTCACTGCGTGATGGGCTTCACGTGTGGCTGCAAACTGAGCTGCCTGGGCTCTCACCGAAATGCTCTCTGCTGCCAGGATGAAGAGAAATCCCAAGTCAACATCCAGGGTTAGAGGGTAATTGTGGCCCCGGGGACTGCTACATTCTTGCCAGAGGGGACCTCTGATTTCTGGAATTAAATGAGCATAGCATTTGGGTGGATTCAGAATTGGAAGGTGGGTTGGTAACAGGAAGGGGAGGAAAAACCAGAGGATGAATCAGAAGATGGGTATTTGGATCCTGATACTGTTATCAGCCTTGAAAGGGTCATTGATGTTGCTGGATCTTTGCCCCATTTGGCTTCTTGCAGGCAGGCATTCATACATTTGATAGGAAAATGGAATTAGATTCAGGGAAGGTAATGAAAGAGAATGAAAATTTGGGTACTTTCTCTGGGGGGCTGTGTGGAGGCTTGACTTTACTATATTAATCAGGGATCTTCATAGACATAGAACCAATAGTACACACACACACACACACACACACACACACACACACCATTTATCTCTGTGTCTGTATATCTCTCTATATCTAGTTGCTGTTCAGTTGCTCAGTTGTGTCAGACTCTTTGTGACCCCACAGACTACACAGCACACCAGGCTTCCCTGTCCTTCACTATGTCCTGAAGTTTGCTCAAACTCATGTCCATTGAGTCAGTGATGCCATCCAACCATCTCATCCTCTGTCATCCCCTTCTCCTCCTGCCTTCAATCTTTCAGGATCTTTTCCAGTGAGTTAGCTCTTTGCATCAGGTGGCCAAAGTATTGGAACTTCAGCATCAGTGTCAGTCCTTCTAATGGATAGTCAGGTTTGATTTCCCTTGGGATTGACTGATTTGATCTCCTTGCTGTCCGAGGGACTCTCGGGAGTCTTCTCCAGTGCCACAGTTAGAAAGCATCAATTCTTTGGCACTTAGTCTTCTTTATGGTCCAACTTGCACATCTGTACATGACTACTGGAAAACTAGAGAGTGGTATTAAGAAACTAGCTTAGTAATCATGGGGACTGGCAAGTCTGAAATCTGTAGGACAGGCCAGTAGGCTGGAAACTCAGGGAAGAGTTCATGCTGCAGTCTTTAGTCTGAATTCCTCAGCAGACTAGAGAATCAGGCACATTTTGTGTATTATAGGCTTGAGGAGAATCCCTTTTTCTTCAGAAAATCTTAGTCTTTGCTCTCAAGGCCTTCAGCTGATTAGATGAGACCCACCTACATACGGAGGGTAATCTACTTTACTTGAAGTCTACTGAATTAAATATTAATCACATCTGAAAAATACCTTCATAGGAACATTTAAACTGATGTTCACCCAAACAACTAGGCACCACAGGCTAGCCAAAGTGACACATGAAATTAACCATCATGTATTTTCATTTAATGCTCACAGCAACAATGCAAAGTAGGTTTGCAGTAGTGAAGAACAGTACTGGGCCTGGGCCTAACATGTTTCTGCTCTGTCTTCACATGATTCTTGGGACATTTAAACTCTTTGTAAACCGAACGTTTCCTACTGTCTCCACCCCCAAAAAGAGCTGCTGGTACTAGCATTCCTTTTTTTTTTTTCTAACAAGGTAATGGTTTACTTGGAACCTGGACAGTTTAATAGTGGCCAAAGATTTGTCCTTATGTCTAGACTGTGATACTAGCTCAAGTAGCTTAGCTGGTAAAGGAAAGTGAAAGTGAAAGTCACTCAGTCCTGTTCAACTCTTTGCGACCCCATGGACTATACAGTTTATGGGATTCTCTAGGCCAGAATACTGGAGTTGGGTAGCTGGTCCCTTCTCCAAGGAATCTTCCCAACATAGGAATCGAACCCGGGTCTCCTGCATTGCAGGTGGATTCTTTACCAGCTGAGTCACCAGGGAAGCCCCCAGCTGGTAAAGAATCCCCCTGCAGTGTGGGAGACCTCCATTAAATTTCTGGATTGGGAAGATTCACTGGAGAAGGGAATGGCTGCCCACTCTAGTATTCTTGCTGGAGAATTCTATGGACTATACAGTCCAAAGAGTCGCAAAGAGTCGGACATGACTGAGTGAATTTCACTTTCATTTTTTCACCTCTTAACCTCTTGACTCAGAGAAGGCAATGGCACCCCGCTCCAGTACTCTTGCCTGGAGAATCCCAGGGACAGGGGAGCCTGGTGGGCTGCTGTCTATGGGGTCACACAGAGTCGGACACGACTGACTCGACTTAGCAGCAGCAGCGGCAGCAGCGGCAGCAGCAGCAACCTCTTGACTTTGAATCTCCACTGAATGGCTCAGGAAAGTCATCCATCCATTCAACCAAATCTGTTAAATCTTTATGATGTATAGTCATTTTGATAAGGGCCAGGGATGGAACATAGCCAAGACACAGACCTCTGAGTCGTTCAGGATAGCTGATCTTGAGAAGCTTATGAGAAGATGAGTAAATGTTTGGAAAGTGCTTTTGATGTTGTAAAATGCTAGCTATACCTTTTTGCATGCTTATTGTATGCAGATGAGCCAGTGAATCTCCAGGCTTCCAGTGATCTTATGAAAATGATAGAGCTGACTTCATTGTCAGCATGGAAGTGACTAAAGATTGCAAGCTCTCTGAGCACTTACTTGCCTAAAAGTTTAAAAAGTTTGTCAATTGCTTTAACCACCTGTAAAATCTCCAAAATCTCAGGAAAAAAATGCTAATGAAAGATCTGAGCTGAATTTCAGACAGTGAGCTTCACCAAGGAGAGGAAAGAATGAATAGAAACGTAGAGTGTCATTATGCAGGACTGATATTTTCAAATGCCAGCTGCTAATAGTTAAACTTTTCATTCATGGAGAAGAATGCAGCAGAAGAAATGTTACGTCAATGAACTAAAAAAAAAACCTCTTCTCTTGCCTAAGTGACTTGCCTTCTATTTGGGAAGATACCCTCTTACTAGGTAAGTTGTCCCATGCTTGAAGAAACAGACTTTTGTTGTCTGTTTACCTGTGACGTCACAGATGAGTCATTGTTCTCAGGAGTGCTATGTTTAGACTGTAACTAGAAGTAGGTTAGAACTACCGTGAAGTGTGTCAGTAAGTAGAACATGTATTTTACCCACGGAGAGCAGTATTCTTCCCTCACCATTGATTTTAAAGTTATCCTGATAGAAAAAACAGCTTTATTAATTCATGTAGGCTCTGCAATAAAATTACCTGGAATAGAAAAAGAACCTAAATGGACCCCCAGAAAGCTGACTTTTTGCTTGTGAAGATCATGACCAGTCATGCTCAGATGTTTTGTTAACTCTTTCAGAGCTCACATCCAGAGAGCTAGTTGTGTCTGCTGCTGCTGCTGCTAAGTCGCTTCAGTTGTGTCCCACTCTGTGTGACCCTATAGACAGCAGCCCACCAGGCTCCCCGTCCCTGGGATTCTCCAGACTTTATTTTTTGGGCTCCAAAATCACTGCAGATGGTGACTGCATCCAAGAAATTAAAAGACGCTTACTTCTTGAAAGGAAAGTTATGACCAACCTAGATAGCATATTCAAAAGCAGAGACATTACTTTGCCAACAAAGGTCCATCTAGTCAAGGCTATGGTTTTTCCAGTGGTCATGTATGGATGCAAGAGTTGGACTGTGAAGAAAGCTAAGCGCCAAAGAATTGATGCTTTTGAACTGTGGTGTTGGAGAAGACCCTTGAGAGTCCCTTGGACTGCAAGGAGATCCAACCAGTCCATTCTAAAGGAGATCAGCCCTGGGTGTTCTTTGGAAGCATTCCAAAGAATGCTAAAGCTGAAACTCCAGTACTTTGGCCACCTCATGTGAAGAGTTGACTCATTGGAAAAGACTGATGCTGGGAGGGATTGGGGGCAGGAGGAGAAGTGGACGACAGAGGATGAGATGGCTGGATGGCATCACTGACTCGATGGTCATGAGTCTGAGTGAACTCTGGGAGTTGGTGATGGACAGGGAGGCCTGGCATGCTGCGATTCATGGGATCTCGAAGAGTTGGACACGACTGAGCAACTGAACTGAACTGACTGAACTGAGCCTTCTCCGCTAGTTGTTTCTATTTCCCTCTAATTAAAGGATGTCTTTAACTTTTTTTAAAAAATTACTTAATAGCTAAGAACAAAAATAAGCTATGGATAAATATGGTTTTAGATCCTATTCTGCCCCTACTTCCTCTCTCTGGGCCTCAGTTTGAATATGTATATATATTCAAACTGGGTTTTATTGCTTCCTGTTCTTTCTAACTTCCTGAAATCATAGCTCCTCACCCCCCAGCCCCAGACCACTCAGTGGCTGAGGCGAGGGAAGCTGGGGAAATGGTAGCTGAAGGCTGATCCCCAGCTTCTCCTGGAACCAAAGCGTTGTGCCCTCCCTCCCCTCCATGGCC
Organism: Bison bison bison; assembly: GCF_000754665.1. NCBI lineage: Eukaryota > Metazoa > Chordata > Mammalia > Artiodactyla > Bovidae > Bison > Bison bison. The sequence goes on from NW_011495080.1 coordinate 4,847,156, forward strand.
CTGGTTGTGGCTGGACCAGCTGGGCAGGGAAGGGCAGCAGTGTTCCCTGGGGCCAGACAGGGTCTACAGGCTTACTGCGTGTCGCCGGAATAAACATTTGGTGAGGAAGCAGGGGGTTGTGTGGAAAGGAGGTTGCTATGGCAACCCTGAACTGTGTGCTGCTCCGGACCTGTTGATGTCTCCCTCTCTGGCCACGTGTCTTTTCTGATCGGAGGGGGAAAATACTGGGAGTGACATGGGGATATGAGCTGCTGCTGCTGCTGCTGCTGCTGCTGCTGCTGCTAAGTCGCGTCAGTCGTGTCCAACTCTGTGCGACCCCACAGATGGCAGCCC
>NW_011495080.1:4847588-4854295 GCF_000754665.1 Bison bison bison
ACCAGGCTCCCCCGTCCCTGGGATTCTCCAGGCAAGAACACTGGAGTGGGTTGCCGTTTCCTTCTCCAATGCATGAAAGTGAAGAGTGAAAGTGAAGTCACTCAGTCGTGTCCAACTCCTAGCGACCCCATGGACTGCAGCCCACCAGGCTCCTCCACCCATGGGATTTTCCAGGCTCCTCCGTCCATGGGATTTTCTAGGCAAGAGTACTGGAATGGGGTGCCATTGCCTTCTCCAGGGAGATGAGCAGGTTCCCACAAATCACCCAGAAGTCCCCAGCCTGAACACGATTCAGGGGGGCCCAACTCCAAGACACCACACAGCAGTCTAAGCGTGCTGCATCCCAGAACCAGCTTCCTTGGGCCCCTCCGTCTGTCTTCAGCACTCAAAGCCCACCTGCTCTGAGGAGCCCTCAAGGATTACCCCACATGGCCGTCTCCCTTCTCTGAATTCCTTTAACATGTATGCGGGTGTGTCATTGCCTGGTAGCTTAGCTGGTAAAGAATCTGCCTGCAATGCAGGAGACCTCGGTTCGATTCCTGGGTCTGGAAGATCCCCGGGAGAAGGGAGAGGCTACCCACTTCAGTATTCTGGTGGCTCAGATGGTCAAGAATCCACCTGCAATGCCAGAGACCTGGGCTCAATCCGGGGGTTGGGGAGATTCCCTGGAGAAGGAACAGCTACTCATTCCAGTGTTCTGGCCTGGAGAATTCCATGGACAGAGGAGCCTAGTGGGCTGCAGTCCATGGGGTAGCAAAGAGTCAGACACGACTGACTTCACTTTCACGTGTGCCATTAAGGCTTCTCAGCTGCTGAAGCCTCCACATCAGGAGAATAGTTAGCCTTAGTATAAACTGTTTCTATGATAAGCCATGTATATAACCATTCACAGGTCACACAAGAAGAAATTGCTGGCATGGCCAGAGGTCTGTGCTCAGGTTTAAGCACAGAGAGGGAGTCATCCAAAGAAGCCAAGTAGTGAGAGGAGAGGAGAGAGAGGGGAGGAGGGCAGGGAGAAGACCAAAGGGAAGGGGAGGAGGGGCATGCGAGAGAGAAAGAGAGTGAGTACATGTCGAGGCATGAAGGATTCGGTGCTGTTCTGGAAAAGAGGTGAGAAAACTAGAAGCAGGAACAGGCACAATTCAGTTATGGGGAAACTAACAGGTGACTCAGCGGTGAAGAATCCACCTGCCATTGAAGGAGATGAGGGTTCATGATCCCTGGGTCAGGAAGATCCCCTGGAGAAGGAAATGGCAACCCACTCTAGTATTCTTGTCTGAAAAATCCCGCAGGCTGTAGTCCATGGGGTCACAAAAGAGTCAGACATGACTTAGCGACTAAACAGCAGCAAACTGTAAAGAAGTCTCTTGGTTACACTAAGGAACCGATTCGGGTTTTAGCTCCTGCAGCAGGGGTGGCTGCTGAGCACCTACTCTGTAGGCCGCTGTAAAGAGAAGCCGCTTCTGCATTTCCCTCCCAAGGCCCCTTCCCACCTGGGAGCTGCTGACCCCCTGGGGGAGTGCTGGCCTCGGGGGCTGGAGGCACCAATGACAGCGTCTCAGGGTTTGCTCCAGCCACCGCTGTTTTCCACTTGACTTTCAAGAAGGTAATGAACCAATCCTGGAAATGGCCTTGACTGCTCTGTCTCCACCGTGAGCCTGTCCACCCGGCAGAGCCTCCTGTTGTCTTGGCTGCTCCCCTGTCACTGAGGTGTCAAAGCAGGCAGTTGTCAGGTGGTATATTTGTTACCCGTGCGAGCTCATTGGAGTCTGCTGTGCGTGGTACAATTTCCACTGTTCCCTCAGCTTTTTTCCCAGGCTCCCTGGCTCAGAAGAAAGCTCTGGCAAGAACCTCCATGTATGATATGACAACATGATTCCTTGTATGCTATATATAGGTGTGCACAGGTGTTAGATAAGAAGTACATGTGTTATAAGTGTAAAATTTGGTCAGAAGACCCAGATGCATAAATCTATTTGTTTACAGTCACGTGTATCTGTTTGCAAATATCCCAGTGGTCCCTGCCCTGCTCCTGAGAATTACTTAGGACCATTCAAAATGAACCAGACTTGTCAACATGTTCTAAAATCCAGTTAATAAAAAAGGAAAATGTCAAGTTGCTTCCAAATTGATCTAACTAGGATTTAGAAAATATCCCCAATAAAAGTTATTTATAAGACAAATTCTATCATTTTACACCTAAAAATGTTAAAAACCTTTAATGGCATTCCACTGCCTATGGTGAACAGTCCAGATTCTGGCTAGACATTCAGTCAGTTCAGTCACTCAGTTGTGTCCGACCCTTTGCGACCCCGTGGACTGCAGCATGCCAAGCTTCCTGGCGCTTGCTCAAACTCATGTCTATCGAGTCAGTGATGCCATCCAACCATCTCATCCTCTGTCGTTTCCTTCTCCTGCCTTCAGTCTTGCCCAGCATCAGGGCCTTTTCCAGTGAGTCACTTCTTCGCATCAGGTGGCCAAAGTATTGGAGTTTCAGCTTCAGCATCAGTCCTTCCAATGAATATTCAAGGCTGATTTCCTTTAGGATTGACTGGCTTGATCTCCTTGCAGTCCAAGGGACTCTCAAGAGCCTTCTCCAACACCACAGTTTGAAAGCATCAATTCTTTGGGACTCAGCTTTCTTTATAGTCCGCTCTCACATCCACACCTGACTAATCTAGACTGAGAGTTGCTCGTCTTTGAGACCATGGCCGCCACTGCTCGTGCTGCTGCTGCCGCTCGGTTCCTCACTGGTGTCCGACTCTTTTGCGACCCCGTGGACTGCAGCCCACCATGCTCCTCTGTCCATAAGATGTGGTACATACATACAACGGGCTATTACTCAGTCATTAAAATGAAGGAAATGACGCCATGTGGAGCGACATGGATGGACCTAGAGAGTGTCATACTGAGTGAAGTACATCAGACAGAGAAGGAGAAATATCATATGGCACCCCTTATATGTGGAAGCTAAAAAGAAATGATACAAATTAAATTACTTACAAAACAGAAAGAGACTCATAGACTTAGAAAATTTATGGTTGCTGGGGGGAAGGGAGAGTTAGGACTTTGGGAAGGTCATGTACACACTGCTATATCTAAAATGGATAACAAAGACCTATTGTGTAGCACATGGGACTCTGCTCAATGTTAGGTGCCAGCCTGGATGGGAGGAGGTTTGGGGGAGAATGGATACGTGTGTATGTATGGCTGAGTCCCTTTCTGCTCACCTGAAACTACAACACTGTTAATCGGCTACACCCCAATACACAATATTTTTGGTGTTAAAAAAAAATAAAGATTAAAAAGAAAGAATACTGGAGTGGGTTTCCATTTCTGCTTCCAGAGGATCTTCCTGACCCAGGGTTTGAACTCACATCTCCTGCATTGCCAGGCAGAAGCTTTATTTGCTGAGCTACTACTGGAGAGCTTATTTTCTTGTTGTATCCTTCTGACTATGTATAAATATCAACTTCTTCAACAACTATATGACTTGTGGGTCATCTAAAGCTAAAAGAGATAGGAAATTCATTCATTCAACTAGTATTGAACACCAAGGCTGGCTCGGTTTGGTTCTAGCACTGAAGATACAGCAGGGACAAAATGAAGCATCTGCTCTCTGGAGCTTGCATAGTAATGAAGGAAATGGACCAAAGTGTTAGGTGGGGTAAACAGAGATACCATGCGGCTTGTGATGGGGGTGATCTCTGCTCTTAGAAGGGAGCTTCCCTGATAAGGTAAACTTGGAGCGCCAACTAAGATTCAGGAAAACGGTGTTTTCAGTCAGTGGCAAGAGCAGTGCAAAGACTCTCGAAGGGTTAGAGCATTTGTGAGACAGCAAGAAGGCCAGTTGCGGTGGTGGTGGTGGCGAGAGTGAAGGTGAGAACTGTAGGTGATGAGGTCAGAGAGGTGGCTAAGGCCAGATCTTCCAGAGCATCCCGGCCATGGCTTTGGATTGTACTCTGGTAACATCAGAAGGCACTGGAAGTTTCTGAGCAGATGAGAAAGATGACTGACCTTTGTCTTATGCAATTACTCTGATTGCCATCTGCAGAACAGGCTACTCTGGGGGATCAAGAGTGGAAGCCTGCAGACCAATTAAGAGGCTATTCTAATAGTCGAGGTTAGAGACAGTGGTGCTTTAGACTAGGGTGTGGCTGATGGAGGTAGTGAAAATGGTAGAATTCTGTACATACTTTGAAGGTCGGCTTGTAAGGATCTGCTGATAAATCAGATGTGGGCTGTGGGAGGAGAGTCAGTGATTCCAAAGATTTTGGACTGAGCAGTGAGGAACATTGAGAATACAGTCACGATTTATAAACATGGGGAGAAGGAGTCTGGGAAGAGGTGGGGGTGGGAAGCTAAGGGTTCTATTTTTGATTGATTAAATTAAATGTAAGAGACCCATTCTATAATTAGAGATATTCAGTAAGCAGTGGATATAGGAGTCTGAAATTCAGGGAGAAGCTAGGACTGGAGAAATAACGTTGGGAGTGGTTCAGCCTATAGATGGTTTTAGATGGGAGGGAGGGTATATAGAAAAGGGAAGAAATCCAAGGACCCAGCAAAGACAGAGGAGCATCCAAAGGGATATAATGAGAAGCTAGAGAGAGGGATTCCCATGAGGCCAAGGGAAAAAAGCATCCTCAGGGACTTCCCTGGCAGTGCAGTGGTTAGGATGCCACATTTCCACTGCAAGAGGCACAGGTTCAATCCCTGGACAGGGAACTAAGATCTCGCCAAAAAAATGATAATAATAAGAAAGAAAGAAAGAAAGCCTCCCCAGAAGGAGAGAGAGTAGCTGGCTCTCTGGTGATGGAGATGTTCCGACTCTTAATTCATATGTTCCTCTTCCATTCATTTAAGCATCTTACTAAATACCTATGATATGCAGGACCCTAAGCTAGGTACTGCTGGGGGTAAAAAGATGGATAGAATAAAGTCTGTGGGATGATTTTTACAGACCCCTGGGGAGAAATGGAAAAACAAAATAATTGGTTATTGAGAGATAATTACAGGTAATGAACAGCGGGAAAGCAGAGAAGAGAGAGAATTTCTGACTGGAATTGGGTTGTGGAGGATGAGGAGGACCTTGGAGCCTTTACAAAAAAGGTAACTTTTTAGCAGAGAAAAAGGAAGGAAACTAGTAGTTATGGAGTTTTCGCCTGTGCCAGCACCTTACTAGGTTCTGTGTGAATGCTTTACCCTTTAATCCTATGGCAACCACATCATTTCCATTTAACAAATAAGAACACTTGATCTCAGCGTGTTCGTACAGAAATGGTCAGGTCTTGGTCTGGCTGGTCTAAAAATCTGTATTCTTTACAGGAAACTAGACTGCCTCAATAAAATTACCACATATATGATAATTTAAATATTTTAAAGTACTTTATGTACAAAGGCTCATTCAAGCCTCACGACAAATATGAGGGAAATATCATCCCCATTTTATAGGTGAGGAAATTGAGACTCAGAAATTGAGTCAGATAGGGGACTTTTGCAGTAATTCTTCCCTCTGCCTCCCTTTTTTTGTGACTTTATGTTGCTGGCTCCTTCCTGTCATTCACATCTCAGCTTAAAGTCACCTTTCCTGGACTTCCCTGGTGGCTCAGTGGTACAGAATCTACCTGCCCGTGCAGGAGACACAGGTTTGATCCCTGGTCTGGGAAGATCCCACATGCCAGGGAGCAACAGGGCCCATGTGCATCACAACTCCTGAGGCCAAGCTCTAGATGCCAAGCTCTGCATCAAGAGAAGCCACTTCAAGGAGAAGCCTGCACGCTGCAGCTGGAAAGTGGCCCCCACTCGCAGCAACTGGAGAAAAGCCCGTGTAGCAATGAAGACCCAGCACAGCCAAAAATAAAATAAATAAATAACATAGAATTATTTTTAAAAAGTCACCTTTCCTCTTCACTAATTCTGAAGGGACCCCCAAGTCTTCAGCCCTCACATCATATTTAAATTTTTGGTGTGGCACTTGTCACTGTTTGGATGGTCTGCTTTTTTGTTTCTTTAAACTTCGCTAATTACTGGCTCTCAGTTTCTCCCCATTGGAAACTTAACTCAGTGAGTGGAAGGTTTTTTTTTTTTTCCCTTTTGTTAATTCTCAACTTGAATTTATTTTACTCCCACCCTTCTGTTTCATACAGTCATATTTATTTTTATTTACCTACAAGTTTACTGTTTCTTATTGTTCAGTAGTCCTTTATTTTTGTCCTTTTTTCCTGATATCATTTTCCTTCTTCCTAATGTACATCCTTTAGTTCAGACGTTCCTTTAGTGAGGAATGAACTCTGATTTTGTATGTCTGGAAATGCCGTATTTTCTCTTGTTCTTGAAGAATAGTTTCAATGCATATATTTAATACAATTCTAAGATGTCAGTGATTTCCTCTCAGCATTTTAAAGATGTTATTCTCCTGACTTCTGGCTTTCATTGTTGCTGTTGAGGTCAGCTGTCAGTCTAATCATTGTTCCTTGAACAGTGTTTCCCCACCCCACTGTGCCCCTCAGCTGTAGAAAACTAAAGTCAAAAATCTGCTTTTAGGATCTTCTTTTTGACTTTGATTTTCTATAGCTTCATTACGGTATGTCCTGCTTGGTATAGGTTCAGTTCAGTTCAGTCACTCAGTCGTGTCTAACTCTTTGCGACCCCATGAATCGCAGCACGCCAGGCCTCCCTGTCCATCACCATCTCCTGGAGTTCAC
>NW_011495080.1:4854615-4856612 GCF_000754665.1 Bison bison bison
CAAAGAACACCCAGGGCTGATCTCCTTGAGAATGGACTGGTTGGATCTCCTTGCAGTCCAAGGGACTCTCAAGAGTCTTCTCCAACACCACAGTTCAAAAGCATCAATTCTTCGGCGCTCAGCTTTCTTCACAGTCCAACTCTCGAATCCATACATGACCATTGGAAAAACCATAGCCTTGACTAGACGGGCATTTGTTGGCAAAGTAATGTCTCTGCTTTTCAATAGGTTAAAGTGAAGTCGCTCAGTTGTGTCTGACTCTTTGCGACCCTGTGGACGGTAGCCCACCAGGCTCCTCCGTCCATGGGATTCTCCAGGCAAGAATACTAGAGTGGGTTGCCATTTCCTTCTCCAGGGGATCTTCCTGACTCAGGGATCGAACCCAGGTCTCCCACATTGCAGGCAGACGCTTTAACCTCTGAGCCACCAGGGAAGCCCATAGGCTTTCAATAGGTTCAGATCAGATCAGATCAGTCGCTCAGTCGTATCCAACTCTTTGCGACCCCATGAATCGCAGCACGCCAGGCCTCCCTGTCCATCACCAACTCCCGAGGTTCACCCAGACTCACGTCCATCGAGTCAGTGATGCCATCCAGCCATCTCATCCTCTGTCGTCCCCTTCTCCTCCTGCCCCCAATACCTCCCAGCATCAGAATCTTTTCCAATGAGTCAACTCTTCGCATGAGGTGGCCAAAGTACTGGAGTTTCAGCTTTAGCATCATTCCTTCCAAAGAAATCCCAGGGCTGATCTCCATCAGAATGGACTGGTTGGAACTCCTTGCAGTCCAAGGGACTCTCAAGAGTCTTCTCCAACACCACAGTTCAAAAGCATCAATTCTTCGGTGTTCAGCCTTCTTCACAGTCCAACTCTCACATCCGTACATGACCACAGGAAAAACCATAGCCTTCACTAGACGAACCTTTGTTGGCAAAGTAATGTCTCTGCTTTTGAATATGCTATCTAGGTTGGTCATAACATTCCTTCCAAGGAGTAAGCGTCTTTTAATTTCATGGCTGCAGTCACCATCTGTAGTGATTTTGGAGCTCAGAATAATAAAGTCTGACACTGTTTCCACTATTTCCCCATCTATTTCCCATGAAGTGGTGGGACGGGATGCCATGATCTTCGTTTTCTGAATGTTGAGCTTTAAGCCCACTTTTTCACTCTCCACTTTCACTTTCATTAAGAGGCTTTTGAGTTCCTGTTCACTTTCTGCCATAAGGGTGGTGTCATCTGCATATCTGAGGTTATTGATATTTCTCCCGGCAATCTTGATTCCAGCTTGTGTTTCTTCCAGTCCAGCATTTCTCATGATGTACTCTGCATATAAATTAAATAAACAGGGTGACAATATACAGCCTTGACGAACTCCTTTTCCTATTTGGAACCAGTCTGTTGTTCCATGTCCAGTTCTAACTGTTGCTTCCTGACCTGCATACAAATTTCTCAAGAGGCAGGTCAGGTGGTCTGGTATTCCCATCTCTTTCAGAATTTTCACAGTTTATTGTGATCCACACAGTGAAAGTTAGGTTCCTTCAAACTGACAAGTAGTGTCAACTCTGGAAAATTTTGAATTGTCTTCTTTTCAAATATTTCTTCTTTCTTTTCCTCCCTATTTACATCTCAGTTCAATTCAGCCACTCAGTTGTATCCAACTCTTTGTGACCCCATGGGCTGCAGCACGCCAGGCTTCCCTGTCCATCACCAACTCCTGGAGCTTGCTCAAACTCATGTCCATCAAATCGGTGATGCCATCCAACCATCTCATCCTCTATCATCCCCTTCTCCTCCTGCCTTCAATCTTTCCCAGCTCAGGGCCTTTTCCAGTGTTCAGTTCTTTGCATCAGGTGGCCAAAGTATTGGAGCTTCAGCTTCAGCATCAGTTCTTCCAATGAATATTCAGGGCTGATTTCCTTTAGGATTGACTGGTTGGATCTCCTTGCAGTCCAAGGGACTCTCAAGAGCCTTCTCCAACACCACAGTTCAAAAGCTGTCT
>NW_011495080.1:4856712-4866830 GCF_000754665.1 Bison bison bison
TGATTTCCTTTAGGATTGACTGGTTGGATCTCCTTGCAGTCCAAGGGACTCTCAAGAGCCTTCTCCAACACCACAGTTCAAAAGCATCAATTTTCATCTTCTGGACCCCAATTAGATGTAAGTTGCGTCTTTTCCTTCTCTCATTCATGTATCTCAACCTCTTATTTATGTTTTTCACCTTTTTTGATTGATACATTCTAGATAATTCTTTAGCTATATTCTCCAATTTAATAGATATATTTTTCCTGTGCCTACTCTGCTGTTTAAGTCTTCCTATGAGTTTTAAATTTCATATGTCATAATACTCATTTCATGATGTTATATTTGAGTTTTTTATAAATAGGTTTGTTCAGCTTTGCTAATCTTTTGCTCCTTTGCATTACTATAAATTCCCTTATTTCTTTAACCATGTTAAACTTACTTGTTAACGATTTTTTCCTGACAGTTCAGGACCTGCAGATTGTATGGGTCTGGTTCTGCAGTGTATTGTTTCTGTTGACTCTTACTAATATGGGTTTGTACTCCTGTGTGTTCAGTGATGTTGCTGTTCATTTCTGAAAATAACAAGAGGTCCGAGTTGAATTTTCAGAGAGAGTTTTTTTTTTTTTTCAAGAGAATTTGTGTTTCTTCTACCACGTGTTTGGTACACTGTCCAGGGTAAGACAAATTTAAAGTAAGTTTCGTATTCTTCATTTATTCCTTCTGGCCCCACAGTTGGTATGAATTACAGCTCTGTATCATCATAAGTATTAGTTTGTGGCAGGAAATATTAGGGGAAACTTTTTTCTCCCTGGCACATTCCTACTCCAAGGGTCAAGGTTGAACCAAATAAATCTCCTTTGATGGGACCACTGAGATATCACCTGTAGGATTCCCAGTTAATAAAAGTCCCATTTTCCTTGGGACCTTGGATTTTTTCCTCTGGTCTCTTATATGTATAGCCCTAGACTACTAGCCCTACTACTACTAGGAAATCCACAGATTCTCACAAGGAACATGACTCTGTAGTTTAATTATCCTCATTAAATTGTACTTCCTTATCTTGATTTTTTTTCTGATTATATTCCTTATTCTCTTGCTATCTCAGCCACACTTTAAAATATGTTTTATGTTTTATACAGAATTTTTAGTTGTTCTGTACTGGGAAGATATTCTCTCCTTGTTTATCCCAACATATTGCCAGAAGCAAAAGCACCTGTTTTTACACGTTATACTCCTTGACTTCTAAGCTTGATGAACACTTGTCAGAGATGTAGCAAAAGTCATTTTTGTTTTGAGCAATGTTACTAGAATCTTGTTCTCTTGATATTAAAAATGTCCCTCTTTCCCTCAAGACCATCTAACCATATAAGAAACACAAAGTTCTTTGTGTAAAATGAAGGGCCAATGTGGCTGAAACATAGTAAGAAACGGGAAGAGAGGCGTGAGAATAAGTTGGAGATAAAGACTGAAATCAGATCGTGAAGGAGTATTGTGGGGAACTGGGTTTCATTGTAAGTCATAGAGGAGATCACTGAAGGGTGTTAAACAGGAAAGGAATCTGAACTAAGTTTATTTGAAGAATATAAATGAGAATGACAGGTTGTTGGAGGACAGAGAGGAAAAGGGATACATTTTCATTATCCAGATAAGAAATGTAGGTTGCTTGGAGTAAGTAGCATGGTAGCCAGGAGATGCAAAAATGTACTTAAGTATAATATCTGTTGTTGTGTAACTAATTACTCCAAAATTTAGCAACTTAAAACAATCAACACTTTTATCACACAGTTTCTGAGCACTAGGTATCTAAGAGCCACTTATCTGTGTGGTTCTGGCTCAGAGACAGTAGTCAAACTGTTGTCTGGGGCTGCAGTCATCTTAAGTCTTGACTGGGCTGGGGAATCTGTGTTCAGGCTCACTCATGTGGTTTCTGGAAGGCTCAGTTCCTTGCTGCCTGTTGGCCAGAGGTTTCTGTCGACAAAGGTTATTCACAGCATGGTAGCTTGCAGCTTGCTTCACTCAGAGTTGGGGTGCTGGTGGGGAGAACAAGATGGAAGTCATAGTCTTAATATATCCTAGTCTCTGAAGTAACATATCATCACCTCTGTCATATGCTATTTGTACAGTGTGGGAGGGGACTACATAAGGGTATGAATACCAAGAAGTGGGACTCACTGGGGACCGTCTTGGAAGCTGCCTAATGCATATGAGATGTACTTTGGTTGTAGGAACAAACCAAATGGTGAATTTGATGATTGAATTTGATATGAGGAAAGGGAAGAAAATAAGGACAGATTCCAGGCTTTTAGTTTGAGTACTACAATTGGAGGGCTTCCCAGGTGGCTCGTTGGGTAAAGAATCCACTTGCCAATGCAGGGAATGCAGGAGACTTGGGTTCAATTCCTGGGTCTGGAAGATCCCCTGGAGGAGGGTATGGCAACCGACTCCAGTATTCTTGCTTGGAGAATCCCATGAACAGAGGAGCCTGGGGGGCTACAGTCCATAGGGTTGCAAAGAGTTGGATATGACTGAAGCAACTGAGCATGCGTGCACACACTACAACTGGAAGAGGAGCATGTTGGAAGGGGGAGAAATCAAGAGTCCTTTTAACTTGTGCAGAAGTTGCAGTGCCTTTTAGATATCCTGGTGGACCTGTCAAGTAAGAAGTTTGAATGAGTGATTCTGGAGCTTGGGTGAGAGCTCAAGATAAGAGATTAAATTTCCAAGGCATAACCTACAGATGAGATTTAAGCTCTAGGCTCTGGATGAGATCGCTTAGTTGCAGTTATTCTCAACCTCAACTGCCCATTCGAATCACCTGCTAAGTCACTTCAGTTATGTCTGACTCTGTGACCCATGGACTGTCACCCGCCAGGCTCCTCTGTCCAGGGGATTCTCCAGGTAAGAATACTGGCATGGATTGCCATGCTCTTCTCCAAGAATCACCTAGGAAGCTTGAAAAAAATTTTGACACCAGGCCATTCTCCAAATCAACTAAATCAATATCTCTGGATGTGGCACCCAACCGTTGGGATTTTTAAAGTTCCCCAGTGATTTCAATGAGACTCAAAGGTTGAAAACCTCTGATAAGGGAGAAAACGCCAACAGGGAAGAGAAGGAAGCCAGGACCCTTTGGTGTGCGCGAGGGTGGAGCGTGATAGGGCTGCAGAGGTGGAAGGTTAGGGCAAAAGGCACAGCTTCTCTTGCAGTGCCCAGGAACTGGTTTCTATTGTGGCTGACCAGCCGGCGAGGACAGTTTGCATACTCCATATGCAAAGGGCTATTCTCTGTGGCTGATGGCGAGCACAGGATGACTTTGGAATTTCAAAATGTAAAGAGTTGAATACACGGATTCCATTTCATAATGCAATCAGACCTAATTAGACCCAACATACTTACCAACTGTTCCTCTGGCCTTTTTAATTAGGGATAAAAGTTAAGAAAATTTGAACCCGATACTATTTAAGGGTAGAAGATTCTGTGCAGAGATGTGGCTGGATTTCAGCGGGAGCTCCTGAAGTCAGGCTGTCAGGGAAAAGACTAAGTGTCCATTCTAACATCAAGTTAACAGTGACAACATGCCTATCTTCGTGTGTAAAAAGACCTTGGGGCAATCCATTGATAAGTAGCTGTTTGCGGTGTCTTTCCATCAGTGGGGTGTGTGTGCTGAGAGATCCATTCTCTAATATTGAGGTTTCCATTCATTACTCTTCTCACTGCAAACTTTTGCAAATGGCTGTACCTGAATAAGCCAACCGTGGTTTGCAGCTGTGTGTTCTCAGCCTTGCTTCCTGAGACATTGACTCCGTGACCTTGATTTCACTAATCCATTTTCCATGACTATTGACCAACAAATCAGACAGGTCACATTCATAACTGTTGAGTCCTTTGCAAGGATATAGCACATTCCCTCACCCTGTACCTGCACTTGATCAGGCTATTTTAAAAGCTGTCCTTCTATTTCTGGCTATTAGGATCATTAAAGGAAAGTGCACAAAGTCCTTGGTTCAAGACTGAGCTCTTCCACTTGCTGGCTGTGAGCCCTAGGGCATGCCACTTAGTCTGCTTAGGCTGTTTCCTCCTCTAAAATAGAGAGTCGCTGCCTTACCTCTTTACAGAGATCACTGTCCTTAGAGAAGCGAGAGAATGCAATAACCTTATCTTGTTGACGTATATGTACCATTGTCGTCAGATCTACTGCAATGAGTGTGTGCAGAAACCATTCATGTACCTTGGACTTCTGCTGCCTTGCCTTCTCACCATCAGGCCTTTCCTTCCTTCCAAATCTCATGGCACAAACCTCACATTTCTTGAGGAAGTCCCTCTCATTTGTGTCATCCTTTTTTGTTTGTTTGTTTTTCTCTAATGCCAGAAGAATTTGGTGTTCTTTTAAAGTACCATTTACTTGTATGATTCTCTATAGATATCTTAAATTTATCCCAAGTTTTGATTTTGAATCTGCGTTAGATTGTAAGTTTTGGAGGCTTAGAGACTGGAGATTTCTTCCACCTTTGCAAAGTAATCAATGAGAAGTTTTTATCCATTAATGTGGACTCTTAACTTTTTATCTCTGATTAGCATTTCCTCATTGATCTTTACAAATCAGAATCACCCAGAAAGCAATCAAGTTTGGGATGTTTGTAGATATCTTCCTACATTTATAGCTCAGTCCTTCCCTTGTTAAAACAATTCTTGGCCACTAGAATCTTACAGATAAATAGGTATCAAGCCAATGAGGGTGGGAATGGAAACATACATTTTTGCCTTTCATTAGCAGGATCATGTCTTCATCAACACACTCCACTGAGATGTCAACATCACTATCCTTCCTTCCTTCCCTTTCAAGTTGTTCCAAGCCCAGTGACATTCAAAATGATGAGTCATTGTTTAAATGTGGAGGCCATCATTTTGCATGCACAACTGTGCGTGCTTGGGTGCCATGCCAACCCGTGATGGTAAGCATGACTTTGACCTCCAGAGGAGGGCCTTCTGAAAGTGATCCTCCATGAGCACGAAAGGGGCATAAACCATGATCTCATATTTTTGGAACTGCCACAGGGCTGAGAGGACTCAGGCTGATGTTTTGTAGGTTTTATGTGTTGAACATGCATTGTAGACTTCTGTAGTGCATTAGAACAACTCCGTTCTTGACGACAGGAGACCTGAACTGGGGTCTTGCTCTTTTATCACCTAGCTATGAGGCCTTGGGCAAGCCACATCACCCCTCTGGACCTCAGAGAGGAAGCAGGTTGAATTGGATCATCTTACAGTTAATTTCTTTAAAGCTCCAAGTTCCTACTGAGGGCTGTGTGATACTGTGACTCACTCACCAAAGACTTTACTCATTTTTCTTGCTCTCTGGTGTTTTTGTTGATTCTGAGGGGTCATAGGGAGAGGGTGACTATTCTGGGAGAGCTTTCTGGGTGTCTAAAAGATACATGTGTGACAGACGATACAAGGAGCTCAGAGACCAGAAGGTACAAGTAAGAAAAAAAGAAGAAAAGAGGACGTCCTGTGTTTCCCTCTATACTGCCATCTTTGTGGTCCAGTAGTAGGTTTCTGGCCATTCCCAAGGGGTCAAGAGAGGATACTGATTGTTATGGACTGAATGCTTGTGTTCCCCTCAAATTCTAATGTTGATGGTATTTGGAGGTGGGGCTTTGGGGAGGTGATTAAGTCATGAGAATAAAGCCCCCTTGATGGGATCAATGTCCTTACGAGAATAGAGCTGGCTGGCCCTTTCTCTCCTCATCCTTTGACTATAAAATGAGAAGATAATCATCTGTTAACCAGGAAGAGATGACAGCATCAAAAACCCAACCATAGTGGCCCTCAGCCAGCCTCCAGAACTACAAGGAATAAATGTGTAAGCCATCCAGTCAGTGGTATTTATTATAGCAGTTGGAGCCAATGAAGACGGTGATAGCCAAGACACAGAATGTGAACCTGCTTCATCCCCAGTTCCAGGCTGCAGTGATCCCCTAATCAGTCACTCAGTTTCAAGGACAAATGTTTGTGGGGTTCCTGTCTGCTTGGAGAGGCTGAACTTAACTGCCCTTGGAGCTCTGATGCTGAACCCTAGCCCTTGCATGCCTCTAAAACTTTATATAAAGGTATCATACATGTATTTTTCTGGAACTTGCTTTCTTTTTCTTGCTGTGGCTCCTTGTTGATGCATGTAGCTCTAGTTGATTTCATGTTAATTACTACTACTTTTCCATTCTAAGAATATATATATATATATATATTTATATATCTTTTGGGGGACATATATGTTGCTTCTATCCTTTTTCTGTTAAAAACAAAGCAACAAAATACATTCTTATACATGTCTCTTTGAGCCCAGAGAGTTGTAGAATTAAAGAATATGTGTATTTTCAACTTCAAAATGCTCTTAAAGGGGTCATGCTCATTTATATTTCTATCAACACCATACGAGAGTTCTTATTTTTTCACTTCGTGTATACACAGTATTTTCCAGGTCTTTTAGCTTTTGTCAGTCTCTGATATAGTGAGCTTTTAATCTGGTTTCAGATGTTTAAGGGAATGATTTAAACAGTTTCAGCATTAAGATATTTAATATGGATGCTTGACAGATATTATTTATTAGATTGAGGAAGTTACTAGCTTTATTTTACTATGATTGTAATCCGTGCATGGGTGTTGAGTTTTATCAAATATTTTTGTTCTGCATATTTAGAGGTGATCATCTACCATTGAAAATAATCTTCCTAGTAGTATTAGACCCATGTGGCTGGTTTGATGGGAAACTAAGAGATGAGATAAAGATTCTAAAGACCAATCTCTTGCAATTTTTCAAAACATCAACTTCCAATAGAGCATCTCAAAAGTCACCTCCCGCAATCAGATGGTTGGAGAGGGATTCAGGTGTTGTCATGTACCACAAATAATTCATCACATGCTAAGTGGGGATGTGCCAGGGTGTTGTTAACTGGAGACTATTGCCTCAAAGGCCTAAAGAACAGCATGCTTCCCAATGGGTTATTTGAACAATACGCGATTATTATGGGCCGATGCCTGGGGCTTGGATATATTTTTGTTAAGGTGAAATTTTCTTTGTAATGGACTTGGTTATAATGGGATTTGATCTCCATTCATCTCACTTACCCGTTCTCCCTCTGGCGGTTTTGATAACCTTGCTCCCTATGCAGCAGCCAGCCCAGCTGAGTCTAAGGAGCCTAACATGCTGCTAATTTGTGACCAAAGGCTCTCCAACAGAGCTCTCTCCTGAGAAGCCCCAGATCTCTTTGATTTACCAAGCATCCATCCATCATCCATGGCCTTACTCAATCTTCTTTCCAAGGGCTTTTATCATCTTACATGGTGTAGCTCTCTCAGAACGCTCCCAGCCTGTATAGACACGACCTGTATAGACACAATCCCACTTTGTGGATGATGAATGGTTATGTTCTAGAGGGTTCTGAGTTCTCATTTCCAGCTGGTGTGAGTGCCATGTCTGTCTGGCAAGGTGGTAGTCAGTTATAGGATGAGGATAACAGCCTCATATTACAGGTTTTGAATAAAGGCACATCTGCCATCTACCTTGCAACGATGTTTGGAGTTTTAATTCATAAATTTGGCCTAGAAGGAGGGTGTACACAATGCAGTCTGCCTTGTCACCACTCCAGCCTACTCCATTCAAAGGATATGCCCCACGGGCACTGGGTTTTGTTAGATAATCTAAGTGCAAATAAATCATTCCTCTTCTCCTGAGTGCTTTGTTATGTGTCCTAAACATTTGCTCTATTTATTTAATCATTTTCTTTCTTTTCTTATTCTGTACATAGTCCGATTCTGCAAGAAGTTACAACATGGAAGTTACTTATGGCATTTCAATCGAAAGGTGAATAGAAAGGGTCAAGGGCCCCCCTCACCAGACCTGTTTCCTCTGCCAAGATACCCAAAGTCTCACCAATAATGGCCCCTGAGAAAATGAGACTCAAGGTTGGATGATGTAAATTGTTGTCACTCTCAGGTGATGATTAATTAATTAATCAGCTCAGTCAGAGATTTGGGTGGGGCCCACAGGAAGTACAGGGCTTCCCTGGTGGCTCAGTGGTAAAGAATCCACCTGCCAATGCAGGAGACTGGGGTTCGATCCTTGGTTTGGGAAGATTCCCTGGAGAAGGAAATGGCAACCCACTCCAGTATTCCTGCCTGGAGAATCCCATGGACAGAGGAGCTTAGTGGGCTCCAGTCCATGGGGTTGCAAAGAGTTGGACATGAGTTAGTGACTAAACTGCAACAAGAACAACACAGGAAGTATAACACAACATTCAGAAAACTTTTATTAATAAGAACTAGTGAGCATGTGCCACTGCTCTGTGATTCAAAGACATGGCCCATGCCCTCCCCCAGACAGGCACAGAGTCACGTGGTGTCTCTGAAAGAGCCCTAGGCTGGGGCCTTGGGCTCTTGTACCAGCTGACTCTCAGATCTGAGCACCGAGTGAACCAGGGAGCCCCACGGGGAGAGGGTGGAACAGGATCCAGGTCAGGCCTGCTCTGAGCGGAACCGGAGTTATGTTCACCTGCTGGAACCATCAAAGGGAAATCCCTTTCTCCTGTCCTCATGCCTCAGGGGCCCAGTTCTGTCTTCCCACTCAAGTGAGGGGCACCATTGGTGTTGGCTCCTTGCTTATCCTTTCAGAGATTTTAAAAAGTGGGCTAGTCCATGGGCTTCCCTGGTGGCTCATCCAGTAAGGAATCTGCCTGCAGTGCAGGAGTCCTGGGTTCAATCCCTGGGTCAGGAAGATCCCCTGGAGAAGGGAATGGCAACCCACTCCAGTATTCTTGCCTGGAGAATCCCCTGGACAGGGAAGCCTGGTGGGTTACAGTCTATGGGGTCACAAAGAGTCGGACACGACTGAGCGAATGAGCACTTTACACTTAATCCATCCAAGTCTATCTTCTGTATCCCTTTTCATTTAACACAGGATATAGTGTACCATCAACACTGTCCTGCCCTCTGCTTTTTTCCAATTAGCAAGAAGTCTTGGAGATCTTTCCATGTCAATACTGAAAGATCTTTAATCCTTTTCTTTTTAAATACTTAGAATTCCATTGTGTGCATGTTCACTAATTTAAACAGTTCCCATATACATGGCAATTTGGCTGCTTCCATTCTTTTGCTATTTCAAACGATGCCAAAATGTATAAGGTTGTATTTACATCCTTTTGCTGCTGGCAAGTATTATCAGTAAGATAGTCCCTAGAAAGTAGAGTTTGTGGTTGAATCAAAGGTAAACACATTGGTGATTTTGAAAGTGTGATTATTTTTTCCTGACACTGAATGTGTGCTGTCTTTTCCAGCACCCATTCTCTGATCATTCAGCTCAATTCTGACACTATTTATCTGAAGTTAGTGTTACACTCCACAGGGTTAGGATCTTCCCCAAGACTGCCCCCACTTCAGCCATAAACAGGGTACCTGTCAGCTAAATTTGGGGGCTCCCATGACAGCCCCCTCAAATTCCATCTGATAATTCACTGCAATGACTCACATGCGTGCTAAGTCCTACATTGGCAAAAGGGTTCTTTACCACTCAGTTCAGCTCAGTTCAGTTGCTCAGTCATGTCCGACTCTTTGCGACCCCATGAATCGCAGCACGCCAGGCCTCCCTGTCCATCACCAACTCCTGGAGTTCACCCAAACCCATGTCCTTCGAGTCAGTGATGCCATCCAGCCATCTCATCCTCTGTCGTCCCCTTCTCCCCTCCCTTCAATCTTTCCCAGCATCAGGGTCTTTTCAAATGAGTCAGCTCTTCACATCAGGTGGCCAAAGGATTGGAGTTTCAGCTTCAGCATCATTCCTTCCAATGAACACTGAGGACTGAGTTCCTTTAGGATGGACTGGTTGGATCTCCTTGCAGTCCAAGGGACTCTCAAGAGTCTTCTCCAACACCACAGTTCAAAAGCATCAATTCTTCGGCGCTCAGCTTTCTTTATAGTCCAACTCTCACATGCATACATGACCACTGGATAAACCATAGCCTTGACTAGACAGACCTTTGTGGACAAAGTAATGTCTCTGCTTTTGAATATTCTATCTAGGTTGGTCATAACTTTCCTTCCAAGGAGTAAGCATCTTTTAATTTCATGGCTGCAATCACAATCTG
>NW_011495080.1:4867146-4873464 GCF_000754665.1 Bison bison bison
CCTATTTGGAACCAGTCTGTTGTTCCATGCCCAGTTCTAACTGTTGCTTCCTGACCTGCATACAGGTTTCCCAAGAGGCAGGTCAGGTGGTCTGGTATTCTCATCTCTTTCAGACTTTTCCACAGTTTATTGTGATCTGCACAGTCAAAGACTTTGGCATAGTCAATAAAGCAGAAATAGATGTTTTTTACCACTAGCTCAGGACTTAGCACAATGTGAATCACACTAGTGAATTATCAGATGGAGGTGGAGGGTGATTCACAGAACTCAGTAAAGTGCTTTACTACTATTACTGTCATTTTTTTTTTTTTTTTGGCTGTGTCATGTGGGATCTTAGTTCTCTGGCCAGAGTCTGAACCTGGATTCCCTACAGTGGAAGTGCAGAGTCCTAGCAACTGGACTGCCAGGGAAGTCCCTATTATGGTTTATTATAAGGGATGCAACTCAGGAGCAACCGAATGAACGGGCCAGGTCTGTGTATGTGTGTATGTGTGTGTGCGCGTGTGCAGAACTCCCATACCCTCTCCAAGTGCACCCTTCCCAGCACATCAGTGTGTTCACCAACCTGGAAGCTTTCTGGAACCTTTCTTGTTCCAGTTTTGATGTCCTCATCTCTGGTCCCCCTCCCCGCCCCAGAGGTCAGGGAGGGAGGCTGAAACTTCCTGCCTTCTAATCACCATCAGTTTGGTGATATTGATGCTATCCAGGGACCCTGCCCCAAGCCACCTCGTTAGCATAAACCCAGCTGGTTGACAGTGGCTCCTTGTGAATAAATAAAGACCCTCCTATCACTTAGAAAATTCCAAGGGTTTTAGGAGCTCCATGCCAAAAACCAGGGACAACGACCAAATATATATATTTTTATTATGTTACAGAAATAGAGTCAAAGTATCCTAGGACATCAGTTTACCTCTCCACTCCTCCCATCAGTGAACGAGAGTGTCCATGTCCCCACAGGCCTGCAGCCAGCCTGCAATTGAGACTTCGGCCTTCTGCCACCTTGATGGTGATAAATGGAAGCTCAGAGTCATTTTAATTTGTATTTTATTCTGAACGAGGCTGAGCATCTTTTCTTATTTTGGAGAGCCACCTCTATTTTGCATAGCTAAGTTTTGAGGGAAAGAGAATGGATGGGTTCAGAACTTGTTACTCCTTAGAAGGGAGGAGGGACTGGGGGGTTCCTGCAGAAGAAGGTCAGAAGGTCAGAGGTGGGCTGAAGGTCACTTTTTTCATACACACTTCTATTAGAGTCAACCCTGTTTTCCTCATCTGCGGCCCACCCCCAGGTCCACAGTGAGCCTCTGAGTGAGTGAGTCGCACTCCCCTTGTAAGGACATCTCAGGTCCCTGGTGGATCCTCCCATAGGCGATTTCTGGGTGAGCTGAAGTGACCCTGCCAAGGCCCCGCTGTGAGAGCCTGGCTCCTCTGTTTTGCTGATCACCGTGTTCTGATGGACTTGGGACAATCAGAATTCTGGGGCAAGGAGAGCCCTGGCCTCTGGCCTCACCCA
The DNA here is from genome assembly GCF_000754665.1 of Bison bison bison. Taxonomy (NCBI): domain Eukaryota; kingdom Metazoa; phylum Chordata; class Mammalia; order Artiodactyla; family Bovidae; genus Bison; species Bison bison. Next base: position 4,868,657 of record NW_011495080.1, read on the forward strand.
GCCCCTGTCTCTCCTGTTGACAGTGAGGGTGAAGCTGTCCTGGGGGCCAGGACCTTGTTGCATATCTGAGAAAGGAGAAGAATAATCTGTGAGACTCCTGTCCTTGAATCAACGGAAAGAGGAGACAGAGAGAAGGCGAGAATGATGGTCATGTCGTCCCAGGGATGGCTCTTTGCTGTCAGCCTGGTTGGTACAGATTCATTTCTGTCCAGGGGCCCTCATTCCGGGATGTGGGGCTTCAGACAGGCATCAGAAGCATGGCTGGGACTTGGGGGCTTGGAGGTTTTGTCTCTTCCTGGAAAAGAGTAGGGAACAGTCCTGGCTGCCAGGGCTGGGGGAGTGAGCTGTCCCTGGGAGGGTGAGCTGTCCCCACCCATCCACCCACCCAAGATGTCACACATCTCCTCCCAGAAGACAAGAAACCAGACATTCCTGGGACATGGATGAAGGGCAGGAGGCAGCCCCCTTGAGAGAGCAAGATCCTGCTGGAAGGGTGATTGACCTCACCCATGTCCCTGTCCTGAACCTGTGCCCACTCCCAGCCTTGAGCATAGATGCCTAGCGAGTGAGAGAGTAAGTGCCCGCTCTCAGTGGTTGTTTCCACTCAGTCTGTTTCAAAACACTGTTAAGACACAGCTGTAGTTTACACCTGTTTCTGTTCTGTGATGCTTGACTTGGTTTGCACATCTGTGAAATGCTTGTGAAAGTTCCTGTAACCTTTTCATCTCTGGGAATCTTAAGCGTCTCAATGACTGGTTGCTCAGATCTTCTCCAAGAAGCCAAGTAAGAAAGTTTATTCCCCGAAAGGTACAGTGTCTCAACCTGAGTTTTAGCATACCTGAGGCAGAGTGCTGCCCACAAGGTGATGGATGGAGGTCCCGGGCAGCAGGGTCTTTTGGCAGCAGCCTGCCTGGAGTCTGATGAGCAGCCAGCTCGGAATGAAGATAAAGCACCAGTGAGCTTTGATGGACGATGGGCAAAGCTTGTCTTGAAATTGGTCTCTCAAAACAATATACAAACTAATACACAAATCAATGCAAAGTGTTTAAACCGGCAGGAAAACTCAGCCCATCGATCACACTTAAGCAGGGGAGGGGGCTGTGGAGTTTGGCAATTGCCCGAGTCCCCAAGGCCCCTGGGGAAGGAAACTGCCTCTGGGAACTGACAGCCAGATTTAGCATCTCCCTCCTGAGCACAGACCCCCATATGCTTTGAAGGAGGTAAAGGGAGAGAGTTCCCAGCTCTGGCCACATACCTGTGCTGGACAGGGCGAGCCCAGCCCCTGTCTCTTCATCCCCGCCACTGGCCACTCAAGGAGGGACTGAACCTTTGGAGGGGGCACCCTGAGGTGGGTGATGGCTCCAAGCCTTGTGCTGGTGATGATGTCAGAGAGCTGGTCTCAACTCAGGGCAACTAAGCGCCCGGGAGCATGGGGACCGTGACGAGCTTACACTTCATCTCTCAGGCGTGTGTGTTTAATATGTGTCTTTGTTTTTAATAAAAATTATATATATTTATGGTGTAAAACATCTTGGTGTACATACACAGAGTGAATTGATGGCTACAGCCAAGATAATTAGCATATGCATTACCTCACATGGTTACTGTGTGTGTGTGTGTGTGTGTGGTGAGAGTACCTGAAATCTGCTCTCAGCAAATGTCCAGTATTCAGTAGAGGATTGCTAACTACAGTCACCACACTGACATGGGATCTCTAGACTCACTTGTCGTACTCGACAGCCACTTTGTACCCTTCGACCACCATCTCCCCAGTCTCCCCAGCTCCCTGCCCCTGGCAACCACCGTTCTGTTCTCTGCTTCTAGGTATTCAACTCTTTCCGATTCCACACAGAACTGAGCTAGATCATGGTGTACAAGGATTTGTCTTTCTGTGTCTGGTTTACTTCACTCAGCATAATGTCCTTCAGGTTTATCCATGTCGGCAAAAGTAGCAGGATCGCGCGTGCTCTCTTTTGTATTTTTAGGGCTGAACACTATTCCATTGTAGGTAGTACCTGTTTCTTTATGCATTCCTCTGTTGATGGACACTTAGGTGTTTCCATGTCTTGACCATTGTCAGTAATGCCGCAGTGACCTTGGGGTGTTCCTCAGCTCTCACGCCAGCCCTGTTCCTCCTACCCTCTGCCCATCTGGAGTGACTCACTTCTTTCTTCATTCTCTGAATAATTACACTGTCTACCTCGGACTGTTTCTTCCATTGAAATCAAGGTCTTAACTTAGTAGCAACCTTATTTAATCTAGAAATTTCTTAACTGGTATAGGAGGGGAATAAACATAACTTATGTTCATAGCAGGCCCTGCAGCTTGCAGAGTCCTCTCTTGTATGTGGTTGGTAGTTTCATCTCCATTTGATGGGAGAGGAGCTGAAGCTCAGAGATGTGAAGCACTGGGACCAGACTGCTGGAAGGGAAAACCTAGTTGGAATGTGGACCTGAAGTTGTGCTGCATTTCTCAAACCCTTGACCTCAGAAGCAGGCCTCTGGCAAGGAGACTGTATTCATCCCAGCTTCCATGGAGTCTCTGGGGAAGCATCAGCAACTCCATCCTTTGCGCCTATTGTTAAGGTTTCCGACCTCATCTTAGTTGGTGCTTGCCATGCCTTGTACCTTATTCCTGTACATTAATTGGCCAGGAAATTGGCCAGAGTAAAAGATGGGTACTTTTTAAGAATTTCCTCCCCCATGACTCAAAGCTGAAAGAATAATCCTGTGTCTGGCCATCAGGATAAGGAGTAGGAAGCCCCCAGCAAAGGGGCTTATAACTCACAGGGGCAGAGAGCCCCTAAAGGATGGTTACCCATCCCCCCATCTCAAGGCAATCTCCACACCGACCAGCCAGGTGTGTTCCCAGCTGACCCTTGGGTATTTTCAGGGCAGGAAAGGAGATGGCCTTCTTCCAGAGCTCATCCCAGTGATTTCCAAAGCCCTTGCCTAGGAGTTCATTCTCAATCCCTCCTTCTGTAATTTTCATGCATGGTCTTTGGTTGGTCTGTGTTGTGTTATGATGTCTCAAACTTGTGAAGTTATTCCCTGAGCCTATGGGCTGTTCTCTGTGCCCATAGGGCTCACCTCTGGAGTGTATGGTCACTCCTGGGTGTCCAGTCATACAGAGGGTGTGGACGAGCTGGAGGCCCCCCGAGGAGAGGGAGCAACAAGTGGGGTGGATGGGCCCCTGCGCCACAAGGAGAACGGTCCAACAGTCTGTATACGATGGAAAAGGGACTTGAGTTACTGGTTGGCGTTTCAAAGAGGTACACTTGGGAAAATGCAGGGATGCGTGGAGTTGAGAAGCACAAAGGTGGGAGCTGTGGGGAACATGACTGGAGAGAAAGGCAGGGATCTGGGCTTGCAGGCTGAGCGCCATGCCAGGGAGTTTGGTCCTGAGGGCAGTAGGGAGCCAGGGAAGGTCAGGGTACAGCAGCAACCTGCTTCGATGTGTGTTCCGAGGTCAGTAGGAGGCTATATGCAGGAGGGTTTGGAAGTGGCATGATCGGAGGCAAGGGGGGCCCTCAGAGGCCTGAGCAGGGTCCGCCTGCACCCAAAGTGGAAACTTTTGGCTCTTCCATGGGGCTGGGCGTTGCACAGGCTACTCCTTCACTCAAAGGCCAGGATCTCAGACGAGGTGCGGGATGAAGATGTGGGAAATAGAGGAGGGGTTGCCTGAAGGAGGGCTCTTGCGGTGGATCACATGGGGTCTGATCACCCGCCGAGCTGCTGTCCTAAGAACAGACACCATGTGAAAGCCCACAGCTGCCCTCTCGCTGCTGTCTGGGTGCCCCAGTTGGTCCAGCATCTGGGCCCTGGCAGCTGCTGGGAAGGCCAGAGAATTCCAGGTTCCACTTAGGAGGAAAGGAGAATGTGGGCTTCCCTGATGGCTCAGCTGGTAAAGAATCCGCCTGCAATGTGGGAGACCTGGGTTCAGTCCCTGGGTTGGGAAGATCCCCTGGAGAAGGGAAAGGCTACCCATTCCAGTATTCTGGCCTGGAGAATTCCATGGACTGTATAGTCCATGGGGTCACAAAGAGTCAGACACAACTGAGCAACTTTCACTTTAGAGGAGAAGCCCCCCAAAATGATTCACAGAAGGGCAAGCAGCAGGGTTTTCTGAATACCTGCTTCCTGGTTTCTGCTGACATAAAGAAAAGCCCCAAAGCTCTGGTTTTCATAGACACACAGAAGGGCCGAGGCCAGAGCTCATCCCGGGGAAGCCTTTGGGGGCAGTGGCTCAGCTTTTACCTGCTGGGGCCCAGGGAGGTCCAGGCCTGTCCCATCACAATTTTGTTTTTAATTGTGGCAAAATATACATCACACAAAATTTCATGTCTTTACCATTTCTCAGTGTGCAGTTCAATAGCATTTGATTCATTCATGTTGTTGTGTGACCGATTTCCAGAATTATTTTCAGTTTTCAGAATTGAAACTCTGGACCCATGAGACAGTAACTCCCCATTCCTCCTTTCCCCAGCTCCCAGAAACCAACTTCTACTTTCTGTCTCTGTAAGTCTCCGCCCTAGGTACCTCTTACAAGTGGAATCACAAAGCGCCTGTCTTTTTGTGACTGGCTTATTTCACATAGCATAATGCCCTCACAGTTCTTCCGTGCAGCTGGTATAAGAATTGCCTTCCTTTTTAAGGCTGAATAATATGCTATTGTGTGTATACACTACATTCGGTGTATCTGTTTGGCTGTCGATGGACGCATGATTTACTTCCACCTTTTGGCTAATGTTGCTGTGAGCATGAGGGTATAAATATCCCCTTGAGACCCTGCTCTCAGTTCTTTGGGGT
>NW_011495080.1:4873564-4875501 GCF_000754665.1 Bison bison bison
TGGATCATATGGTAATTCTACTTTCAATTTTTTTAAGGAACAACTGTGCTGCTTTCCACAGTGGCTGTGCCGGTGGCCACCTCAGTTGCTTTACGACATGACTGTAAGCCACAGGGCCACCATAGGAGGCGGGGTGCAGACTGAGTGACAGCCGCATTGGGCATGTCACTCAACAACCACACAACCACACTCTTGTGAGCCCTAGGGTGGGGGTGGGGAGCCGGGTGCAGTAGAATCTTCAGCCAACTGAAGCCCAAAGTCACTTTTGTTCAACTTCAGAGCCTTGGGTTTAAAGGTAAAAGTTCCCCCTAAATGTACCTGTAAGAAACTAGATATTTTGAATAAACTTCTTGAGTTATAGGTTGTGTAGAGGGCTAATTACCTTACATCCTTTATTCACTTTCTTTTTGTTATGATAAGAAATTTTAGAATGTCGCATCCTACACAGAACCTTTTTGTGAGGATCTCCAGACTGCAAGGATTGTTTTGCTACTCAGTTCCAGGAGATATCCTGAAGTTGGAAGATGCAGGAACTAATATTTCTGACTAATGGCTGCTCCACTGAGGTGCAGTGGAGTGGACTCTGGCTGGGGGTGTCCTCTTAGACTCCCTTCTCTGGGAACTTGCCCCCCTCCTCTGGGCCTTGGCTCCCAGCTGCCAGATTTCTGCTGTCTCCCCACCTGCCTGCTTCCTGACTAAGGGATTCGCTACTGACCTGCACTGAAACCATTCAGATCCTTCTAAAAGTTTGGGCCTGTGTCTAAGGCAGGGGTCGGTCAACTAGCCAAATCCTGCCTACTGCCAGCGTGTTTTTGTAAATAAAGTTTTGTTGAAATGAGGCCACATGCCCATCCATTTATGTATAGACCAGGGCCACTTTTACCAACAATGGTGGAGTGGTGCCAGAGACTGGATGGCCCACAGAGCTGAAAATATTCTCCACCCAGCATTTACAGAAGAAGCTTGCCCACCCTTGGTGTAAGCGCAGCCAGTCAATCTCTGTGAAGGGCTGGGCTGCATGTGAGAGCCCCCACATTCTGCCATGTAGACTGAGGAGAAGAGAAAGCCAGTCGGCAGACAGAGAGGCCTGGAGATGGGGATGAGAGGAGGAGAACAGACCATAGTAACCTCTGGGACCTCAGCTCTGCCTCCTTCCTACGATTACTGGGACTCCTTGGTTTCTTTTAGACCCTTGTGATAAAATCATCTTTTTTTTTTTTTTTTGCTTAAGCCCAATTAGGTCTCTAGTTTTGCCATCTCAGTTCAGTTCAGCTCATTCGCTCAGTCGTGTCCGACTCTTTGCGACCCCATGAACTGCAGCACACCAGGCCTCCCTGTCCATCACCAACTCCCAGAGTCTACTCAAACTCATGTCCATTGAGTCGGTGATGCCATCCAACCATCTCATCCGCTGTCGTCCCCTTCTCCTCTCTCCTTCAATCTTTCCCAGCATCAGGGTCTTTTCAAATGAGTCAGCTCTTTGCATCAGGTGGCCAAAGTATTGGAGTTTCAGCTTCAGCATCAGTCCTTTCAATGAACATTCAGGACCGATTTCCTTTAGGATGGACTGGTTGGATCTCCTTGCAGTGCAAGGGCCATCTAGAGTTCCAGAAATACTCTGGAGCATCTCTGTTCCTCCTGCTACTCTAAGGCGAGTGGTGGACCAACACATCAAACTCACTCAGGAGCTCCTGCCTTCCCTTCATCCTTTCCTTGGAGCCGGTGAGTCTCTCCTGGCCCTGCCCGGGGAAGCAGGTGTGCACAAAGCTTGGCAGCTGTGCTGACATAGAGAGAAAGTTGTTGCTGAGGAGCCCAGGATCGGAGCCCCAGAGCATGGCCTTTTGTTCTTGACTGACAGCCACTGCGTCCTCCCGGCAGGAGCTGGAGTGGCCTCCGAACCTTGTACATCCCAGCAGCTGCAGTCGGGCAAAAAGCCA
>NW_011495080.1:4875601-4932197 GCF_000754665.1 Bison bison bison
TGAAACATTTCTCTCCAGTCCACTTTGAATTTCTTTTGGTAACTTTTTAATAAAAATGGGCTCAAATGTAATCTGGAGTTGAACACTTCTCGCACTTGCAGCCTATTAAAGACAAACACAGTGTTTGGCACAGAGTAGACCAGCAGCTGTAGTTTCAATTCGTAGCAGAATTCAAACAAATTCTTGAGGAGGGCTTTTGGTTCAAGACGACAGCTGGAACACATGTTTTCGTCTTTGTTACTCCTTAATATTTCACTGGAATAAAATGATCAATAATACCTATCGTGGCAAAGAAATGGGAGCCGGGGGGAGATTGCCAGTAAGCAAGAAAGTTCAACCCTTTCCTGGAAGATGGAATAAATGGAATTTGTGATACATGCAGCAGTCAAAAAAGCATCAACCTGGAATGGAAGAGGGCAGCAGTGGGTATGAGAACCAGCAAACCTGGTAGAAACTGAAAGCATTCTGGATTCATAGTTTGAAGGCACAGTGGGAGGCAGGAATAAGAAATGAGGTTCCCAGAGGAGGGATGGTTGAGTTGGTGCGGCCCACCTGCCATACTCTGGTACAGTTTAGCCTGGTGTCTGCTCCCAGACAACATATAAAGTCTATGTCGTTAAGCCAACCTTCTGGAGAAGGTTGGTTTCCCAAGTGGCTCAGTTGTCAAGAATCTGCCTGCCAATGCAGGAGACACAGGAGACAAGGGTTCAGCCTCTGAGTTGGGAAGAGCCCCTGAAGGAGGAAATGGCAATCCCATGGAGAGATGAGCCTTGTGGGCTACAGTCCATGGGGTCACAAAAGAGTCAGCATGACTGAGCAACTGAGCAAATGCATACACATTAGACAAGGCTCAGGTGCAGACTGCGGTGTCCGGATTAGAACCTCCACCTTCTGGCACTTGAATCCATGGCTTAGTTGTCGAGGCCAAACCTGTCAGCCGGCATGCCACCAGGCAACATTTCACACCCCACAGAGGGCTCCCAATCAGAGTTCCAGGGAAGAGACTTGGTGAAAAAATAGATCTCCTTGGTTCCAATACAATGCAGAGAAAAACCACATCAGTGGTGTAGTCCTTTATACCTTGGAATGACAACCAAAAGTCACAAAAATTTGAGAAGAACCCCAGAACCCAAGAGACAGACCAAGATAAATAGACTTACCACAGTGGAAATCTGGGTTATTCATAAAAAAATATCTTATAATTCATACAGTTGGATTCTTTAAGAGTATATTATATCCATGAAACAGGGTGAGAGGTAATAAGACACAGAAGAATAACGAGAGACAGTTCTTAGAGATTAAAAAGTTTTCATTATTGAAATAAAAAATTCAAAACAAGCTTGGAACATTAAGTCAAAGGAATCTCTCAGAATGTAGAACAGAAATATTGGAGAAAATATTAAAGCATTAGAACACATCCTGAGGTCACACATAAAAGGGGAAAGAATCACAGAGAGTTGAGAAAATGGAAATTAGCAAGGAAACAGGAGAAGAAAATTTCTCAGGGCTGAAGGACTGAATTTTAAAGGGCTGAGGATATCCAGCAAAATAAATGGAAACAACAAAACAACCTAATCCTTAGATGCTTTTCTGTAAACTTCTAGAGCACCAAAGATAATATGTAGAACCTAAAATCCCCCAGAGAGATCAAATAGGTCACCTTAAAGGAGCTGAATTCAAACTCACAACTGGCTTTTCATCTATAACCTTCAGTGCTACAAGACAATACAATAATGCCTCCAAAGGTCTGAGCAAATGAGACTTAAAAAAAAAAAAAAAAGACAACAACTGAGGACTTCCCTGGTGGTCAAGTAGTTAAAGAATCTGCCTTTCAATGCAGAGGACATGGGTTCGATCCCCGGTCAGGGAACTAAGATCCCACATGTTGCAGGGCTACTGAGCCTACACACTCCACAGCCTGTGCACTGCAATGAAAGATTCCATATGATGCAACTAAGACCCAACACAGCCAAATAAATAATTTTTTTTTTTTCACATGGCTCAACTGTCAGTTAAATATTAGGGCAAAATAAGCATATTTAATTTCCATGTACCCTTTTAAGGAAGTTATTTGAGGATGGATCCCAGAAGCATGGGGAAGTCACAAAGAAAGAGAAAGACATAAAATCCAGGAGACAGGAGGGCAGCCTAATCAAGGAAGAAGGTTCAGGGACCCCAAGCAGCAGGATGGTGGTAAGTCTGGAGCAGAGCCAATTCTGGTGGACAACCAGCCCAGACTGGAGAAGAGGGCAGTGCTCTGCTTGGGAGAGTGTCCAAGAAAAATGGCCAGTCCTCGTGACAGGTAACATGATTGAGAGGATAGAAAACCCTGAGGTATGAAAAATGCCCATCTTTCAGGGAAAAAAATAATGTATTCAGAAATGCCTAGAGAAATAAGAAGCTGTACTGGAAAGTCATTATCCAAATAGCAAGAAAAATGTATCATGATTTTGAACAATTGCTGGAATCTAAGAAAGCGAATTCATTGCGCTTTAGGCTACAGGGACTGTTCTTGAGTGGCCAAGGGACTGTAATCCCAAGCTAGTAGAGGAGGAATTGATACAGTGGTCCTACTTGTTTGGGCTGTGTGCAACGTATATTGGGTGATAACACTGTTTACAGTATTATAACCCCACTTTTTAGCTTATCAACTCTAAACAGTATCCATTGATATTAATACTGATTTGTAAAATACAAGGATTTGAATTTTTTGGAGTAAAGATATGGGAATTTAGAACATGGGATTATGGTTGCAAAATGTGAATATTAACCGTGTCAATTTAACATGATCATTCATCTGAGGGAGGTTGAAGACAGTAAGGAGACAGAAGGATAGAGCATAAATACTCTCATCTTACAAGAAGGAGAATCAGAGACTTCCCTGTTGGTCTAGTGGTTAAGAATCCCCCTGCTGATGCAGCTCACACGAGTTTGATTCCTGGTCCAGGAAGATTCCGCGTGCCATAGGGCAACTAAACTTGTACACCACAACTACTGACCTGAGCGCTGGAGCCCAATGCTCTGCAACCAGAAAAGCCACTGCAGAGAAGTGCACACAGGCAACTAGAGAGCAGCCTCTGCTTACTGCAACTAGAGAAAGCCTGTTAGCAGCAGCGAAGATCCAGTGCAACCAAAACTAAGTAAAATTTTCTTTAAAAAGGAGAATCAAAATACTGTAGTTGATGAGACAGTAAGTGGAGACACAGTATGTATGTTATTTAATGTTATGAAAGTAACCACATATATCTATAAAATAATAGGAAACCACAAACACTGAGCTAGGTCTTGAAGGAGAGCAGTGTAAGTGAATTCAAACCCTTGTATTTTACAGATCAATATCAATGGATACTGTTTAGAGTTGATAAACTAAAAAGTAGGATTATAAGCACTAGTTTGATGAAGACATAAAATCCAGCAGACACTGCATTGATCCGCTGGGTTTGCTGTAGGGACAGGTGGGGCTGAGGGTGGCTGAGCTCCCGGAGGCTCTGGGACTCAGACCTTTCTGCATTCCCAAGGACACCGTATGAGTCATGTCTGTTCGTACACTCAGCAAAGTGAAGTTAGGGAGGGCTGTTTTTGAAACTGGTGGGCCTTGCCCTTTCCCATCTCAATTCATGGTCTGTCCTGGTTGCTCTGAATGAGTTTGCATTAGAGACAGAATATTCCACAGGGTTCCATGTGGTCAGTTGGGGCCTATGGGATGCTGGTGGTCAGAAGGACAACTGTGATGCTCTTTGGAACCGGGAAGGACCTTCTAAGTGACACGAAAGTGTCTTCCCAGCTGATCCTAAAGCCACTGTGTGGTGCTCTGCTGGTGATGTCTAGTGCTTGAGATGAGCCCAGGTCTCTGTGGGTTTCCCTGGGAGATGCTGGTTTCTATTGTTGGGCGGTTCTTAGAGTAAAGAGTCAGCATACTTTAAGGAGGAGAAAGCACTAAATTTTGCTGCCCTGGTTAAAGTGTATTGAAGAGTCAGCAAGAAGACGGGGCTAATGACAATGTGATGTCCTCCTGTTGCCTGTACTGAGGGACAGTCCTTTACAGTTACAGATGCTGCATTTGGCAGCACGTAATAAAAACCAGGGGCTTTCCAGGTGGCGCTAGTGGTAAACAACCCACCTGCCAATGCAGGAGATGTAAGAGACGCCGGTTCGATCCCTGGGTCGGGAAGACCCCCTGGAGGAGGCCATGGCAATCCACTCCAGTTTTCTTGCCTGGAGAATCCCATGGACAGAGGAGCCTGGCAGGGCTACAGTCCAGAGGATCGCAAAGAGCTGGTCTTGACTGAAGCGACTCAGCAGCGCACATGCATAATAAAAACAGAACAGGTCTTCACCAAAGGACACAGTAGACTTTCTAGGAAAATGGCAGAAAAGGGAGCCCTGTAAACGTTACTTCATGGGCTAAGGATGCTCTTCAGAGATGGACACTGTCCCTTGATGATGTCAAAATCCCTTCAGTGCCAAGTGACTGAAATAATAAAACATCTGAAAAGCATCTCAGAACAATGGAGGAGAACTTCAGAAACAAATGACGGATGATTTGAATGAAAACACTCATCTTCAGGAAAGTCCAGAACGATTTGCCCAAGAAAAGCAAAGAGCTTGAGAATCAAAGGATCAGGAGAGGGACTTCCTGGGTGGCTCAGTAGTAAAGAATCCACCTGCCAATGCAGGAGACACTGGAAAGATCCCTGGTCTGGAAAGATCTCACACACCTTGGAGCAACTCAGCCCGTGCACCATAGCTACTGAGCCTGTGCCCTAGCCCATGCTCTGCAGCCAGAGAAGCCACTGCAGTGAGAAGCCTGTGCACCGTGACTAGCGAGTAGCCTCCTGCTCATCAGAACTAGAGGAAACTCTACAGAGTAGTAAAGACTCAGCATAGCCAAAAATAAATGGATTAATAAGCAAAGTTATATATATATATATATTTAAAACAAAGAATCAGGAGAATAAAGAAGCTTGAAAACAAAAAAAGTATATGAATGGGACAGGTCATAGATGAGAAAGAGAGCTAGCTGAAATACCTGGCTGAAACAGTTCTGAAGGTGGTAGGTTTGCCTGCTCTCTTTAGAGGAAATCACATGATGATGGCAACTTAGAACTAGAGACAAAGATGGAAACAGAAGATGGAGACCACTTAATAGCTCAGTCAGAAACTGACTGAAAGAAACTCCTTGATCTGCAAATTTAAAAGGGTTGTTTAAAGGACTTGGAGGAAGGCAAAACATATCCAGAAAATTATGTGGAAAAAAAAATCAAATGAATGAAGAGCTTACAGAACAAAGGAAAAGTCTTCAAACTGAGCAAGCCCCTTTGCAGCCTGAAAATCCACAGCTTGAAGGTGAGGTTCAGAAGCTTCAGCTGAATCTTGAAGTAGATGGTGTCACGCAAATTCAGAGAAAATCCATCAGAAAGGAAATTACTGCTCAAAAATACAGAAGAAACATCCCCAAAGTGCATAGAAACACGAACTACACACATCAGAAGGGTCACCTCTATAGGAAGATGGCTGAAGACGTGGACAAAGAACGGGGAAGAATCACTTCCTTCTATCCAAACCAGATTATCTTCTATGAGGACATTCCTTCTATGAGGAAGTTGGATGGGGTTTCTCTCGGCAGAGAGAAAGCTTAATGAGCTAAGACTGATTGAGCTAAGATCTTTTTGGCTAACTGGTTTCCCAGGTGGTGCTAGTGGTAGAGAACCTGCCTGCCAAGAGGAGGCATAAAAGACTTAGCGTTTGATCCCTGTGTAGGGAAGATCCCCTGGAGGAGGGCATGGCAACCCACTCCAGTATTCTTGCCTGGAGAATCCCATGGACAGAGGAGCCTGGCAGGGCTACACCCCATAGGGTCTCAAAGAGTCAGACACTATTGAAGCTACTTAGCACGAGTGCAGAATGTTGGCTAACATCAACTTTAAGACCCAGTCTTTCCCCAGTGGCTTTTCCATTTGTGATGTCCCTCAGGCAGCCCATAAGGCCTGGGAGTGTCAGGGGATCCTCTGATCCCCCAGGAGAGAGAAGGATGAAGCTGTAGGGGCTCCAGGCTCTGGGGTCTCAAGTGGGTTTCACTCAACTTTGACAGTGGCTGACTGCAGCAAGATGTTCGCCTATGTTTTCTCTTTGTTAAAGTAATTTTGATTTATCTCTTCTTAGTTTAGCTGCTGTTATTTAATTGATGCTATAATTGGTCTTATTAAAGTTTGATAGCATAAGAAACAGGTAATAGCCACTCAGAGAGCTGAGAATGGATGAATTTGAGAACTTACCTCTGGGAAGGGAAGTGAGGAAAAGGGGATGGGTCTGGTCATCTGAAGCAACCAATGAGAATGGCCTGGGGCATCATGTCTGGCCCCCAAGAGCATCCAGTCTAGGCAGGCTGGCTTCAGCCACTTCTTTGGGGGTGATGGGAGCCCAGGGGACCATGTGCTCTGCTATTGCTCTGACTTACAAATACTCCTTTGTAATTACTATGTCATATTTACACCACCTGGCACTAGTCAATTATGTGTGCCTGTTCTTTTGAGAAAAATTAAAACTGTAAAAAAAAATTTATGGAGGTTCTATTATATGACAGGAATGATCCTGGGTACTGAGATTAGGAAAGTAAACAAATAATTGGAGGTGACGTTTGTTTTGAACGACTGAAGATAAAAGACGTGTGTGAAGTAAATCAACTCAAGCATCTGCCCGTTCTCCCCACCTTGCCACCTGTCCCTTTCTGTGCAAGGCGGTCTTTGCTAGGCCCCAGGGTGAGGGCTTCTAAAGTAACCAGCCTTTCCATTTGTGCACATCTTTGACCAGCCTTGAAGAAAGCCTGAGAATGGCCAGAGATTTGCAGTAATCAGAGAGATTTAAGCTGATGGTGTGTGTCTGAGTTCAGATTTCATATTGCTGGAGGGATGATGCACACAGGATTTAGCTTTGCCTTTTTTTTCCTTCTGAGTGGCTTGCTATCCTTTTAAGCTTGAATACCTTTTTTCCAAAACAAAACTAAAAGCAAAACAAACACACACAATCCCTACCATTTTCATTCTAGAAGGACTGAGTCATTTGGGGCCAGTGGAGCCAAGGTGATGAATTCAATCCCCTGCCCCCACTTGTTCTTTGTCTGGGTATCAGTCAGATCCCTGGAGGGTGAGGGCTCAATCTTATTTATCCTTCAACCCTTTGTACTGGGGACAGAGTACACAGTGCTCAAAAAATATCACTCTTAAGTAAATAAAAGTAATTTGTGCTATATACAAAAATATAAGGTGTCAACAAATAATCCACTAAGAAGTTTATCCCTTAGATATATGATTTGGTCCTGAACACATAAATCATGTAGTTAATCTGCCCACTGTCTTTCTCCCAAAAGCTGAGTGGTTGAATGAATAAGTGAGTGGATGCCCATGTTCAGAAGTGAGCATTTGCTGTGAGTAGGTACGTTTTAGACCAAACCCCTCTGCACTGTGGATGCAGCTACTCCAGCACAACCACGGGACAGAGGCATTTATATGCCCTCAATTAAGAAAAAGGCAGCATCCATTCTGTTATCAAGACCACTTCAACAAAATTAATTTCCTTTGGGGTTTTTGTTTCTGTATTTTAATAATCTAACATGGTAGTGCTCTACACACATTAAATGATGGTTCTCCCTACTCTCATTTTTTCTTTTCTTTTTTCAGATTGATCAAAGGTTTCACTGCATATTGTCCTTTATTCCTCCACACCCTCAACATTCTAATTTTATTCTGCAGGGAGCTGGCCTGGCTTTAACCAAACCAGAAAACACACTCACTCAGACCCAGGAATAGGTGTTTGAGGGTTGCTCATGCCCAGCTCTGAAGTTTCTGTCACCAGTGGGACCTGGTCCCTAGTCATCACAGAGAAGAGGGGCATGGCAGGTCATGATCAGGATGAAACAGCAAGATCAGAAAGGACTTGGGAGAGAGAGAGAAAAGAACCACACTCTCCATCCTCTGTCTTGGGGGTGCAACGATCACCAGGAAGCGACACATTTCCCTGCCCACGGTCTCCTGTCCTGATCCCACCCACAAAGCTGTGGAAAGGCATGGGCAGCTCTTTATTACAGTTGAAATTGAACACTTCTTTTCTCATCCTTATGGGCTGAAGGAGAAGATTTACCTTCTTGGCCCTCTGTTTTCCCCATCTGTAAATTGGGGATCCTGACATTTACTTACTGAGGAAGGCAAAGAAGTCTCCTGGTAAACACTAGCCTAATGAAACGAACCTCATCATCCACTATGCAAAGAAACATCGATAAAAGCCATGGCAAGACTGGCCTCCCTCCTAACTGAGGTCTAATCCCCGGGGGAGAGGAAGCCGCTTCCTGCTCAAAGGAGAGCTCTTCAGAGGGATGTTTTATGGGTCCTGCTGAGAACATAGGGGATACAGTGAAACACAAAGACACAAGTTCTTTGAGCTGGAGATCTCATCCATTCTGCTTGACAGACATAAATTACTGACCAGACTCAAGCATTTCCCCCTTGGTCATCACCCGACGAAGGGGAGAGCTTTTATTTTCTAAATGATTTATTGATCCGATAAAATTATTATTACATCATCTCTAGTGCCCATCACCACTCACAATGGGAAAGCATTATAGGGAAAATGAATGCTCCCTCTGGAATGAGGTATAGAGCATGCATGCCTCTGTGTGTGTGAGAGAGAGAGAAAAAGGATGTGTGAGTGTGCACATTTGTGTGTAGAGATTTCTGATTGAGGAAGAAGGGGAGTTTCATTAATGTTGGTTGATGGAGTTCCAGCACTCACATGCAAAAGCCACTCAGCTCTCCTGGGACCTTCCTCGGGCTGTGGTGGAAATTAGACGCTGATAGGAAAAGGCGTGGAAAGAGCAAGTGGAGCAAGGCCTTCCGGGCTTAAAGACTGAGACTAAAGGGCTCTTGTCAGACGCCATATGTCTTCCTTAAAGGCGGGAGGGAGGGCGCACAGGCAGTGTGGAATTCCAGGCAGCTGGAATGGCAGGGGAAGAGGCTGAAGAATGGGATGGTTGAGTGCATCCCAAGCTCTCTCAAAGCCTGCCTCCTGGCAGTGTCGGGGGAGAAAGCCAGCCAAGGAAGCTCCAAAGATCCAGGGAGGTTGTAGCTTCCTGAGGCAAGTTACTGGTGGATTAATGACCTTGAGTCAAGTCGGTTGTGTGGAGCTGTGCCCTTCTACATTCACAGAGGTGGTGGGCTTGTGGGTAGGACTGCAAAGCAGGACCAGCTTTTACCACCTGGCCCCTGAAGATGGCTGTGTCTGAGTCCTCAGCTACCTCTCTAGGTCTTAGAGAGCCCTGGATCTGCAAGAGGATTTCTCTGACTTCCGTGGGCTTAAGGGAACAGCTGCACTGGGGGAGTTTTTCTCTCTTGACTGAATGGTCTGTTTCCCAAAGCATCCTAGCAGTCAGCCATGATGCCCTGGCCCTCCTGGGAGCCCCGGGGTAGAGCACACAACCTCACAAGCAAGCCTTGACCAGTGGGAGAACAGCCTTCAGTCCTGGGAAATCCACAAGTCAGGCTAAGCATACATATGCAGGGCCATGTACATACACACACCCACAGAAACTGACAAAAGATGAAGATGTTTGTTAGTATGAAGTCATTATCCTGGGGGAAGAAATCTGAACCAGGCTGGACTTTCTTACCCTTATGGTTTAGGAGTACTTCAATTTTGAATTACATATGAGGCTTTAGCATTTGGGGCCCCAGTCCGTTTGGATGCTTTGCACCTGGAGTCCCTAAATGGAAGGAGCTGTGACGACTGGGTTGACCTCTCAGGGAACCTTGGGCCTGCTAGATGTTGGTGCAGCTTGATGAGCCATCGACCTCATGGAGACTTCTGGGGCCCCTCACCTCCTAAGTTCTTATTTCCTCTCCTTATATTCAAGTTTATACTTCTGGAACACAACTTAGTGGAAAAAGACATACCAATAATATAAATTTAGGTAAGGAAACCAAGGAGAAGGAAATGGCAACCCACTCCAGTACTCTTGCCTGGAAGATTCCATGGATGGAGGAGCCTGGTAGGCTACAGTTTATGGGGTTGCAAAGAGTCGGACATGACTAAGTGACTTCACTTTCTTTCTTTGTATAGTTCCTTTTGGAGAAGGAAATGGCAACCCACTCCAGTGTTCTTGCCTGGAGAATCCCCTGGACTAGGGGCCTGGTGGGCTACAGTCTATGAGGTTGCAAAGTGTTGGACACGACTAAGCAACTAACACACACACACACACACACACACAAGGAAACTAAGGGTGCCGTGCTTCCCCTGCTTAGTCAGTTCAACTTTGCTCTTCAACTGCAGCAAGGTCTACATGGCTCTGCCCCTTTCAGGACCCTGCTTGCCCATCAGAAGGGAGCCAAAAGGAGAGACAGATGCCCATGGGACACCTGAAAGCCCAGAAACCACTGGGTTGTGGTTTAAGAATGTTGCTGCGGGTTTCTTTAGGAAGAAGTGGGGGACACCAAGCCTTGCTAAGAGGAATCTACATAAAGATGTGATGGTGGAGGGCTTGTCCCAGGAAGTAGTTTCTTTCCATACTGGATGTGATATCCAGTTGGAAAAAAGAGCCCTAGAGCATAAAGTGAGAACTTCTCCAGACCTCTGTCCATAGGTTACAACCAAACAAACCCTCCTCAATAGCAGAGTTGTCTTACCATTCTTTTCCCAGAAAACCTATGTTACACCCTGAGACTTCCCTGGTGGCTCAGACAGTAAAGAAGCTGCCTGTAATGCAGGTGACCTGGGTTCAATCCCTGGATTGGGAAGATTCCCTGGAGAATGAAATGGCAACCCACTCCAGTATTCTTGCCAGGAGAATCCCGTGAACAGAGGAACCTGGAGGGCTACAGTCCATGGGGTCACAAAGAGTCGGACACGACTGAGCAACTAACACACTTTCACTATGTTATACCCTAATTCTAGCCACAAGACAGCCAGCTCAACTTTCAAAATGTTACACATTCTCAACACATTTAGCCATACGATAATGTCTCTCTATTCCACTGCAGCCCCAGCTCCTTATGAGACAATTTCCTCAGTGGCTTCCGTGTATGTTGCACTCAGTTCCAAAGCTCAGCAAAACTATGTCCTGCTGAAGCTTCACCACTTCCCTTTGATACTTATCCTCTTTCAGCTTCAGTTTTCTCAGCTGTAAGAAGGAGATAATGGTACCTGCTTCCTGAACCTAGTACTTGACTTGTAATGAAGTACTTGATCAATGTCAGCTGCTATAATACATATGATGATGATAATGATGATGGTGGTGGTAGTGTGATGTCAGTTGATCAAAGAGTCCCAGGTTGTAGGATGAGTCCACAGAGTTTTGATGGTGATTCTGGAGAAGGGTGTAACTTCTGCTGTCAATTGCAAATGCATAATGCAAGAAAACCTCTTTGAATATACAGACAGACAAGAACCCCTGAATCTGAGGGTGAATGCCTCAGGTGTGCCGGACCAGCCAGCTCAATGACATTGCTCATGCTCTACACCCTGGCTGTCCATTTTGTGTTGAGCTTAATCCATCTTATTTTCAAAATCCCAAGAATATTTCAGAAACGGTCTTCGAAGCTGCCTTGGGAATGAGCCATGTGATTACCTGTTAACATAACAGTGCGATGGCTCTTCTGCGTGCTTCTTTGTTATTTTAGAGTTATCTTAAAAGCTTTCCAGAGATGGTAGGGAAGGAAGGGACTCTAAATGGAGAAAGGAAACCAAAAGGGAAACAAGGGGCATCAAAGTAAGAGCTCTAGAGACCCATCGTTAAACATGAGCTTCATCTGGGAAGTCAAGTCTTAGAGCTAGCTGATGGCTTTTCTCTCCACAATGGATGATTATATTACAGATAGTTTGTGTGGTTGTAAGCATTTATTTGGAAACAAGCGAACTCACAGCTTTAATGATTGGATGTCATTGGAGAAATCCCTTCTTCTGATGTTCTTTGCATCACATCAGTTTCACAGAGAGGATCAGACACTTCCAGTTGGCATTTGAGCCTTCTTTCATCCTGTCCTCACTCACAAGGGTACCGCCAGAACTTTTCTTGGCCACGTCTAGAAGACTGTTTAGCACCTCCTGCCAGGATGCCAGGGTTATGTGCTTCCCACCTCTTCTTTCAACAACTGTGGCCAGGCTAGTTTAAAAGACTCTGCTAAACCCATTCACACTGAGGAGTCTGTGATTATCAGTAATTTAAGGCTGCCCTTAAGGTACCCTCTCCCGACTATGGGCACCTTTTAAAGTTGGGGCAATGCCCTCACCCGACGGAATGAGTCACATAATGGCAGGATTTGAAGCCTCATGGGTTGCCGTGGCAGAGAAAGCCCTGAGGAATGGGTGATTTAGTGCAAGACCCTTTTCAGAATGTCTCCAAATTATACCACACAGGTGACCTTTACTCTTCCAACAGTTTAAGGGTATAGCAGCAATTATAGTCTGCGGAGAGCCTGGTACTTGAATAAAGAGGAAGCTTTGGAAAAGACAGTGGAGTCTTGTTGCTATATACCAGATCCTTGACATTCTTAAAGGCTATGGCCTCACACCTTCGTGAATTACTAAGTTTGAGACTAAGTCTTAAAATTCCTAGCCTCACAAGGTAATAAACTATAATTGAAAAACCTAGTGCTTCTTTAAGATCCATGATGTTTCGATAAATATGGGACCCAGATTATTGATAAAGCTACCTTGTGACTTGGACCATCATGTGATAAGACATCCTCTTTCTCCTTCCCCATGCCTGCTGCTGCCTTTCTTGGGGGACTCAGTTTCCCACAAAGCCCCTCAGGCTTCATCACCTCCCATGTGGTCCTGCCTCCAGATGACAAATAGAAGAGAACAAAGTCCCCAGCCATGAACCCTGTCCATGCGCCGGGCCCAGAGTGCATGATTCAAGTCTGCGCCTTGGCAAAATGACTCACGACTCTCATCACGTGTCATAAGTTATGGGATCATTCATGAATAGTTAACACCACAAATGCTAAGCCTTTAATGCCAAGGGTCTCCTGGGCTGCTACAGAAATGACTTTAACATGTGAGCCGGGTGCTGGGAAACTTCAGTCCCTGTCGTGGGGCTGTGCACGGGAGGCCATCCTTGGTATTACCGTTGTATCGCCCACCTTTGTCTCCTGACCTACGTGCTAGCTTCCTAGGGCCACTGCTGCCAAGTCCCACATGCTGGGGGACTTAGAACAACTGAAATGTATTGTCTCGCAGCTGTAGAGGCCAGTCCAAAGTGAAGCTGTAGGCAGGACCATGCTCTCTCTGACAGTGCTGGGGAAGGGTGTGTTCAAGGTCTCTCTCCTAGGTTCTGGTAGCCTCAGAGGTCCCTTGGCTTTAGATGGATGACTGTTATCTTCCTGTGTCTCTCCACATTCCTCCTCTCTGCTTGTCGCTCTCCACATGGCATTCATTTTTATGAATCCACCGGCCACTGGGTTTAGGGTCCACCCTCCCCCCTCTTCTTAGCAATTACATCTGCAGCCACCCTACTTTCAAATAAGGTTGTGTTCTGAGGGACTGGAGGCGAATACGTCAACTGTGAATTTAGCGGGAGACACAATTCAACCCACGGCAACCTCATAAACTTCTAGACTCTGCTGATGTTTGTGAGGAGGCCACTCTCAGGGAGTGATAAACACAGAATTGCTTTAACACTCTAATGAGGGATAAACACCTAGTTGACTTGTTCTTACCCATCTCCCCTCACACATGTGCACACACAGAGAGCTGCTTTTTTTTTTTTTTTTCCCCACACAGCAGCTTTTAAAGAAGCTTTTAAAGAAGTTTTAGCACTGCATGCACATGCAGAAAGCACGTGGCAGCCCAGAGCCAGGCACGGGGGAGTTAAATGTGGAAGCTGGAAGTTCCCATCAAAGGCAAGCATCCAGTCACCATGGGGGCCTTAGGGACAGAGGAGACAAGGCCGTCTGCTCTACCTCTGCCCTGGCTTGTGGTGAGGCTGTGTCCTTTGAGAGAAGGAATCTGATCACCCCAAAGAATGACCACGCCCCACGGACCACAGGACGATGGGAACTGGCTGCTTCTGCTGGAGCAGTCCTGCCCACCTGCACTCTGGCTGGAATGAATGAGCAATGACACCTGAGCTGACGAGGCTTCACGATAAGTCTGTCCCTGTTCTTTCTTGTCTCTGAGGCCCAGGGGACATAGGCCTTTTGAGGGGAGATCCACCTAGAGCAGCTGCTCAGAGCCTCCGAGCGGGCTCGGGCCACTTCCAGGAGCGAGGCTGCTGTCTGCAGCTCAGTGAGTGCTTGTCTCCTGAGCGTGGGGGTGCGAGGTGGCCGGGGTGGGACTGAGATCTGAGACCTGCACTCGGTGGTCAGTACTCTTCCTCAGCTGTGAGACTCTGTCTGCCCAGAGGAAGTGATAGAGGAAGTGATAGATTCCTCTTCAACTCTCTCACTTCCATTTCCCTCCTACTTATAATTCTGCTTCAGAACAGCCTCCTAGCTTGAGACCAGCATCTTCTGCAAAGGGTGTCAGGGACCCTGATGTCTTCACTCTTCCTTTTAGAGGAGACCTGCCCCCTCAGGTAGGGATAGGAGCCAAGTTGGAGCCAACCAGGAACCAGGGCCAGTTAACCAGTGTTCCCCAAAGCCTCTGACCAAAACTGCAGTTTTCCCTGTCACAGCCAAGATGACCATCAGTGGGCTGTGTACACTCACTGAGGTCCTTGTAGAGAGGCTGATGCACTGATTGGTCTACACGCTCGCTCAGCCCCCTCATGGCTGGAGAGCAGGGAGCCATGGACAGGAACCAACCTATAGTGCACATGGGGACATCAGACACAGAGTCTCGAGAGTTGTCTTGATAGGATAGTGGCAGGAGTTGGAGCAGGAGTGTCTGCTGGTGGGCACGGCTGCTCAGAGTTCTGGCTGCGTCAGGCGTCGTCACAGGCATGGTCTCATGTATTCCTCACAGCCGTCCCATGTCGCAGGTCTCATCATTTTTCCAGAGGAGGCCAACAAGGCACAGAATCCCTCTAGGGAGCCTTAAAATGGTCACTGACCAGGTCAGTGTTAAATCTATTATTAAAAAAAAAAACAAACCACAACAGGGTGATTTGGGGAATTACCCTGACAGAGTTTCTAACTGGACAAACTAATCAGGTTCCTCTGAACCCTCTTCTCAACTAAGCCCTGACTTCTGTGCTTCTGTCTCTGCATTGTCCAAGTTTAGAAAGAATCCTGCTAAGTCTGTTTAGCCAAAGCCCATCCTCCCTTGATATCTGATCATCCTAAAATCTGACTGGGTTCCACACCCTCCACCAACCCTCAGGTGATGTCTGATCACCCGGCCACCCTCAGCAAGAATCCTGTTAGGTCAGTCAGGTCTGAATCTGTTCTCCCCCACCTCAGATGCTTCCTCTTAGTAATTTTCCATCTGCTGACACCCACGCGGTTCCTTGGCTGTACTTTCTCACTTTTCTTTGTCATATTGAGAACTGAGTGCAACGTCTCACCCCCACGGCAAAACCCCATCGCAGTGGTCCCTATGCTTACTGTATCCAGGTGTGTGCATGTGCGTGCATGCATGTTCTGTCATGTCCAACTCTTGGGACCCCACGAACTGTAGCCCACCAGGCTCCTCTGTCCATGGGATTTCCCAGGCAAGAATACTAGAGTGGGTTGCCATTCTCTCCTCCAGGGGATCTTCCCCACCCAGGGATTCAACCCGAGCCCCTTGTGTCTCTTGCACTGGCAGACGGATTCTTTACCACCAGCACCACCTGGGAAGGCCCTATCTTGGCAGTTGGCCTTCAGTTCTTTAACAAGTGTCATGAATAATTCTATCTTCAGCAACACCAAGGGAATTACCAGTGCCTTTAGGGGTAGGAGAGGAGGAGGCATCTACATCCAGGGAAACCATCCCAGCATTATGATCTTTGTGACCATTAGAACCTTCTGGAAGTCTTAAACAAGCAGGCCTATCACTGCCATTGGCAGAGGAGCTAGAGAGAAGGGAAACATTTGATGCACAGTTGAAAGCAGTAGCAGCTTTTGTGGACAAATGTACCATCTTTGGAGGTATAAGCAAAATATAAAACCTGGAGGAAATTCCTGGGTGCTTTTGTGAGGTGATCTAGGCAGGCCAGGCATGGAGGATATCGGTCTCTGAGAGGCAGAAAGAAACAGAGCAATTAGATACCACGCTCTTCCCCTCTTTTCCTCTATACATCCTTAAGTATCCATTTAAAACAGAGATCTCCTATTACTTAGACAATCAAAGAAAAGCAATCTGGGCCTTTATTCCTGCTTTTTCTTTTCCTTTCCTGAAAGCTTGCGAAGTGCCTGGTGTTACAGGGAGAAAAATATCACCCAGAGCTCTGAAACCAGACGAAACCACGGCCCCCATCGCCGCTCTAGTACTTGCTCCAAGTCTGGCAGGACAGGTTCCTGGCAGTGCCAATGCTCTTGAGATAAGGGTGACCACTGTGTCAACACCAACAGCCCAGGGCGTACACTGAGGCTCTGGGGAAATGTGGTGGGGTGACCCCTGTTTTGCTGTCCTTATGGATCCAGGCACAAAGGTGCTGGAGCAGAAGGCAGTAGAATGTCAGGTTCTAAGCCAAGTGGGAGAGTGTAGCAAGCAGAGAGCAGGGTCAAGCACACGTGTTAAAATATCCATCCACTTAGGATCCAGAATGTTTATAGCCCGGGCTCACAGCAGGCATTGGCAGACCACGGCCCCATGGGCCAAGTCTGACTTGAGGTTTGTTGTTATAAGGCCCCTGAACTAAGCATGGTTTTTACATTTTTAAAGAGTCAGGAAAAAAAGTCAAAAGAAAGAATAATATTTTGTGACAGGTGAAAATGATGTGAAATTCAAATTTTAGTGTCCATAAATAAAGTTTAAGTGGAGCACAGCTGGTTTGTCTACATACTGGCTACAGCTGGTTTTGCCCCATGAGAACAGAGTGGAGTAGTAGCAACAGAGACAGTGTGACCCTCAAACCCTAAAATATTTATTATCTGGTCCTTTCACAGAAGGAGTTTGTTGACCCCTGGCTAAGTGGAATTTAAATCCTGGCTCTAACACTTTCAGACTGGGTGACCTTGGGCCAGTTCTCCAGCCTTCGTAAACCACGTGTTTGTCATCTATAAAACGGAGATACGAGTACGCTTGCCCTATGGAGGTGTTAGATTTTTTGAGACAGCAGATGTAGCAGAGGGCTTGGGGCTCAGTAAAGGTTTGTTACTGTTACTCTGTTTTCAAAGCTTCTCAAGGAAAGTTTGGCCTCTGTGACAGACATTGCTGATTTACTAACCCTGTGTATCTTCTCAAGGGCTTCCCAGGTGGCTCAAGTGGTAAAGAATCTGCCTGCCAATGCAGGAAATGCAGGTTCGATCCCTGGGTTGGGAAGATCCCCTGGAGAAGGAGATGGCTACCCACTCTAGTATTCTTGCCTGGAGAATTCCATGTTCAGAGGAGCCTGGTGGGCTATAGTCCATGGGCTCGCAAAGAGCCAGACGTGACTGAGTGACTGAGCTCACCTCTATCTTCCCAATATGCTACTCTGACGCTAGGAAAGGAATGGCCATATGATACAATCTGGCTGTGTGTGTGTGCTCATTCATGTTCAACTCTTTAGCGACCTTATAGACCATAGTCTGACAGTCTCTTCTGTCCATGGGATTCTCCAGGCAAGAGAACTGAAGTGGGTTGCCATTTCCTTCTCCAGGGGATCTTCCTGACCCAGGGATCAAGCCCATGTCTTTTGCATCTCCTGCATTGACATGCAGATTCTGTACCATTGGCACCACCTAGGAAGCTTTCACAATCTGGCCAATAAATGGAAGTTTGCTTTGAGTGTTCTTTGCTATTGCTTTCCTAATAAAAGTGATGGCATGGCTGAATGCCCCCAATTCTCCGTCTTCTGGTCTTGACTTATAATAAGATGTGATGTCTGGAGCTGGGTCAGCCATTTTGGGCCCATGAAACCAACAGTCAATAGAATTACAGAGATCACTTGCCCTGACATCAGTAAGCTGTTAAGTCAATGTTATCAAGTACCTACCTTCAAACTTTTTTGTTGTTTGAGAAACATAAAACCCTATTTGTTTAAATCACTCTAAGTCAAGTTTGCTATTACCTTTAACTGAAGACATTTCTGATTATTATATCCTTTTGGAAGTTGATTGGAAGGTAGAGGACCCATGTGCCAGAGTGGAGGGCTTTTGAGTGAGGAAATCTAAAGTGACCAATAGATATAGGGATATGAATATATACCTTTTGAGGAATTCAGTTCAGAGACACAGGCCCCAGAGAAGAGAGACAAGAGCTCAGAGCTCTGGTCAGGTTAAGCTTTGGCAAAGAGTCACTGTTAGGACACAGGCAAGGAAAGGTTAAGAAGACTTTTGCCTTTTGTCTGTGGAGCTGATAGGGAAGAACAAAGCCTATGAGCCTTCCTGAGGCTGCTAAGAGGGAGAGGAAACATTAAAATAGATACTAGTAGCTTAATTAAAATCTACAGACTTCTAGAAAACATACCTATGTTCTAGTCCTTTGAGTCAGTTAGCAGCCTAAAGAAAATCTGTGCATTAGATCTAAGCAACTCTAAATAAGGCCAGCCCCAGGGGACCCCAGGAGAAGCAGTGCAGGCTGGTCCACGGAGAGGCGAGTCTCCTCCCAGCTGGCCTTGACCCACTTAGGTTTCCAGTAGTGAAAAATGGTGTGTGGGAAGGAAGTGTAAGAGAAATCGCCTCTGTGGGATGGGCTATACCTGTTTTCTGGCAATCTTTGCAAATAGTTGATCCTCCCTGGATCAGTCTGGGAAGGCTTTGTCAAGGAGGGGAGGTTTTAGTTTAAACGTATGGCTTCTTATATATCTTCTGTTTAGAGAAGTAATACATGTTCATTATAGAACATTCAAATGATGCAGAGAAGCATAAAAAGAAAGAAAAATCACTTTGAAATTCCAACGTTCCCCACCCCCCACCCTTACTCCGCCATAGGCAACCACAGTTCCAGACTTCCTTCTGGGCTTATATTCATATATAATTAGAAGTTTTACACAAATGGGATACCATTATGCTGAACATGCTTTCTTTTTATTTTCTCCCTTTCTCTTTTGCATCCTATTTTTCATTGGTAGGACAACTTCTTCTCGGTAACTGCAGATGCCCATCATCCTTCATGCTGTCCACATCACATTCCTTTGCACGGCTCCCTTGGGGATGGAATTGGGAGACTGTTTGGACGGTGGGAAGGAGTGTTCTGGCAGTTCTCTGGCTGGAGGTGAAGCCTGGGAATGATGTAGAATAAGTTCTGGATGGAGTTTTATGTAAAAATGTAGGTTAGGGTGGAGACGAGGAGGCCGGTACGAAAAAGGCAGAGGTGAAGATCCCATGAAGAGGTGGGTGGCTGCCCATCCTCCTGAGCCTGCATCCCAAGCACAGTGCTCACTCATTCCCTCTCTGCCCCTCCCACCCCACCGTGAGTTATTTAAGGGACCTGCTAGCTGGCTGCATGCCCGCCTGCACCTTGGAGAGTCCTGGTGCCTGATCTATTGGGCTGATGCCCTGGTGGTTACCTGGTCTTGCCTGAGATGGTCAGAAGTGGGGCACATGCTTGACCCCCTGCCACCCCCAAAGCCCAAGGAGACTGCATTGCTAACCAGTAAATGAAGTGGATGAATGATCCTGGCCAGAGAACCTGCTGGGTGATTTGCTCCGGGCACATCTTCCCTGGTAACTAGGTCCTTTCCAAAAACCAAACCTGTAACTCAGAAGCTTGCTTCATGGACACAGAAAGAGAGCACAAGGTGTTGGGAAATTATGTCCTAGATTTTACGCTAAGGCAAGTTTCACTCCATTGACACTTTGGTATTCCCCCTGACTGGTCTTTGAATTTATTTCAATCACTCCATTTTTCATGTCCTTCATTCACCCTTTACTCCTTCCTGTACGGTGAAAAATATGGCAGAATGCCTCACTCTGTGGGAGCCTGGGGTCTGGAGTCCACCTGACTTCACAGCCTGGCTCCTTTAGCTACCCGCTGTGTGACCTTGGAAAAGTTACTCAACTTCTCTGAGCACCTGTTCCTTCACCTGTAAGATGAGGATACGAATGGTCCTGTATCACACGGTGTGCTGACAGCATGCCTTTCTTTTTCACAGCTTCGGTTCATAGTCAGAGGGAGTGTCCACCGACCTGGTTTCCCACCATCCTCTCACATCAGCATGGCTTTTCAAACTCCGGCAAGTGAGATCGTGACAGGCCTTCCTCTGTGTAACTGTGCTTCTGGGGGCGCCCGGCTGAAGGAGCTCACCACAGTGCTTCTCTTTAAAATGCTTCCTGCAGACACCATAAGGGACAGAAGTGAACACAAGGCAGTGATTCGGGTCACCTCAGGACTCCATCCCTAACTCTGCTTCGATGTGTTAATGAGAACCAGAAATAAAATTTCAGAGCTAGAAGTAGGAGGTGGCAAGCAGTGCTTAGGGCCAGTGAGAAGATGGACTGCAAACAGATGTGAGTGGGAGATGGAGACCTCTCCGGAGCACCAGGGGTGGTGGGAGGCACCCCTCGCCTCTCCACCTGCCCTGTTTGGGGCACGTGTTCCGGCGACATGCTGAGCATCAGTCCAGACTGGTGAGATGTGTTCCCAGCTTAGCTGGGCTGGTGATCGAGTTCCTTCCTGCTTTTACTATTGAATGCTGCAGGGAAGAGGCGGGCAGAGGACCACAGCTTGGAGACTGGGACCCCTGGGCTGGGTTCTTTTTCTTTTCCGCATGTGTGTTTTGGTGACCTGACCTGGATATCCAAGGAAGCTGGGCATGGACGTGGAGAAAGAACCAGCTGAGAGTCAACATGGGTCGACTAGCCGATCCTCCACACCCAGATTTAAACCCATTTGTGACTTCCTGCCACCCCAGGGTGATGGGAAATAAACAAACAAAAAACCCAGGTCCCACGGAAGGGTAGTGCTAAAGCAAGTTTCCCCAGCCTCTGAAATCTATCTGATGCCTGATGATCTGAGATGGGCCTGATATACAATAATAGAAACAAGGTACATAATAAAGGTAACGCACCTGAACCATCCTGAAACCACCCCCACCCCCAGGTCAGTGGAACAGTTGCCTTCCACAAAACCAGCGCCTGGTGCCCAAAAGGCTGGGGACAGACTCAGTTCCTGTAAACCTTGGGAAGTAAGGGCTTCATCAAATTCAGAGGCTGGGCAAGGGGCTCTGCCCCTCCACCCTACAGTCAAGCCCCCAGCTCGTGCTTTGCTGGGTATCTGGGGGTTGGGGCGGCTTAAACACGGGAATGTCCCTCTTTCCCCCCTCACTCGCCACTTGTCCGTGCCATCAAGAGCCAGACCACAGCCTAAGGCCTCTGCCAGGCTTGAGTGCTGGCTGTTTTGAACCCACAGCTGAGCTCCTGAGAAGGATTCTGGAAAAGGAGAGCACCTCAGATGCCACTGCTGAAAACCAGCTTCCTTCTTCTAGTCTGGGGCTTCCTGAACAAGGCATGAAACACACGTTCAGCTGGTTTCTGCCCTGAGAATGCTTTCAGACGTCCTGCATGCTGTAAATATCTGGCACATTTCAGAGATGCAGGGTGGGGGGCTGCATTAGAGCTGGGCATGGGGGTGATAGGGCTCAGCCTCTCTCTTCCCAAATGACAGGCGTGCAGCAGGACCAGAGTTGAACAGCCTGGGCCAGCTGCCACCAGCAATGTCTCATTTTGTTCTTAAAGAAATGAACTCAATTCACTTCAGAATAGAAAACGAGCATGACACGCAGCACTTTATAGCCCTAGTTCTCGTCCATGACTTGTCAATAATTATATACCTTTTTAGATAGCTGTAATCACTGTGTGCAGAGCATTTTATGTTGCTTTCTCACTTAACATGATTTAGAACGCGTGTTTTCTGTGTGTGGACATAGTTTCCGTGTTGGATGTACATAGCTGTGTGACGTCCCGTTCAGTTGACACCCTGTAATGTGTTTAGCTGAGCTGTTCCCCTATGGCTGGACATTTGGGTTGTTTCCAGCTTTTTGCCATTTCAAACAGGGCCGGCAACCACATCTTCAGATGGTACAATGATGATAAAGAGCTGGATGTTGCTGACTTTATTTTCACTGGCCACCGAGTTTAGAGAGAGCCTCAGTGTTGCTCCTCCCCAATGAGGAGTAATTGAACAGCTGCCTTGGAGGATGGCTGGATGATTTATAGCAGCGAGATGCATGCAGTGGGTTTGTCAGTATCCTGCGGCATTAAGGATATGCTTGTTAATTATCTGTGGTTAACATGATAATTTAGGAAAAACAACACCTATTACGGGTCCTTCATTAGGCAAAAGGCTTCTCATTTTTGAACAAACAAAGCCAACAAAGCCTCCAAAATTAATGATCTTCACCTCTGATTTGTCACTGGGCAGGGATGGCAAAGAGTTTCATTTCTTTTTAACATTTCCACAGCGCCCTGGGGGAGAAAGGTGCTCCCTCTTAAAATCCTGCCAGGCCCTTCCCCTGCCATTAGGATTGCCTTTTTTCAGAGCCACCAAATTAACCATTGTGGGACTAATTAGTTTTGTTTCCAGGAGTCTCAGGAAACTTTTGCTCTATCAGCTGAATTAAGAAACTTTTACCTGTTAATTTCTGGGGCATCCATGAAACCGATAGTTTTGTTCTTATTTTTTAGATGAGGAAACTGAGGTCTTAGGCTGGCCTGGGGTCCCAAAGCCAGGCAGGGGGTGGGCAGGGGGATCCAGACCTCCGCCTCTCCCACCCACAAGCCCTATCCCAGCCTCTTCCCTTTCCTGGCAAGATGCTCTCACTCAGGGGAATCCCTCCAACCAGATCTTATTCGTGGGGAAGCTTCATGCTTACTTCAGTTCCAGGAGAGGGAGGGAGTGGGCAGAGAACAAGGGCAACACATAATGTGAGGTGAGAGACAGTATCTGGAAGACCTGAGAGAAATAACCCGTCGGCACGTAACCTCATCCTTAAACTTCGGTAAGTATTGAGTGTAGCTCACGGGCTGTATTTAGTCACTGCTTCCCCCAGTCACCCTCCACCACCCCATCCTCATATTTCATTTCAGCCTGGACAGTGCAAACTCCATCCAAGCCATCAAGAATAATTTTTATATATGGGGCCTCTGCTGAGCCAGCGTCTGTGGCACAGGTTTCCAATTATCCTGTTGGGTGGTGGGTGGTGGTGGGAGTCAGAGGTGAGTGGGAAGGAGGCGTTCCTGAGCCGGAGGCCCCCTTGGGAGTCAACAACATCCAAAACAGCAACTTCCCAGCTCTTTCCTGGAGGGCAACAGCGGTGCCCGCTTGGAAACACCACGACACCCCCAACTGTGTCTTTTGGGAAGAGTTCGGAGGAGGGAAGGGATGTGATGCTTGTCCGTATGAACAGGTTTTTGACTGTCACTCTTCAGAATAAACCCGAGAGATCTATGTTACCATCCTCATCGAGACAACAGAGAAAGGGAGGCTGCAAGAGGTTAAGTCTTTGGTCAGGGTCACGCAGGGATTGAATTGCAGCGAGATACATTTAAACTTAGATGCTCCTTTCATGTACCCTTCTTTCCCTCAACGCCACACCCCTGGGGGGCATGACCCCATAGACTGGGGCTCTCTAGAGGGGCGGGCAGGGTGGCATAAAGGGTGTCAAGGCAGAAGTTACAGGGCAGAGGCAACCTAGCATGCCTGGAGGGCAGCACTTCCTGCCCAGGGGTGTCACGGATGGTGCTGGCTGTGGTCTCTGAGGACAGACAGAAGCATGGCCAACATAATTTTGCCTCCATGTGTGTCTGAGTGCCCACTTGGTCATTATGGGGGCCCCTGAAGAGAGATGATTGGTCCTGGTTTTGAATCCTGCTGCCATTTAGCTAAATGTGTAGCCCCAAGCAACCACCTAACTTCTTTTAGAGCCTCAATTTCCTCTTTGATGGACCAAGATGATTACCATCCATTTGGGCTAAATCCTTGAGAAGATCAAGTCAAATCAGTTGCAAAGTGCCTTGGAAATGGAAGCATCCTTGTTATTAAAATGAACAAATGCAGGTGTAGAGAGAAATGACCACCTTTTCTCTCCCAGCTTCCTCTTTCTGCCCAACAAGTTTGCCTTCCAAGATTCCCTTAACTAATACTTTTGCCAGGTTCTTCAGAGTGAGGGGCCAGCCTCATCAGAGATGATGGGACATGGACCTCCCGATCCAGAATTACATGGGGGTAGGGGGAGCCCAGGCGTCTGCCTCGTTAGCTTGCCCCTGGGTGAAGCTTATACCAGAGCTTTTGTTGTCCTTTTCACTCACTTGCCGAGCCCCGTTTCTCTGCTTTAGGAAGGGCTGAAGGGAGAGTGTGGGGTGTGTGTTCTTTTGTCTGCTTTCTGCAGGTGGCCAGGCCTGGTTCCCCATCCTTGGAGGTAGTGATCCCCTGACCTGCTTTTCCTTCAGACAAATCAGAAGCCTGTTAGGTGCCCCCACTTCTGACACGACACCGGCTCTCTCCTTTTAGAGGATCACCAAGCCTCTCCCTGGGGGAGGTGTGGTGACTTGGAGAACACCTATAGGGCCCAGCGCATCCCTAGGTTTGCTGTGTGACATCACCACATCCCTGGAGCTCTGTGTGTCTCTGAGCCTCTGTCCCACAGTCAGGAGAGGGACGTGATCTACCGAGCGAGGCCCTGCTGGTGTTGCCAGGTCAGGCTTCCGGGTGGTGTAGCTAGTTTTCATCAAGTCTGTACCTTTCCTCTAACAGCAAAGCCGGGTGTGGCCTTGTGACCTGAGGGAGTCCCCACCCAGGAGGCAGGGATGGGTGAGATGTTCACTTTCCGGAAAGTGTCTGCCCCGAGTGGACACCTCGACTCCTAGTGTGGTACATCCCGCTTCCTCAGAGTAAGATTCATTGTAAAGGGAGGTCTGTTCTCAGCCCTGGGGAGTGAAGGAGCGGGCGGTGGGGTGGTGGGGAGGGGTGCGTGTGTGTGTCGTGGGGGTTGCTTTACTGAAGAATCACCAGGACCGCATCCCAAGGCCCTGGATCCTCAGGCCGGCTTGGTGTGTCCACACATTTGTTGGGGAGCAGGACACAGCTGGGGAGCAGGCAGATTTTGCACTGGGTTTTCTTTTGTGAAATTGTTTATTTTTTGGCTGTGCTGGGTCTCTGTTGCTGCAGGTGGGCTTTCTCCAGTTGTCGTGCACTGGCCTCATTGCAGGGGCTTCTCTTGTTGTGGAGCGCGGGCTCCAGGGCTGCAGGCTTCAGGGGTTGCGGCTCCTGGCTTCCAGAGCACAGGCTCAGCAGTTATGGCGCACAGGCTGTGTTGCTCTGCTGGCATGTGGGATCTTCTCAGTTCAGAGATCCCATCTGGATCTCCTGCCTTGGCAGGCAGATTCTTTATCACTGAGCCACCAGAAAAGCCCTGCTCTGGGTTCTGGATCTGGCACTTGAACCCAGGATTCAAGGAGGTGGTGAGAACTACGTCAGAGGAAGGAGACAGTGTAGCTGAAAGAGGCTCAGCAGAGGATGAAGAAGGGCAGACGCTGTCCCATCCGGCTGGTGGAGGAGACTCTGGCTCGTTCAACTTGCTGAGTTTAGTCCCTGAGTCCCCAGGAGCGCCACTCCTTCCAGAAAGCCCCCAGGCCCTGCAGACCCTCTGCTGTGTGCTGGCCACACACAGGATGCCAGTCCTCATGCCACCTGACTCACCGCGAACCTTACCGCCCCTCCACGTGCAAGCGACAGGCGTATTTCAAGGCTGCCCGGCAAAGTGCGGCAAAGGAGAGTTGATTTCATACTTCACTTATTTCATCTTCCTTCGTGGTTCTGTGCCCCATTCATCTTTCATTCAGAATTCTCTTTTCACCCTTGACTGATCTGGCCCTCTCCTAATTCGAAAATCTGTTTTTTCCTCTCCCCACTTGCAACCTGCCGGTGAATTGCGTCAGTATCACTGTCTGTTTCTATATTTCTTTTGTAAGTCAGCCTTTTCTTCCCAGCGTATCCTTTCAGGCACAGCACTGGGCCTGTGAATGGGGGTGATTGCCTGTGCCGGGCCATCTCCCTTAGACATACCAGGATGAAGATCCATCTCTAAAAAGATGTGTGACCAACCTGGCCACTGTACTTCAGAGCCCCTGGTTTCATCATATGTAAACTATGGGAAAATAATCAACTCATAACCCCCTGCATAGAAAGTCTTTGTATCTAATTTCCTTTGTATCTAATGTCATAGGACTTCCCCAGGCATCTGACCGCCACTAGCTCAGTGTGTAAGGGATGTAAATTATTAACTTGAACCTAAGAGAAGCCCAAGACAGCAGTGACCAGCGACCCAAGTGCTAAGCGTTTATTGATACTTTTGTTTATGACCCAAGTGTGTGTGCCCTCCTGCCCCCTTAGGGGCTTCCTTGAATCTTAGAAGTAGAGCAGCGTGCCCAGGCTCACTCAGCTTGTCCATGAGAGAGTGGGTCCTAGAGCGCAGGCCTTAGGTCTGACTGGATGCTGGTGAGGCAAAGCTTGGCCCTGGGGTGTTGGCAGAATGGACCTGTTCTGGGGTTCTTGCTAGCAAATGGATGTTTTTGAGTAAATTAGAAAAGGCATCCCCTCTGAATGGATGCAGGCCCACCCTTTGTTCGTGACAGATCTACCTGATGGTCCCACCTTGGAGGTCTGCCCAAACCAAGGACCATCCGCCACTTTGTCACTGCGGAGACAGGTGGGTTCTCTTCCTGGAAGCCCAGTGCACCCGGGCTTACCCTTACCCAGGGGACTGCCAGATGGCCTTCTGTATCATGTCCAGTCTCCCTGCCATGAAGGCTTCCAATTTATGTCTGCCTTGGCTTTTGCCCCTTTCTGGATCTCAGGATTTCTTTTTTGGAAATGGGTGGGATAATAAAGCACATTATAAACTCCATGAACCCTCACATCTAGAGCCTATATCCAGCTGCTGCGCTAGTTTACACATGACTTATAATTTCTAAGCTTGTTTCTTCCTTGAATCTTGACTCTCCTATTCATTAAGGGCCTCAAAGGACAGTATTTTCCACTTGAAAAACCAGATTTGCAAAACGGTGAGTATGGGGCTGAATTCTTAGATGTACTTAAATGCAATTGGGTTTAGCTGAATACTAGGTGATCATACTCAGAGGAGAGGAGGAAAGGTGGTTGTGATGTGGCCCTGGTAACACCCCCGGGACCCCAACTTCACTGAGAGAAGCAGGTGTCTTCCTTCTTCCCGACACCCCTCTCTCTCCTGTCTTCCTCCCATCTTGGCTCCAACAAGGGTTCTGAGTGTCTTTGGGGAAACAGCCCTTGGTCTCACTGCCAGTGAAAGTGGATAATGTGCTGAGCACTGAGCCCTTGGATGCCTGACTGGCTGCTTTCAGTGTTGAGGACATTTTCCTGATGGAAAAGGAGGTGGTGAACGACTGAGAAGTTTTGTCCTGGAGGGAGCCTTGGCAGCATCTGGAAGCCACTGGAACTTTCTGTCCTTTGCCTTTTTCTCTGCAGATCCCTGCAGAATGCCTTTGGTGGGGAGAACAGGATAAGAGGGTTGTCTCCAGGGCCAGTGGAGAAAGCCAGGTGGGTGGGGATGTCTTGGTGTGAGCTACGACTACACTTCTGCTCACCTCTGCTCTGGGGACTGGGAGCTCCCTGGTCCAGTAAACCAGTGGTCCCCAACCTTTTTTGGCATCAGGGATTTATTTCCTGAAAGACAATTCTTCGGCAGATCTGGGGGCTAGGGGATGGTTTCTGAGTGACTCAAATGCATTACATTTATTGCACACTGTTTTCTATTGTGGTTACATCAGCTCCACTTCAGATCATCAGGCATTAGATCCCAGAGGTTGGGGACCCCTGCTATAAACGCTGCTCCTCCGAGGTGCTGCTGGAGTGTATCTGCTTTAGAGGCAGGCAGCATAGCATCACCGGAGGCAGTGGTGTCCTGGAACCAGCGGTCACACCATTGGTTGCCTGAATTAGGCCATAGTGAGAGCATTTACACCATGGAAATTGGAAAACATTATGAATCAGAACTTTTTTCCTCCCAAGAGCTGCTTAACCATCAAGCCAGTGCCTACAGAAAGGCAAATACTTGCAAGCCCGCACTGCACATTCAGGCTGATTAGAGTATATAGAATCTTTGTGTTTAAAGCCAAGGCTTGAAGCTTTTTCAAGCTTCCCAGGCTGCTTTCAGTGTGCAGCCAAAGTTGGAATCACTATCAAAGTCAGAACCACTTTACACAGGACACATTGAGGTAAAGTGACTCCCAGTTCTAACAGCTTGCAGGGGGCTGGGAGCAGTTCCTGGACTTTAGAGAAAGCACTGATTCTTCTGCAGTGAAAAAGGATTTCTGGGTGGTGGAGACTTGCTTCTGTGCCATTTTGTCCCTCTTCTGCTGTCTTCTCTTCGGCCATATTTCCCCTTTTCTCTTCCTTCCTGCCAGGGACTGAGATGTATTCCCTAGTTGTTCAGTTGATAAGTTGTGTCTGATTCCTTTTGCAACCCCGTGGACTGTAGCCTGCCAGCCTCCTCTGTCTATGGGATTTCCCAGACAAGAATACTGGGTCGGTTGCCATTTCCTTCTCCAGGGGATCTTCCCCACCCAGGGTTCAAATCCGAGTCTCCTGCATTGGCAGGCAGATTCTTTATCACTGAGATGTGGTTGTTGTCCCCAAGTCAGGTGTCTTTGAGGAGACAAGAAGATGTTAAGGGCAGTGTGTCCCCACGTAAGACATACAGAGTTTCCCTTATGGGCAGAGTGGCCTTGAACTGAGCAGAATGGTTCCTAGAGAAGAAATAGATCTCCCTCAAAGGACCTAAGTGTCATTTCTGTCCTGCAAAGTCTGAAAAATACCACTGGCCTGGGATTCCTCCGGGTGATGCCTGGGACCTGCCCTTGAAAACTTCCTGGTCCCTCTGTCCCAGGACAGCTCCCTTACCTCTGGGACAGAGGGTGACTGGAGATGGCAGTAGAGGGCCCTCCTCCTAAGGGAGAATGGGTCATAAAAATAGTTTATGAAGTGCTTTCACATGCATGATCTCATTTGAGTTGATGACCCTGGGCTCATGAATGGAGAGGGAAGTGAGAGACTTGGGAATTCAAATTGCAGCTCCATTGTCTTGGGAAACCCTTTCCGGCAAATAGGAGTCAACACGTCCCCACCTTGCCATCCCTCTTCTCAGGCCAGGAGCATTTAGAACTAATTGAATCACTAGATTAGCTAATGGAGCCTCCATTAGGATGGCAGGATCCCAGAGGAGAGGCTGTTGAAGAGAGCAGACATCTCCACACCCGCCCCCGGATCCTGGCAGCCCCCAACACCACTGCCTTGGTCCTCGCAGTCTGAGGAGGGTCCTCATGGAGCCCGTGGCTGACCCCTTTACACGTCCTGTGTCTCTATAATTGAGGACAGGACCGATTCATGCCCTCTATTATGCCAGGTCTTTATCATAAGGAACAAAAACTATATAATAGAGGATGTGTTAATTATCTCCGGATTTTCTTTTTAGAGTCAGATCTTCTAATCTGGGGGAAATTGAATCACAAATAAATAGCTTACCTCCCAAAGGTCATGAGGTGGGTTGCTGGAAGGGCAGGAACAAAACACTCAGGTCTTGTGACTCATTTTCTTTCCTTCCAGCCCAGCAGCCTCTTCTGGGGTGAGGTGGGATGGTATTGGACTCTCTCAATCATTCAGTCCATTTTGGTGGTGTCTGCCAGTCCCTCGGCTAACAGCTGGTTGGGGGACAGTGCTAAGTAAGGCAATGATGACCCCTGAACTCATGGGGCTTACAGTGTGATGGGGGAACATGGGCATCCAGTCCAAATTTGGGGAGTGAATGAACAAGGGTGAATTGGCTGACTTGGGACAAATACTTCTTTTCTCAACATTTCAAGGTGAATGACGATCTCCCCACAATGGGATGGTGATGGATGTTGTCTAGTGTATTTACTGCCATATGTGAAGGCCAGGATCTTGTCTGTTCCCTCCAGAGCCCTTTATTACCACCATATTCAAATCCTTTCTATCCTCAAATTATGTTGCACGAATGATGGTCACTGTCCCTGATGGAGATAGTAAGTGGGATCCCCACTCCTTCTCTTGGGCTTCCCAGATTGCTCAGTGGTAAAGGATCTGCCTGCCAAGGCAGGAGCCGCAAGAGATGCAAGTCTGATCCCTGGTTCGGTAAGATCCCCTGGAAAAGGAAATGGCAACCCACTCCAGTATTCTTGCCGGGAAAATCCAATGGACAGAAGAGCCTGGTGGGCTACAGCCATAGGGTCGCAAAGAGTCAGACATAACTGAGTGACCACGCACACATGCCACTTCTTTGCCCAGTCCCCTTCCCCACCCCAGGGCCTCTCTGTGCCCCAGGGAAGTTACTTTGTCTGACTTTTAAATCTTTCCTTCCTCCACTTTCCAGTCTTTTCTGCCCTTGGGCCACTGCACTGTTTGGATTTCTGCGAAGTGCTGAAACTTGCTGCTGGAAATCGCGTTTCCTGTGCCTCCTGGGGCCTACTACCAGTCAGTGTTTCAAGTTAACGGTAAATCCTTCAACAAGGTTTGGTCATTTTCTTTAAAAAAAAAAAAAAAGCTTTTGCCCCTTTCCATAATATTTCATTGTGGAAAAAATTAGAAATGACAGAAAAGCACACACACACAATAGAAATGTCATCTGCCACTATCTGGGAATAACTATTGATTTTTGTGATTTTCTTAACAGCCTTTTGACTGTGTGTGTATATTCCCTCGTAGCTCAGACGGTAAAGAATCTGCCTGCGATGTAGGATAACCAGGTTTGATGCCTGGATCGGGAAGATCCCCTGGAAAAGGGAATGGCTACCCATTCCAGTGTTCTTGCCTGGAGAATTCCATGGACAGAGGAGCCTGGCAGGCTAAGTCCATGGGATGGCAAAGAGTCGGACACTACTGAGCAACGATCACTTTCACTTTTCATATATACATTGTAAATACATACACACAAATACATATATATGTATATGTACATACCTTTGTTAATATATTTATACACACATATTCACATATATATATATTTATAATATATATTTATAATCCCTCAGTCCCTTGAATATATATTTATAAGCCTGTATATATATACACACATATATATTGTTGTTCAGTCGCTAAGTCGTGTCTGACTGTGACCCCATGCACTGCAGCACACCAGGCTTCTCTGTCCTCCTCTCTCCCAGAGTTTGCTCAGATTCATGTCCACTGAGTCAGTGATGCTATCTATATATACACATATAGATATGCACAAAAGCAAAACAAAAATGAGGTCAAACCTTGAGAGATTTTCTTTCCCAAGAGAATGGTTCAAGGATGAACAGAGAGAATCATAGCTCATGAAGTGTTCTCTGTGGCCAAGATGCCTCTTCTTTTTATTTCTTTTAAAATGCCCCTCCTTGGGCCAGATGACATTCCAGCTCTCGGGCATGGGGCTGGCCCCACCATCTCAGTGAATATGGGCTGTATCACCAAGAACAGCCATCCTTATGGGCAGTCTGGATGGGTAAACAGTCACTCTTGGACTTGCCTAGCCCAAGTTAGGCAGACAGAACCTCAGTTTCTGCATCTGCAAAAGGGGGACATAAACGGTGCCCACCTCAGAGGGTTTGTGTTTCTCTCTGAAAACAGTGCTTAGGACAGGAGTTGGGGGCGAGTGGTTTCTTTGGGAGGTGATGCCCAGAAGCAGAAGGAGGAAGCAGACAAGGGACACCCTGTGCTTCTGTGCCTGGCGCTCCCAACCAGCTTCCTGCAGACTCTGGAGTTGTTGGCCTGAGGACTGGAAGGCTGGGGTATTTTCCCCACAGCCCTGGTGGAGTGTTGCCCAGGGAACATGAACTTCCCTGGGCTTCAGGCTTCTGCTGCCAGTCAAAGCCCTGGGGTTTGCAAGAGGCCAGCTGGACTGCAGTTTGAGGTAGGACAGGTCCATGTGGGGGTGAGTCTGAGCTCACTCTGAACTCTCCACTGCAGGGGGCTGAAATCGAGGTGGGTCAGTCATGTGATGCAGGGCAGCCCCCTCAAGCTGCCTGTGGCCACAGGGTGAAATGCCAACACCCATCAGAGGAGAGAAGAGCCAGGCTCTGAGACACACACACAAAGGCTCAGGGGGATGATGTCAAAGCAGTAATTTTCTGAGGTCTAACAGTAGGAAGGGAGAGGAAAGAGCCAGGTGGAAGGGAAAAGAGACAGCCCAACCCCTCTCCCAGGCCTTTAACCTCCTAAAGGAGAATCAGGCTGCACGGGGAGGACTCCCCTTTCTCTCCTCCACTTCCCAGGAGCATCTGGCCCTGCCCTCACTCTCTCCTCCAGGAGACGGCATGGGAAACGTGGCCTGTGACCTGTAGGTAGGAAGGGGCTGGTGCTGCCTGTCTGCCAAGTTTCCTATTCTAGCCTGTGCTGGACTCTCAGACTTTTCA
Source organism: Bison bison bison (assembly GCF_000754665.1). Classification (NCBI taxonomy): domain Eukaryota; kingdom Metazoa; phylum Chordata; class Mammalia; order Artiodactyla; family Bovidae; genus Bison; species Bison bison. The sequence continues at coordinate 4,908,034 of NW_011495080.1, forward strand.
GTATGACTATCCATGTCAGGAAGGCATGGTTTTGTCTGCATTCCGTGGCCCATGGAGGTGGGCAGGGTGTTGGTTTCAGCACTAACAGGCCTCAGCGTGTTCAGTTGTAACATGGGCACAAATTCAGAATACATCACGACTTTCTTGCACTGGTGTCATTGAACCTATCTACATCCACAGAGCCCACGGAGGGCACCACTTCTCATGTTTGCATTTGCTGACACCTGGAGATGGGCATGGTGAAAGGACAGATGCTGTGAATCAGGGCTTTTTGTTTTACTCTGGAGAACCAGAGGTTAAGTATGTACTAGCACACCACTGTGCTCTAGGAATTTGTCCATCCTTCAAGGAACCAGCAACAGCTGAACTCCCATTAACCCTCTGGTGGCCCCAAAAGAAGGAAGTGGGTGAAGGGCTCCCTTGTGTGTTAAGGGCAGAGAGGTGAGGCTCAGTGAGTCACTGGAAGCAGTGGGGATCAAGGAATGGAATCAAGGAAGCTGCAGTCCACTCTTGCACTTTTTGACTTAAAAAATAGTCACAATCTAAAAGCTGAGTTATATTTTATTCACTGGGAATTTTTAGGACTTCAAGCCCAGGAGACAGCAGCTCAAGTAACCCTGAACAGACCCTAAGAGTACTGCTTCGAAGAGGTTAAGTTTGCAACAAAGGGCAGGTAGTCTGAACATCAAAAGTATTTTTGTGAATTAAAGAAAACCAGATACCCCAAGGTAAGGAATTTAGCACTTTTCTATGTCTGGGAAGATGCAAGAGTCTGGGCTAACTAAAATCATTCCTTTCATATACATCTCAGCTCTCCTAGGGCCAGGAACCTGTGTGTTTTCATGCCCTGAGTTCCTCGGTGCTCACTGTAAGGAGTGGGGGCAGCCCAGTGGCTGCCAAATCACACAGGTATTCTTCTCCTTCCTGGCTGCCCCAGAGGGCTAGGATCACTGATGACTGTAACATCCTTGTTTACTGATATGACAAGAAATACTCCATTTCTCACACTCTTGCAATAATTTCTGCTATCTCTTGAGCCCTGTACTCTCTCAGCCATCAGCACCTCTGCTACCAAGTTGGGCATCTGCCTCTGAGGCTTGGTTTTGGTCTGCAGGACGCGGGTAACAGCATCCTTAGGAGACAGCCTGACAGTTTGCTGGGGGCACATCATAAAAACAAGATGGTGTAGGAGAGCGTTCTGTGATTGGTGATGTGCCATCTCGGGTACAGGGTGACAAGCAGGTGGTTGACTGAGGGCAGCGCCGTGCCCATGAGGAGGAGGTGCCACTGGGAAATCTCTCCTGATGGAGGCCCTCAGATATCCTGGTGGCTTTGTCTGTTCTCTCTTCACTTTAAGTGCACGGTTCCCAAACACTTAGCTGTCTTTTACACACACAGGCTGAAATGCCCCCTCTCCTGTTCCTTCCCTGCTTCTTCCAGCCCCATCCGCCAGGAGCCTGCCTGCCACCAAATTGCCATGCCAGCAATTTTCTCAGCCGCTTAAAAGGCCATCAAGACAGCATCAAACTGCCTGTACATGCTAAACCCAAATGCTTATGGAGCAGAGCCCAGAGTGGGATGCTAAATTGGATTCTATCAAATCAACATCAGCTGCATGCAAGCCGCTGATAATGAAAGGCTCCTAATGATGGCGTTCATTGCTGGAAGGAGATGACTAAGAGCTGGGGATGGACGACTGCTGGCTCTGGCTGGGCTGGGAAGGAAGCAGTGAGGAGAGATCATGGTATTGGGACTGTCCCTGGGTGAAGGAGGAGGCCAAGAAGAGCTCTCTGTTCCTAGTATAAGGATGGATGTATTCCTAGATGTTAACAGTCCCCTTTCCAGTTCACACACAAAAACCCAGAAACACATTGAGATCATGAAGGTAGGCCCAGCCCAGATGTGGATATAAGTTCTAAATTCTGATCTGGAAACTACTTTCCCATCACTTTCTGCCCACACACTTTCCTGAATCCTTCAAGACGGGGTATGATGACTTACAGAAAGGAAGAGGGACGGAAGAGCAGGCTAAGGGCCTGTCTGGGGCTGTCGTTTCCATTCACTCCTCGACCTTCACTCCAGGTCACACCAGCTGCTTCTTCCATCTTCCTCTTGGTGTGTGTACCAGTGTCCTGTTGCTGCTGTACCAAATGACAGCACACCTAGGGGCTTACAACTACACTCACTTTATTGTCTTACGGTTTTAAGTCACAAGTTTGCCATGGGTCTCCCTGACTAAGATCAAGGTGTGGGCAGGGCTGGATTCCCTTCTGGAGGTTCTACGTGGGGGGATCTACTTCCTTGCCTTTCCCAGCTTCTAGAGGCCCACTATTGCTTGGCTAAGGGCCCCCTCCCTCCACCTTCAAAGTTGATGTCCTTGCATCTCTCTGACCCTTATTATACAGTCACATCTCCCTCTGGCCACAGCCAGGGAAGGGTCTCCACTTTCAAGGACTTGGATGGTTAGATTGGATCCACCTGGGGGATCTGGGCTACAGTCCCCATCCCAAGGGGTGAATTACATCTGCAAAGTTCCTTTTGCCAGGTGGGGTGACATATTCTCAGATTCTGATGGTTAGCACATGGACATCACTGAGAGGAGGCTATCCTTTTGCCTACCACAGCATGCATAAGTTCAAGCCTTGCTCTTCAAATTCCTTTCCTTTGGCTGAAATGCCTGGTGACCAGGATGGAGCCAGATGTAATTTGCGTTTGCAGCCTTGGGCACCATGGCCACGGGCAGATGACATGGTGGAAACTGTGACTATGAACATCACTGCCAAGGTTTATACCACCTTGGGATAGAGGGAGAGGCTTGTTGGATGGGAGTTACCTTGAGCTCTTTCTTAAACCAGTAAGCTGATGATAATGCTGCGTATGTGTACAGCACTTTATGGTTTTAAGAACATTTTCAAAGACTGAAACTGGATAGTGTGTAGCTGATTGGACTAGCAGAAATTAGACCCATGTTATAGAAGGAAAAACCAGGGCTCAAGATGAGTCAGTGATTCCCCTTGTGTCGTTGATGGCTTCATGACCAGGATCCAAGACTTTTCATTTGTGGTCCAGGGCTCAGTTCAGCTGGAGGGAGCATCCAGAGGTGGTGACAATGGCTCAGTTGCATAAGAGCTCAGGGCCAGGCCTGAGCTGCACAGCAGAAGGTGAGTGGTGGGTGAGCGAGCAAAGCTTCATCTGTATTTACAACCACGCCCCATAGCTCACATTACTGCCTGAGCTCCGCATCCTGTCAGATCAGTGGTGGCATAATAACTTTAATGCACTTGAATCATCCTGAAACCATTCCCCCTCCTTCCTGGTCCATAAAATATTATCTTCCACAAAACCCATCCTTGGTGCCAACAAGTTTGGGGACTGCTGGTTTAAAAGACTGAGATCCCTGAAGAGGAGGGGCTTCTGCCTCCAGATGGGCCTCAGACTCAAGTCTGCAGCATCAACTCCTGCCAGAATTTCCAGCTTGACAGCCAAACCTGCAGAGTTCAGACTTCCTGCCCCTATAATCACATGAGCAATTCCTTAAAGTATCTCTATCTATCTCTGATCTCTATCTAAAACTAACAATCTATGTCATCTCCTATTGGTTCTGTTGCTCAAGAACCTTGAAAAATACAGGAAATATTATAATGTCAGTGATACAGCTGAGTAAGTGGGACACACCATTTTCCACCTGTAACATGCTCCCTGACATTTCCCAGTCTTCTGTGTTGATATCAGTCATATGACTAGAGTGTGGGCAGAGTGTCATACATTAGAACTGTACCTGCTTTGGAATTCCCCACCCTCTCTGTTCTGTCATTGGCTAAATGGAGAAGACCCAGTGAGGGCCTCTGTTGTTGTTATTAGGTCGTTAAGCTGTGTCCTACTCTTTGAGACCTATGGATTGCAGTGTGCCAGGCTTCCCTATCCTTCACTATTTCGTAGAGTTTACTCAAACTCATGTCCATTGAGCCAGTGATGCTATCTAACCATCTCATCTTCTGTCACCCTCTTCTCTTCTTGTCCTCAATCTTTCCCAGCATCAGGGTCTTTTCCAGTGAGCCAGCACTTCACATCAGGTGGCCTCTGAGGGGGAGCCAGTAGATGCCAGGAGGCTGGGACCCTACACTATGCCATGAAAGGCCACCTATGGGGTTGGACTATGATAGGAGCAAGAAATAAGCCTTTATGGTAAGTCATTGAGATTTTGCAATGATTTATTGTAGGAGAAGACCCACTAAGACTGCCTGGTAGCAGGTTCAGAGTCAGGGCTCAAGCCTGGGCAGCTTGGCTTGCTTAGCCACTACCCAACCGTGCACAGCACTGCCCGTGGCACTGTTGTGAGGGTTAAGTGAGATAACCTGCAGCAGGCTTGACACTTGGCAGCCCCCCACCATGTTGGTTACTGATATAACAGGGGTTTTGGGGGGTCCAGGATTTGACAGTACCTCCCATAGTGTTGCTGTGAACAAAATAGATAATGAGGGCTGAATGCTGATTTCCATACTGGTTGAACAGTTGTCCCTAAGACGTGTTGATTGATGAACACATGTCAACTGGGAAGTCCCCAGTACTGGGTCATGAGAGGCTTGTCCATTTCCTTAAAGAACCATATGATGTGTCTGTATTCTTTGACATTTTATCCTTAGATACATGAAGACTTAGAAGGCATGATTAGCAAATTGATAGATGGAGCAAAGCTAGATGGGAAAGCTCATATGTTGGATGACAAAGAAGATTAAAAAAGAGTCTGGGCAGACCAGAACAATGGACTGAATCTAACAAGATAGAAAGTAGGAGGGATAAATCAAAGTCCTGCCTTTAGTTCAAAAAAGGAACTACAAGAGGGCTGGATGAGGGAGGCTCAGTGCAATAGCAGCTTATATGTGAAAGTCCTGGGGCTCTCATTGTCTGTTAGCCTGATATAAGTCAAGAGAATGACACAGATTCTCTTAAAATGCAGGACACCTTAGGTTGCACTGATGGAAGCATTATGCCCAGACTTCAGTCATTCGCTCAGCAAGTATCTGTTGAGTGCTTACTGTGTGCTGGGCATTGTGCTGGGTGCTGGGGAGAGAACAGTAAACAAGACAGACAAACCCTACCCTCACGCAGCTGACGTTTAGGGATGTAATTACCCTGAGCTCTGTGCTAATTGGCTCTGACAGCCTCTTCCTTCTTTCTATAGGCAACCAAATGGTAAGGGCTTTAGAGACTATGTGATATGGGGAATGGTCCAAGGAACTAGGAACGATGGAATTTGAGGAATCTTAAAAACTATGAAGGATCTAACGAATGCTACATATTTCAGAGGGAGAGGGGAACCAGCTGCTAAGAAAAGATGTTAGATGTTTGTGGAGCTCTGGGCAAGGAGTTCACTCACTCTTCCCCTTAATCCTCCCAACAACTCTGTAAGATAAACAGTATTTCCCCATTTCACAAATGAGAACACAAATGCTTGGAGAGGTTCCTGTAACTTGGATGTGCTCATAATGCTGGCAAGTGGCTAAGATGGGATATGAATCTCATCTGTCTGAATTTGAAGCCCAGTGTTCTTTCCCTGATGGAGATTTAGCCTTAATTTAAGGGAGAAGTTCCCATGACCTTCAGCTGTACATAGGTGGATCAGTGTGCTTCCCTTCTTGGGAGTGTTTTACCAGAAGCTGGGGGACAGTCTCCTGAGATATCCCATCAGGGGCTTCTCTGTGGGTGTCCATGACGTGGACGGGGCAGGGAAAGGCAGTTTGGGTGTGCAGGCTCCATGCCTTCATCTCTGGCTTCATCTGCTACATTCTAGCTTCCCGGGACCCTGGGAGTTCCTCCAACAGGCCATTTTCATTCCCAATCTGGGGCCTTTTCACACATCAACCATTCTCTTTCCACAGCGAACTTTTGCCCATCTTTCTGGTTTTAACCCAAACCACACTGGATTAGGTGTCCCTAGTAGAGTATCGCCTGCCCTCTCCCTAGGGGCACTGAGCCCTCTGCTGCAATCCTCTTGGTAAACTGGAGGCCCCCTGAGGGGACTAGGACTCGGCAGGGTGAGTCCTCTAGTCTGCTCTGTCCTCGCTGTCTAGCACACAGAACGTGCATGCGTGCTCAGCTGTGTCTGACTCTTTGTGATCCCATGGACTACTGCCCGCCAGGCTTCTCTGTCCATGGGATTTTCCAGGCAAGAATCCTGGTTTGGGTTGCCATTTCCTCCTCCAGGAGACCTTCTTGACCCAGGGATCAAACCTGTGTCTTCTGTGGCTCCTGAGTTGACAGGCAGATAGGATTTATGGCAGGCATCTCATAACATCTGGTGGTTATTTTGAAGCCATGGGAACAGCCAACATCCTTTGGGTTTTCCATCTGGCCTCTGTCTTCTCAGCACTAAGTGGGCCTGGCACTGGGCTGGGTGGGTTCCGGGTATGCTATGCTGAGGAAATATGGGAGCCACTGGTCCCAGCCCTGCAGTCTTCCCCGCGGTGCTAGAATCCAGGCGAGGTGATGGTTGTGGAGCTGGGTCTGATAGAGGATGGGTAGTGAACTACCCCAGTGACCTCAGTGATTCTCTGGACCTCCATAGATTCTGGGCTGTCTGACACATTTCCTCTGCCTTGCAGAGTGTCCTGAGCCCCGACCTCTCTGGACATGGGAGGTGTACCTCACATTACTCTGTCCTTCTGTGTGATCCTGGCTTGACTTCCTGACCAGCAGGCAGCAGGGAGAGAAGGGGGTTAACCATGAGCCCGATCCATGGGGGGATGAAGGATGATGTCAGCCAGACTGCCCAGCAGAGACAAAAGCCTCTAATTGCTCTTTTCTTTCTTGTCAAAAGGCTGACTCCATAGTTACTGTAATAAAGGCCAGTGGATAGGGAGGAGGCCGACTAATGAGGGAGCCAGTGTTCGGTGGTGAGAAGTGGGAGCTGAGATATAGTCCACAGGGTCAGGAGATATGGTCCCCCAAAGGAAGATGGAGAAAGGCCATTGAATCACGTGACCTGGGCTTGTAGGACATAGTCTGCCAGACTCATGGGCAAGTTGATCTGAAATGCCTATTGTGGGAGCAGCTGGTCCCCTTTGTTTGGGGACAGACTCAGACCGTCACTGGGAGAAGGCTCTGTGGGGAAGAAACCGGGCCTTGGTGCTTGTGTTCTTCTATTAAGAAGCAGAAGTGAGCTCCTTCATGGGGCAGGTTTGAGAAGCTGTTCTGTTTGCAGGAGATGGCCCTGGAGACCAGGTCACTCTCTCTTCTCTTATAAATGTGTTGTGAGTGATTCACTCCAGCAATTCTCCTTCTAGAAACTGCCTTAGAATCTGAGGCTTCCAGGAGCAGGAGGGAGATCCATTCCTCCATCCATTGGTAGTCAGGTCTTGTTTTCTGGTGTGATCCAAAGGAACAGGTGTCCTTGTCAGGCTACAGTCCCTGAGGCAAAGAGACTCCACCACCTCCAGACACCAGCAGGTCCAGGATCTTGGGGACACCATCACACGCCTGTGCACAAGCCCCCTGGGTCCTGTCCCCGCCACGGGGAACCCACATGGAGCCATCCAGCTTCCTCACAGCCCACCATTTCTCTCCACACCTGGACTGTCGCTCTCTCTCCTTGGCCCTTGTAACCTCACCTCTGGCCTCCGCAGGAAGGCCTCCTGACATCCCCCTGTTCTCTGAGCGCCTGCAGAGCTCACCCTGGATATCCAGTATTTGCACTGTGTCGAAGCCAACCTGGATGTTGGAGCCACTGGCTTGGGGCTGGAGCCTGTCTGCTCCCCTAGACGGTGGTCCCGCCAGAGGCTCTGGTTCTGTCATTGTGGGTCCACTCAGTGCTGAGAACTTAGTCTTCAGGAACCACTTGCTGCACTGAATTCAGCTGGATTCTGATCCTCACCAGAAAACCAGGCTTTTCCCTTTGAGTCATGAGTGGCCTCCCTTTTTGACCAAACGGGTTGAAACAACGTTAAGTCCTTATTAAATGCCCTGGAGCCTTAGTGCTCAGAGCCAGCACAGAAGAGGTAGATGTGGTGTCATTTTAGGAGGAAGACACTGGAGACGGGGCTTGGGGGGAGGGTCAGGGTGGGGTGAGGTCTGTGAGGAAAGGGTTCTGCAGTCAGGCAGCTTTGGAAACTGTATGAGCCAAGTTAAACGGGTCTGTCTACAGCTGGGCAGTGTTGCTTCCCACACTGGTGTCACCCGCAGTCGCTTTCGGGGGAATCCAGCCCTGGAACTGGGGTTTATGGCTCACTGGTGGGGAACCCCCATGTGCGCAGGGCTCCACTGAGAGGGCAGAAGGATCCACACCCTCCTGTTGGGTCCAGGCCCTGGGATGAGGGTCTTGTCTGCTTGGCCCCTCCACCTGCCTCGCAGGGTGTGCACTGCTCAGGGGCCGTGGTCTCTGCCCCTCCCAGGTCAGTCTTGTCTTCCTGGCTCCCAGGCCCAGCACCCCTCCCCACCTGAAGCCTCTTTATCTTGTCTTCTGTGCCCCCTCCCCGGTCCCCTTTCTCCCCACCCCTCTACCCTGGCCAGAATGCTTTGATTGATTATCCCCGGTTCTCCATCTCCTCCCCGCTGCTCCCAGCCACCCATTCCATCCATGTTCAGTCTTGCATTATTTAAATCTAGAAAATGTTCTGGGCTTGAGATAAAAGAGGAAGAGACTCATTAAGATGGGCCTTATGTGTTTATTTCTAACGCTGGAACTTCAGAGAGCTTGCACCCTGCTCCCAGTGGCTCTTAAGTCAGCAGAGCAGCGGGGCCCTGGGAGCCCCGTGGGCAGAGGCACGAGGCCTTGGCTCTGATGTTACTGCCGAGCAGGGCTCCGCTGCGGTTTCAGGGGGCCAGAGACGGCTGGATGATCTGTATGCTGATCCTGGCTTTGCCACTAACCACCCGGGGTCCCCCAGGGGATCCCCCCCTCTCCCTGGCCCTGCTGTCCTCGTCTGTGAGGTAAGGGCTGTGGACCATGCAGCCTCTGAGGTCCCTTGGAGCACACATACTATGGTGTGCCTCCCCGCCCCTTCACGGCTCCGAAGGGGACAGGAGTTAAAGACAGCAAATCACACTGGTTGACTTGTATGTATTTCAAACAACATTTTATTTTTTAAAAAATCTGTATTTGTTTGGCTGCTCCGGGTCTTAGCTGCAGCGTGCGGGATCTTTAGTTATGATATTCAAACTCTTAGTTGTGGCATGTGGGATCTAGTTCCCTGACCAGGGATCAAACCTGGGCCCCCTGCTTGGGAGCGTTGAGTCTTAGCCACTGGATCACCAGAAAAGTCCCTTCAAACACGTTTTAGAAGTCTTGAAGAACAGACGCATCACAAAATGGGTTCATTGTTTGAAATCAATGAAACTCCATAGGAAACTCTAGAACACTCAAACCAGAGACTGTTTAAATCCTTTTTATTTATCTAAAGCTGTATTTCCCCAAATGCCCAGATTACATGTTTTCACTTGACCTTCATGATCTAGGTCCAGCAGGTGAGCTGAAGAAAGAGAGTATTCCTGTTCACAGATCGGGAGACTGATGCTCAGAGAGGCTAAATGCCTTCCCCTAAGGGACTGAGGGGCGTGGGGACAGAGCTGGACTTCACTTTGTGTTCCCTGGACTGTTCTCCACCAGGACACCCCTCCCGGCCAAGCCCTTGGGTTTCACGTGGTCAAACGGAACCCATTTTCTGTCCCATGTCTTGTCTCCCTCCTGACCATCTTCACTCAGCCTCATCCAGGCCAGAAATCTGGGAACCATCCTTGTTTTTGTGACTTTGTTACTCTTCTAAGTGAAGGGAAAGTCACTCAGTCATGTCTGACTCTTTGTGACCCAATGGAATTCTCCTGGCCAGCATACTGAAATGGGTAGCCTTTCCCTTCTCCAGGGGATCTTCCCAACCCAGGGATCGATCCCAGGTCTCCCGCATTGCAGGCAGATTCTGTACCAGCTGAGCCACCTGGGAAGCCCTACTCTTCTAAGGATTTCCCTAATTCTTCCCCCTTCTCTCCACCCTAGAGACAGCTCCATCATCTCTTACCTGGACTGGAATTTTGCCGTAGCTTTGTAACTGGTCTCTTTGCTCCCAGTCTTTCTTCCTCAAACCCATCTCTGAAAATTTTAAACTGTCTATATCCCACCTCTTACCCTCACACTCCCACCCCAACCCCAGTTTGAAGCCCTTGAGTGGTACTCATTATTTATTGGATAAAGTCTATGTTTTCTAGCATGGTGTCTGGGAACTACTGACTTTATCTTTCAAATGTATCTGCCCTGTACCTTATATTTTTAATAATCCTGGGCCAATAATCATTCTCCAAATGAGACAAAAGATTTCCCACCTCCATGGCTTTGTTTGTGTTGTTTTCTCTGCCCAGAACAATCACTGCAGCCCTATTCTTTTCTGGGCTAATTCCTGGACCTTGTCTTCCAAGATTCAACTCCCATGACATGATTCAGCCCCTACTCGTCCTGTGGCTGGATTAGGCGCCTCGCTTCCTTGTTTGTTAATCCCATAACCTCCTCTATCATGTTATTTATGTGACATCTCCATGATAAGACTGTAAATGGTTGAAGTCAGGAACCACATCGTACTCATTTTTATAGCTTCGGTGCCCCTACCAAAAAGCAGTAAACAATGTGTGTTTGGTGTGGGCTTCAGAGAAAATATCATCTTTGGTTTTATTCTCAGAGTAGTGGCGGGAAGCAAAGTATCCGAGAGGTAGGGTGTCCTAAAAAAGAGGAAGTACTTTCTTTCTATGGATCCCAGAGGTCTTTTCCTAAATGCTTCACTGAGGGTCAAGGTCAGTCAAGGTCAAGCAGATCTGCTCAACAGCTTCTCTGGTCCTGAGTTCAAGGCTACGGACTCCACTCTTCAAAGGGAGTTGTTTCTGTGGCCTAGAGAGAACCTCTATCCAAAGCCACAGATGCTCCCGTGACCTTGGAGATCTATGTCGGATAAGGGAGAGCTAGTGAACATTATGGAAAGACAAGTACAAACCCATCCTTTCTACTGGGGAGGACTCACATCAAACTCCAGGAGGCCCTCAGTGTCACGGTCTCTTTCCAAGCTATGGTGGTGAAGGAAGGGGGACAGAGGGTAAGCGCCATTTCTGGAAAGTGTGTATGTGAGTGTGTGTGTGTGACACACTTGTTTTCTCTGCTGCGTAGGCAAAAGAAATCAGTGTCGGGACAGAGTCCAACAGCAGACAAGGTCTCCCCGGAGTAGCAATCAGCTCTCCCTCCCAGGAGGGCACCTCATCCCTGTATATCCAGGGGCATAACAAAACAATCACTGCTTCCCACTGCTTTCATCTTTTATTCAATCATTTAATTATTTCTCAGGTCTGGGTGGCATGGCCACCGCCCTGTTTTAACTCTGAATATAATTATCCACCGTGTTCCTCCCGACCTTGCCTCCTGTTTAAAGCTCTTAACTGGACCAAATTTTTCCCCATCTTCTTGCTGTGGGCATAAAAAGGACCATGGGCCTCTAATCACTGCCTGGGGCCTTGGAGCAGCCGGCCATAAAGTGCAATATCTGCTCGTTTATTCCTGTTCATTCAATTGACTCCAAATTGCTCTGAATGAATTCTTGGGCTCAGAAGAAGCTGTGTGGGCTTATTTTCATTAGCGTGGACCCTGAGCAGAGAGAGGAGGACAAAAGAGGAAAAGAGAAGATTTTGTGGCCAGTTTTCTTTGTTTCTCACCCCTTTGTATGCTCCCCACCCCTCTGCATACCATCCCTCACTTCCCAGTGCAGGAAACAGGCCACTCCAGGTGCCTGAATCTTCCACAGAAGCCTTGGATCTTATTGGTATAGACCACTCACACCCATTAAATCTATGACTTTATGAGTCCATGATGGGAAGGAGCGCTAAACCTGTGTTTCTTCCTGTTTGTTTTTCCAGCAGAGTTGTGCTTAAAAGAAGAGATGCTCTACCTAACCATCTTTTTACTTCTCCAGGGAGGAGCTGGAGAAGCTCGGTCAGGGGAGACGTGGTCCTGTGTGGTCATTTAAGCAGGACTGCACCATGACCCTCAGACATGAATCATTTTCCCTCCTCACCATCAGCACTACCTTCAAGGGACCAACTAATCTTAGCACCCTTGGACTGAAAGAAAGCCTTTGAAATCAAGGCAACTGATTTCCCTGCCCTGGGTCCTTCCTTGAGTTTCTGCCTTACTGCTTTTACAGCCTGGAAGTTCTCAGGGATGTCTGATCTGAATCTTCCTTATATAAGAGAAGCCTATTTCTTTTTGGATTGTCTTTACCTGACCATCTCTGTCTATAACTCTTTATAATCTTGTCATTTACAGAAGTCTGTTTCATTTCCCTGTTGGGGCTTCCCTGGTGGCTCAGACGGTAAAGCGACTGCCTGTAATGTGGGAGACCTGGGTTCGATTCCTAGGTTGGGAAGATCCCCCTGGAGAAGGAAATGGCAGTCCACTCCAGCACTCCTGCCTGGAAAATCTCATGGACAGAGGAGCCTGATAGGCTACAGTCCATGGGGTCACAAAGAGTTGGACATGACTGAGTGACTTCACTTTCTTTCACTTCCCTTGGTCTTCTGTTCTCCAAGCTATGTTATCTCAACTCCAAGAGTCATAGTATCACATAACCTAAAAGTCAGAAGGCTTCCTTTACTCAGTTCTCCTCAACTTGGCTCTATTGCTCTTATACATATGAGGGACTTCCTTGAGATCTTGTCCAGTTTCTTGGCAAGACTTTACAAATATGGGTAGTGAGCTTCTATTTCTAATGGCCCATTAGTTCTGGAGCCTGAGCCGAGTACTTTAAAGGGGGTTCTTGTTCTCTCAAGCTTTCCTTCTGGAATTGTAGGGTAGGCAAATATTCACCAGACTTCATTTTTTTTTTTTCTTTAGGACAGGGCAGAGGGGATGGGTTCGGTGGAAGTACGGGTTTTCAGAAGCCAGTGCCTCCAATTTAGCTTCATGAAGGAGGGCTTCCCTGAGGAGGTGGGACTGTGGTGGAAAGAATACTGTTTGTATCCAGGATGCTTGGTTCCGAGTCCAGTTCTCCAGTCTAGCTGGCTGGCCATGGGCACATCACTCTACCTCTCTGGGTCTCAGTGACTTTGTCTATAATGTGAGGAAATCAGAGCAAACGAATCCTGAAACCCTCTCTAGTTCTGGCATTTGTGAGTGAGGAGCCTTGTAGAGGAATGCTCAGAAAGCAGGGTGTGGACTGGGTGGTGGATGATATGGGATAAATGACTGTGGTGACCCAGGACCGTGCTGCCGAAAGAAAGTGGACAGATGGGGCTCTGGTGAGACAACTGAGAGAAAGTGATGCTGGGGCAAGCTGAGATGGGCAGTGTCAGTTTCAGAAGCTGATATGTATGTGTGTGTGTGTGGGTGGTCAGGCCCATGTGTGCTGGGTTAGTGTGAACCCCCTCTTTGTTCTTCTAGGAGGTGCAGTCCACTTCCACAGTGCTGTTCATCGTGCTGACCTCCAAATGGTGACTATCCTATGCCAACAGCTCCCTGTTGAAGGTTGTTCAAGGCCGTCTAGATAAGCTGGAGACCCTTGTGTTTTGCAGGGTTCCTCTCCATCTGATCAGCCAGCAGGGGAAAAAAAACCTGTCTAAGGACTGGGCTTGTCTTACAGGTAGATAGTAAAACCTCATCAGATTCAAACCAACTTTTTATAACAGAAGGATCCAACAGCTAGTATTTTCTGCTATTTTTTCACTCCTAATGACATAGAAATGGTGTACTAGATGCAGGAGCTGGAGTGATTTGAAGAAGGATCAATGCTATATCTTCTGTGTCTGTAAAAACATTTTCCCCTAAACTTCTTTGACATGGTTGGATGTGTTCATGTCTTGGACCCTGGCAAGAATGTCCACTGCAGTAGTCACATTTCTGCTTCTGACTAACCAGGAAATGCAGCTTTTTTTCTAGTGATGGAGGCAGGAGCAAGCTTAGAGTCCTGCAGCTTACCAGACAGTGCTGGGCGGAGCTGCACATCTGAAACCTCCCCCATGGTGTAGTCAGGTGAGAGACAAGGTTGACTCATGACTGTTTCTCAGAGCTGTAGTTTTCCTTTCAGCTGAGCCAGATCTGCCTAGCAAGTCAGGAACAGGGGCTGGTGAGAGGACTGAGGATGGCATTACTGTTCCTAGCTCTAAGTAGAATGCTCTGGGCATCAGGGCTCAGGACTCTTAGGGAAGCTTCTTTGTGTCTGCAATTCTACTTGCCTTCTGTCTCTTTTTCTCTGGGAACCTCTTGCCATCTGCTAGCTCCCCACCTCATGGTTGATAATACCAGCTCCAATTTACTTCCTGCTCTTTGTACATGATTGCTTTCTTCATGGTATCTCTATGAGATGGTCGTTGTTGTTATCTCTTACAGAAAAGGATGTTGAAGATCAGGAAATATTATCATTTGTCCAGTTCTCACAGAGCAAATAGTAGAGCTAGGACTGAAAGTCCAGTTTGTCTGATTCCAAAGCCTATGTCTTTGCCAACCACAGTGTAGCAAATGTGGGAACCTACATTACAGGAGATTGAGGGCGAATATCCTTCTGTAGATTCTGGTATTCAGATTTGGGACTCTCACTGACCCAAATACTCAGTTTCTCTAAGATGCTCTTTCCTTTGAAGACAATTTCCCATCCATTTTGTCAAGGCCAAGTGGTCATTGAGAAAGACCTGGACCACAGAGCCCAGAGATCTGGAATCTCATTCTGGTTCCACTACAGCTCACATGATATGTGACCTTGGACAAGTCTCTTGATTCTTGAATTTCTGTAAAATGGGAGCAACATCTCCCCACTGACTGCTCCCTGCATCCCTTTCCAGCATCACAGAGCAGAAAGGATCATGGACCCAGAGTCAGACACTTGGGTTTCAGGTTCAGCTCTGCCACACCTTGTGACCTCAAGAAACACTTTCAATCTCTGTAAGTTTCTATTTCTTCATCTGTAAGATGGATTTGATAATATTTGCCCTGACAGAAGGGTTTTGTTTGAATCGGATGAGATGACAGTGCTTTGAAAAAGGAGAAATCTCATACAGAAGGAAGGCAGTGCTAACGGTGTGGACATGTGTTGGAAATTTCACATGAAATGCTTGAGTTCTTTATCAGAAAGGATGTGTATAAGGTCACTGGAAGCTCTGTGTTTAGAAAGGAAGTGAGCGTGTTTGAACCTCTTCTCAGGTGCTCAGGACTCTGTGCTGTCGTTATCATGCTTTCATTATCCAGCGGCATCTGGGATACAGTTATTGAGTGAGTGAAGTGAGTGAAGTCACTCAGTCGTGTCCAACTCTGCGACCCCATGGACTGTAGCCCACCAGGCTCCTCCGTCTGTGGGATTCGCCAGGCAAGAATACTGGAGTGGGTTGCCATTTCCTTCCCCAGGGGATCTTCCTGACCCAGGAATCGAACCCAGGTCTCCCGCATTACAGGCAGATGCTTTACCCTCTGACCCACCAGGGAAGCCACAGTCATTAGGACTACCCAATCCCTTATCTAGTTATTCCTCAAGCCATCCCCAGGGAGGACTTTTTGGGGAGGACAGAAGAGAGGAAAATAAAGTAAAGTGAAGAAGACAAGCAAGAGCCATCCCAGTTTCTGGTTCCTCAAGGTCACCGCCCCACCCTGGTGAATTCACCAGCAGCTGCCCCAACCTTCCCAGGCAGGCCTAAAGTTACAGTGGGAGGATCTGCTTATCTAAGAACTGGGTCCTGGAAACTGGGTCATGAGTCCTAACTGATGAACAGAAATCAGGGGGACTGTGCACTGGGGTTGCTCAACTCAGAGCTAATTCACTGAAGAAAACTTCACATGTTGTGGATGTTTCATATGAAGAAGGAGCCAGGCTGAGAGTCTGTGTACAGACAGAGTTGCTCTGTAAGTCATTACCAGCATTATGGAGGCTGTGCTGATACCCGCTTGTGTCTTTGCATGCAGGTGTGTCTAGGCTTGATGCATATCACATAGATAGATATCTTCACTTTGCTTCACTTTGACATGTCTAGACTATCCTTTAAAATCTTCCGTGAGAGGAGAGTCCACAATTTCCCTAAGCAAGCCATATAAATATTAGCAAATTTAACAATCTGAAAGTATGGGTCCATATTTTCTTTTCTACAATTAAAGAGAATATTCTTTGGTTCTTAGAAAGGAAAAAATAAAATTTGCTGACCTCACTTTAAAGATACACCATTCCTTTTATTGAAACTTGTTCTCAAGTACATGAACATCAAATATTATGGAGAATCTGAGATTTTATTTTACTGACAACATAAAAAGTTAGCCTGTTTTTGTTTCAAGTTGGCAGAAGACATGAGATTCTTGGATCAGAGATGAAAGACTTTATTACTCACAGCAAAAGCAGTAGCCACAATGTCAGCATATTTGTGCTGGCTCCCTGACTCCTAATTCCCATAGGGTAGGAATGAAGATGGTCAGATGATAGCTGTACACACAGGGAGTTCCGATGTAGGAGAGGAACTCTGAGCCTAGGGAACCCAACTCTTTTATAATAAGCAGTAAGCATGGCTGCCCTTTGCTCTAGACAGAGACACTATATCTTCCAAGTCTGTTTGCTATGCAAACATTCTTAAAAAGGTGGTCTGGGACAAAGCACAGTCTGCCCCCTGCTTGCAAGACATGCAAAACTGTCAAAGCCCCATGGAGAATTGTTTCCCAATGTTTATCAGTATTATTACATTTAGGTAAGCAAATTCCATTTCTTTATTTTTTTTTGGTTTGGGTTCTGTCTCCCAGTTTCTTCAGTTGTTAGGCAGTTATCTCTCCTTGGGGCTTTGGTTCTCTTTGAATTCTGTATTTTCTCACCTTCCGGGGCAGACAGAACTGATACTGTGCTGTAGGGGACTTCCTGGGGTCTTCCACAAATGAAGTTTACTTCCTTGTTTGTGGGGCTCCAAGGAAACTGCACCTGGAAGACACTGCGATCATCTCTTTAGTTCTCGAAAGATGAAGACAAATTGCAGGCAATTTAGACAAAGTAACTTAGGTGATTAGAGGTGATGTCAGGGGAAGGATGAAAAGAACTGCACATGCAAGCGTCTGCTCATACTGGCTTGCAAAAATTGGAGGAAGGGGATGTGGAGAAATTTCCCGTGTCTGCACAAATAAGGCTATCTTTCTGGACACAGACCTCTGACTCTTTTCCTCTCTAGCTTGACCTCCATATGCATCAGTTTCCTCTTTCCTAAAACAGGAATGACAATGCTATGTTGTTGGGAATTAAAGGACATAATACGTATTAATCACCTAGAGAAGTGCCTGCCACCTAGAAGGAGCTCAAGCAACATATGGTATTTTAATAACACAGAAAATAAGAACTAGGAAGAATCTTAGAGAGCCTTATATTGAACATATCAGTCTACAGAGGAAGGAGCTGAAGCTCAAAAGGAGATGTGACTGCTCTATGGACCAAAGCTAGTTATAGGAGGAGTGGGACTATTCAGAAGCCAGGTCTCCCCACATCCAACTTGCAACTGTGTAGAGATCAACTTTTCTGTTGTTACATTTCTCAAATGAAGGTGTAATTTTCTAAACCAAAATTCATCCAAAATATTTAAGACATAAGAGTATGTTACAATTGCCTGTTATTTTAACATGTTTTAATTGTTAATGTTTACAATGAGAAGTAGTTACAAGTCTATTAGGTTTCAAGTCCTCCTTCTGAGTTGCTTAAAGGAGGGTGAGTGCATTTATGACCACTTTTCTGAGATGAAACATCAAGCTCGTTGTTCAAAGGCCTCCTGCTAAGTCCATTGTCTTCCTTACTTTGGATGTTGACACCAATGGCTTTTCATCTGAGGGCTAAGTAGGAGTGGCCACAAGTTCTCTGTTTTCCAGAGTTCTGTTGTAGGTGTCTGTAGATATGGGTGAGAAATTGATTACAACTTCCCACAAATAAATTGTTTCCTCTTACAACATAGATTAAGGGTGCCAGTGTTTTTCACTCCTAAGTAACCTCACAAGTCATTTTCTCAATCAAGCTTTACATTGATTAAAGGATGATTATTTCTCCACCTTATATTAGTCAACTGCCAATCAGAGCTTCTGATCCATATGTGACTATCGCTATCCCACTTGTTGAAATAATTGTAAGCTATTGAAATATGACTTTTTTTAGGGTGCTCGGGAAGGCTTATCTCCAACAAACCATTTCTGATACATTTTTAGAAATATTGAGAATAGTCTAGTTGTTCATTACTATTTTCCAGAAGCACTGGGAACCACCACCATTAGCTACAGGATAAAGAAGCAGAAGGGATCTTAGGGAAATAGTGTCCAACTTCTGATTATAGGAGGAGCTGAGGCCCAGGAACTGGGCCACTTGCCCAAAGACTCTGGCAGAGGTCTCTAGGAATGACTCTCAGTTCTACTGATGTCCCCCCTTTTCTGAGAATGTCTGCAGTTTAGGAAGAAGCTCCCAGAGCTATTATCCTATTCTGGTGAGTTCCTCCTGTTGTTCTTATTCAGAAACCAAGTCATGTCTGACTCTTTGCGACCCCAAGAACTGCAGCATGCCAGGCTTCCCTGTCCTTCACTATATCCTGGAGTGTACTCAAACTCACGTCCATCGAGTTGGTGATGCCATCCAACCATCTCATCCTCTGTCGTCCCCTTCTCCTCTTGCCTTCGATCTTTTCCAGCATCAGGGTCTTTTCCAATGAGTCAGCTCTTTGCATCAGGTGGCCAAATGCCCTCCTGAGTAAGCCTCAAAAACAACTAGCTCTCAACCCTGGTCTAAAGCTGAGCGTATCAGTCTCTTTCTCCAGAGTCTGATATTTGAAACAGAGCCTGGAGGGTTCTTGAGTTTAAGTCCATGAAGGGCAGCATGGTTGGAAGGATCCCGCCTTCCCCCGATGTTGTGTGCCTGGGGGCTCTTGTGTATTCTCCTCATGTCTTGTTGTTCAGTTCTTCCTTCAGTTTCATGAGCTGTCCCAAAGTCCTTCCAATGAATTATTCATTTAAAAAAAAATAGCGGTCATTTATAGTTGATTTTGGTGCTGGGAAGTAAAATAATTATAAGTAAAAGAGACCCAGGATTAGTAAATAGCAGTACTGGCATTGAAACCTAGGACTCGGGATATTAACTCTAATGCTCTTTCTGGTACAACATGTGCAACTCAAAAAATAATCTATAAATCCTTGATGTAACTCATGCTTTGAGTAATATGATCATTATTAGACTTTAGGAGTTCTAGGAAAAACAGCAACTTTTGGGGGGGGGGGCAGAATTCTTATGAAAAGCTCTTTTTCAAATTATGAGTTAGAGAAAACAAAAAATCACACACATCTAAATATTACATTAAAGTAGAATAATGGATTCAGTTTACTTTAAAATAAGATATTATTATAATGCAATCTCTAGGGAAGATTTACCAAAGCATCAGTATACAAAACAGAAACACATTCTCTAAATTTGGAAAAATCTTTCATTGGCGTGTTTAATAATACCACTTTGTTTTCTATGCATTCCTAGAGGGATACAAATCATTGCACTATAGGCAAATGAAGATGCTTCTCTTCAAGGTTGTGAGAGGGGAAAAAGGATTTTATATGTTACTACTGTTCCTATTTTATCAATGGAGAAACCCAGGAGTTGAGCTCATTTAATTGCTCGAGATCCACTGACGGAATGGAGAGAGCCAAGGTCAGAGGAACCAGTAGATTGAAAACTCATGTGTTTGCTGCACTCAAAATGTGGGCTGATGTAGAAAGGAATAAAATAATGGCATTTGCAGCAACACGGATGGACCTAGAGATTATCATACTAAGTGAAATAAGTCAGGTAGGCGATATCACTTACATGTGGAATCTAAAAAAACAATACAAATGGACTTATTTACAAAACAGACACAGATACAGAAAATAGTCTTATGGTTACAAAAGGGGAAGGGGTTAAGGGATACATTGGGAGTTTGAGATTACCAGATACAAACTACGTGTCAAAAATACATCTCCTGCACTGGCAGCTGGGTTCTTTACCACTAGCGCCACTTGGGAAACCTATATCTGGGCAGTATATTTATGCTTCCCGGTGGCGCTAGCGGTAAAGAACCTGCCTGCCAGTGCAGGAAACATAAGAGATGCAGGCTTGATCCCTGGGTTGGGGAGATCCCCTGGAGGAGGGCACAGCAGCCTGCTCCACTACTCTTGCTTGGAGAATCCCCTGGACAGAGGAGCCTGGTGGGCTACAGTCCATGGGGTGGCAAGAGAGTTGGACATGACTGAACAACTGAACACACACACAAGCACACACACACCCTGGAATCACTTTGTTGTACACCTGGAATGAACACAATATTGTAAATCAGCTATACTTTTTAAAAAAAAGTGTGAGCTTAGCTTTTCCCTCTTTTTTTTTTTTTTCTCTTTTTAGCCACACCGTGTGGCATGTGGGATCTTAGTTATCCAGCCAGGGATTGAACTCTTGCCTCCTGAAGTGGAAGCACAGAATCTTAACCACTGGATTGCCAGGGAAGCCCTGGGCTTAGCCTTTGAAGTGTATTTTGAGAGGAGAAAGGTGGCTTAGTTTGTGTGTTATTTATCTTTATTGTCCCAGGTCCATAAACAGGTCCCTAACAAATATAGAAGGAGAGAAGGATGGAGGGAGGGATATTGGAGAGGAAGAAATGAAGGAAAGAAGGAGGAATGGAAGAAAGGCAAGCTGCCGCATGGAGGCTGTGCAAAGAGCATCATGGGAGAATGATCCAGTGAAGTCCTTGGGACACACACCCAGGTTAATGTCTGCGGCAGACAAGTTGGGGAAACCCGGAGCCACCGTGACTGAAGTAGTGACTCTTCCATGGAAAGTGGAAAAGATGAAGCATGAGGAGAGTGAGGAGGAAATTAAAACAAAGCAAGGAGAAAGAGGAGGTTGCAGTTGACCCTGGGGAGAGAGAGAGACAGGCACATGCTGGCTACCATTCTTGTTGCTGGGCCTTTTTCTCCCATCGTGCTTTTTGACCTCTCTCCTTGCCCAGGGAGCCCACTACTCTTCTGTTCTAGATCAAAACCAGCCTCCCCGGAAGTGGAGACACTTTCATAGCTGAATAAAACACCAACCTCTCTTTAAAGTGTCACCAATCCTGAAGCCCCCTCCCATCTCCCTCCCCATCCCATCCCAGGTCATCCCAGATTCATGTCAGTGTATGACAAAACCACTACAAGATTGTAAAGTAATTAGCCTCCAATTAAAATAAATTAAAAAAAAATAAAGCGTTACCAAGACCCTTGTGACTTAACAGATTTAAACCTCACCTGCAGGACCAACTGTGTAGGAATGGGATTAAGACCATCGACCAGAGCGTTGGTGCCCTGAAGTGACCCTCATGGGATGGCTCTCACTGGGCTCTTCCTGCTTCTTCTTACTCTCCACTCAGCCCTCCTCCACACACCTGGGCATGACCTGTCTGTCCATTCAGTTTCCTCCCTGCCTCCCTAGCTGGTTGGTGACCTGAGGGATCTAGCCCCCAGTACACACACAGAGAAGGGATGTTTGCTCCATTCAAAAGTGGGTGTGTACTGTCCGTGAGGAATGTGGGGAGTTCTTCCCCTGGACCCCCACTGGGCTTACTCCTGGAGTAAGAGGATTGTGCTTTGGACCCGTGTGGCATGTCCATCCTCCTTGAGATGTAATTAGTGCTCGTCCGTGTCACAGACAGATGCAGAGTAGATAAGAGATTTTAGGAAGAAAGCCTTAAGAGGGGGCAGTGTGGGAATGGACTGAAGTGGATGGGAATAAGAAGAAAGAGAGGGAAGCTACCAGGATGAGGAGGGTCCACCTGGCCACAGTGGTTAGATGCCCCCCCAGAGGCAGGCTCACCTAGAGGGCTCCTGTTTTTGTGATCTGAGATCTGAGAGCAGGTGATTAGGACCCAATGGGAATAATTTGAGTTCCACAGATTGCAATGATGACTGAGTGCAAAACTTTACGAGCAAACAGTGCAGTTTAAGGGTGTGAATAAATGCTCTCTCTGCGTGTTTTCCAAATTCATGGGGAAGCCTGCTATATCAAGAAACTGACATTTTTATAAATCTAGGTCAGCTTCTGTTCCAACCATGTGAGTATTCCTCTATAATTCTGAAATCAGAACCTTTAAGGCCTTGTTGGATCAATACCTTCATCACTGGGTGCTTCAGTTTCCCAACCAAATGAGTATTCAGTTTTTTTATTTTAGTTTTGCTTTGACCATATCAAGCATATAGTACAAAGGATTCAAATTCCTGCTGTGATAAAATTTCGATGGATGATGGACCCCCTGGGTCAAAATAGTGAAGGTTAAACATGTAAATGTCAAGGTAGTGTCTACAGTGTGGAGTAGGCCTCCCCATGGAGGGCACCGGTGGGGTTTCCACTACATTCAGGTCCATTTACAGCTCAGAACTGCTGTGTTTTGAGATGATGGGCAGGAGATTCTTCACTGAGATGGGAATCTATCTGACAATTCTCCTTTCTTCAGGCTCTGGGGTGCACCGTGGAGGCTGGTGAGCCAGCTGCTATGGTTTCTGGTCCTCCAGGGACAGGGCAGTGCAGCTGCAGCTGAACCTTGGCTGGCTCTGAGACATCTGCTGGCTTTGGGATCTTAGCAGGGGAGATGCGGCAGACAAGGGGGAGCCCAGCACAGGATGCACGCGAGCCGAGCAGAAGACGCAACAGTGTCTGCCAAGTTGATAAAGAGCGTTGCGGCCAATCTTGAAATCTCTGGAAAGTACAGCCAGAGGGGGTGGGGAGGAGAGGGAAGCCAGTGTCCCAGCAGGAGCCGCAGCACTCCGTTTCTGGTATGGTTCCCGTTAAGCATGGCAGACAGACTCATTCAGAGAAAGAGTGGGGGGCGGAGAAGAAAGCCAAGTATTCTTCATATGTATTGATCACCTTCAATGAACCTCTGTGATCATGGGGTGGGTGGAGGACAGAAGAGAAAGAGTCAGCCTCCAGGGGCGAGTGAGTGGCCATCCGCTGTGGCATGGGAGAGCCGCGAGGCCACTGAGGTTGCTGGGCTAGAACCTGCCCTCTGTGACCCCAGAGGACATGGGCGCGCTCCACAGCAGTCTACCCAGAGTTGGGAGGAAGGGCCTGAAGATGCTTGTTTCAGTGTTGAGGGTTGGAATCTCATCCAGATGGTTTAGATTAGATTTTCCTCCCTATTTTAGAAACTAATACATGTATAATTGCAGAAAAGATGGCCACAGAGAAGTGTAATATAATAGAAAAATACATATTTTCACCAGAGTGCTGGAACCATTCCAATCTGGTCTGTATACATAGAATATGATCTTCCCTGTAGCTCAAACGTTAAAGAATCTGCCTGCAGTGCAGAAGACCTGGGTTCAGTCCCTGGGTTGGGAAAATCCCCTGGAGAAGGGAATGGCTACCCACTCTAGTAGAGTATATGATTATAGTAGAACTACATGTACTATATTGTATTCTTTGTTTTTTTTTGCTTATCTATAAAATGCATTTCCCACATTATTAAAACTCTTTAGAGCATGCTTTGAGAAAGGGTTTTTTGGTATTAAGTAATAAACCAAAAAAAAAAAAATTGGAAAAAGTCCAAAGAATATAAAAAAAACGTAAATTCATAATTTCACCAGCCAAAAAAGATATTTTAGTGTATTTCATTCTAAGCCTTTTTCAATGCATACACACATACACACACACACACACACGTGTATATATACATATATATTTCCCTCCATGAAATTTCAAGCATGAAATATATATAATTTTTTATGTTCTGCTTTTTCACTTACATTGTGAAAATTATTTTAAATTGTGATTTTTAATGTTTGTATAATATCCCATTCTATGTGTCCATCAATCTTTATTCAGCTGATCTGCTATTATTTCCAATGTGTTGGCTATTAGAAACAGCACAATGATGGCTTTCTTTACATCTGTCTTCAACCTCCTGTCTCTTGGTATCTGGAAAAGAATTTTTTTTTTGCAGGTGGATCTGGGTTTTTCCCTTAGTGTCAGGTAGAAACCCCCACTCTCATAGGCTGACCATTCAGAGTCCCTGAACTTGCTCAGAACCTCCCACTGGTGGTGGTTCAGTTCAGTTCAGTTCAGTCGCTCAGTCGTGTCTGACTCTTTGCGACCCCATGAATCGCAGCACGCCAGGCCTTCCTGTCCATCACCCTCCCGGAGTTCACTCAGACTCATGTCCATGGAGTCAGTGAT
>NW_011495080.1:4932595-4936822 GCF_000754665.1 Bison bison bison
TATATTCTGTATATTTCCAGTTCTCAAGAGGCACAAGGGGCTCATGGCTACCATATTGGACAGTAAAGATACAGAATATTTCCATGGTTACAGAAAGGACTCTAGGACAGCGCTAGAGGAAAGGTTACCCCAGGCCCTTCTTGCCTGGCTTCCTTGTCATGGGGTCTCCCTGAATTCCCCCCCTTTCAAGCCCCTCTCCCCAGAGCAGAGTTTGGGTACTTATCCTCTACTCATGGTCCTCTCCCAACCTTGTGTGATTAAAAATCTTTCAAATGATTTTCCCTGTTGTGTGTTATTCACTCAGTTGTGTCCAACTCTTTGCTACCCCATGGACTGCAGCCTGCCAGACTCCACTGTCCATGGAGTTCCCAAGCAAGAATACTGCAGTGGGTTACCATTAGCTTTTCCAGTGGGTCTTCTGGACCCAGGGATCAAACGTGGGTCTCCTGCATTGTGGACAGATTCTTTACCATCCGAGCTACCAAATTCTCCCTGTTAAGTGAGTGAAAGTCACTCAGTCGTGTCCGACTCTTTGTGACCCCATGGACTATACAGTCCATGGAGTTCTCCAGGCCAGAATACTGGAGTGGTTAGCCTTTCCCTTCTCCAGGGTATCTTCCCAATCCAGGGATCGAACCCAGGTCTCCTGCCTTGCAGGCAGATTCTTTACCAGCTGAGCCACAAGGGAAGTCCAAGAATACTGGAGTGGTTAGCCTATGCCTTCTCCAGAGGATCTTCCCAATCCAGAATTGAACCAGGGTCTCCTGCATTGCGGGTGGATTCTTTACCAACTGAGCTATGAGGGAAGCCCTCTCCCTGTTAGTACTTACTTAGTTAATGATATTTTTTGATAACAATGTTTTTTTTTTTTTTTAATTTTTGAACAGAAGGTCTTGACTTTAGAGCTGCCAACATTTGTCAGTCTTTTACACTGGTTTCTGAAGAAATCCTTCCTTTATTTTGAGTTTACAAAACTACTCACCTGTATCATCTTCTAAATGTTTTAATGCTTGTCTTTCATATTTGTCTCTTATCCCTCTGGAATTGACTTTTATTTTACATGTGAGTAGGAATTCATATCTTTCTATCTTCCTCCCCTTCCTTACCTTGGATCATCACTTGACTTAGCAGCATTTGTGGTACAGTCATCCTTTTTCCAGTGACCTGAAATACCATTTCTGTATCAAGGATATAGGTATGCATAATAAATCTTGAAATCTAATAAGACAAACCCCTCTACTTTATTTTTCTTAAACAGTATATTTCTCTCATTCTTACTGAAATATGGAAAGATGGTGGCACCAATGCCCTAGGTCATAAATACCAGAGACTTGAAACTCAAAAATTTGTGTGTGATGCTTGCTTGTGAGAGCTGTACAGAGTAGACTAAGCCAAAAACATCATGTCTGTGATCCTAAGGTTCCCTATTCAAGGTAAGACATTCTGAATCTCCTTTAGCCTTTCAATATCCTTCTAAGTCCAGAATTCCTAAGACAGAAGAGCAATCTGACATGAATATTAGAGTTTACCCAAAGGCAGGAAAAATATCAGCATTTGACTTGTAAACTAAATGCATTGGATATGAAGGTCCCAAGAAAGAAGTGGCATGTTCTCAGAATGGGTTGTAGACTGTGGTTTGTGCTGTCACACATTAGGGAGAGAAAGTGAAGCAGAAACACCCTGCCTGAGATACACCCAACAAATCCCTTTTAAAATCAAAGCCTCTGCTTCTTGACAAACAGACTCTAAGATGCAACTCAGGAACATCTCTGCTGCTGCTGCTGCTAAGTCGCTTCAGTCGTGTCCGACTCTGTGCAACCCCATAGACGGCAGCCTACCAGGCTCCTCCATCCCTGGGATTTTTCAGGCAAAACACTGGAGTGGGTTGCCATTGCCTTCTCCAATGCATGAAAGTGAAGAGTGAAAGTGAAGTCGCTCAGTCGTGTCTGACTCTTAGTGACCCCATGAACTTCAGCCTACCAGGCTCCTCCACCCATGGGATTTTCCAGGCAAGAGTACTGGAGGGAGTCACCATTGCCTTCTCCCCAGGAACATCTCTAGTGGGGAAAAAATACAAAGTCAGAGACATGTCAGGTGAGGGAAGGATTCATCCCCTCATCCATACAGTAACTATTTATTGGGCACCTACTGTATTCCAGGCCCTGTTCTAGGCACTGGAGATGCAGCCCTGAACAGGACAGATAAGGGGCTGACATTCTAATAGGAGGAGACAGATAATATAGGCAAATAAGGAAGATAATCTTAGATACGGTAACACTCATCTAGAGAAGAAAACTGCGTGGTACAAAGGGAAGGTTTCTCTGAGGGAGTGTGACTGGCAGGAAGGAGCAGCCATGGGAATATCTGCGGGCACTCATGCTCTAGTTCTGGACTAGCGAGTGAACAGCCTGGAAGTGCTGTCTGGGCACTCAAAAAAGACTTGTGAGGCTGAAGGATGAATAGATGAGGAAGCAGTAAGAAAATGAGGTTAAGAAGATTCGGGATAGCCAGATCCTTTGGGGATGTGTGGGCATCCCTATTGGCTCAGACGGTAAAAGAATCTGCCTGCAATACAGGAGACCCAGGTTCGATCCCCATGCCGGGGAAGATCCCTGGAGAAGGGAACAGCCACCCACTCTAGTATTCTTGCCTGGAGAATTCCACGGACAGAGGAGCCTGCTGGGCTACAGTTTGTGGGGGTGGCAAAGAGTTGGACACGACTGAGTGACTAACACTTTCATTTTGGGGACATGCAGGCCACATGCAGAGCTTGGACTTTATCCTAACTGAATGGGAAGTCTCTGGAGGGCTTATAGGGAAGTGATGTGTTCTGGCTTAGAACTGGAAAATGATGGTGTCCTTCATGAGATGAGGAGACCTGTGTGTGGGGACCGTGAAAGACTCAACTGAGAGTACAAAGCTAACGAGCAGCAGAGGCCGCAGAACCAGGGCCCCCCAGGCCTAGGAATCTTTAAGCACCCACGTGCTGTGTCCAGCATCATTCCCTGGATGGCCATCTGGTTCTCCATCTGGGTGGATGCTCATAGCAGGAAGCTCTGAGTTTGCTGACTCCTCTGCCAGGAGAGACCTGGGGCTGCAGGAACAGAACTATTCAAGCTTAGGTGGATATGGATTTGAATGCCTGTGTGTGTTATATCAGATGTATCTCTTACAGAGGGTTTGTTTGGATTGACCGGAATATTTATCAAGAGATCGCTCAGTTTTTTATAGAATTTGGGGTGTGGTTCCCCTGTGTCTTGATTATCCTCTTACAATGTCAGGGCTGTCCTCCATGGCTGCCTGTGGACCCAGGGCTCTGTCACTGGGCCTGCCCTTGACCAGTCTGCAGTTTAGAGAACTGGGGCAGGAAGCCAGGAGGCCTGGGTTCCTCTTCTGGCTTGCTGGGTGACCTTGAGTAAGCCTGTCAGGACACACACCTATAAAATCAAATAATCACCCAAGTGATCCTCAAACTGTTCTGTGGTACCCTAGGTCTCTTTCTGCCAAAGCAGTTTGAATTTCATCCAAAACCTATCTTTAGAGCTGTAATGAAAAACACATCTCTAATGGGTTATATGCCAAATATCAACATGTTCAAAACCAACATGCTAATTTGTTTTGCTAGGTGAACTCATATTGCATGACCCTTAGAATATAGCTTTTTCTGTCATCCACATGTGTGTATATGTATATGTGTGTGTGTGTATGTATACACACACTATTTTTCAACATGTCATTGGTTTGGAAGGTTGTAATTCCGCACTAATTTATTGAAAATTCAGGCCTTGGCATGGCTGCACCCAGTAAATAGTACCAGCAAGTACATCACCACAGCACGTGAGCACCCTTCACCCCTCTGTGAGGGAATAACTGCCAAGCAAGACTCAGACCCACATGTGTGAGGCATGCTCATGTCATATGTAACCATCAGTTGTATGAGCCTGAATGAACATACAACATGCTGCTTTGTGGTAACCAGTGGCCACAGGACTGGAAAAGGTCAGTTTTCATTCCAATCTCAAAGAAAGGCAATGCCAAAGAATGCTCAAACTACCTCACAATTGCACTCATCTCACACGCTAGTAAAGTAATGCTCAAAATTCTCCAAGCCAGGCTTCAGCAATATGTGAACCGTGAACTTCCTGATGTTCAAGCTGGTTTTAGAAAAGGCAGAGGAACCAGAGATCAAATTGCCAACATCCGCTGGATCATGGAAAAAGCAAGAGA
>NW_011495080.1:4936922-4937403 GCF_000754665.1 Bison bison bison
GGCACTCAGCTTTCTTCACAGTCCAACTCTCACATCCATACATGACCACTGGAAAAACCATAGCCTTGACTAGACAGACCTTTGTTGGCAAAGTGATGTCTCTGCTTTTGAATATGCTATCTAGGTTGATCATAACTTTTCTTCCAAGGAGTAAGAGTCTTTTAATTTCATGGCTGCAGTCACCATCCACAGTGATTTTGGAGCCCCCAAAAATAAAGGCTGGTGGTGGTCTCCCTCTAAAATACCTCATCTTTTTAAATTAGAAAAAAAATTTTTTTTAATTTAGGTTTTAGAGCCTTGTTGTATAATGCATTGATACATAGCCACTAACCAGATGTGGCTCTTCAAGTTTAAATTAATTAAAATCAAAGAAAATTAGAAACAGTTTCTTGCTCATAACATAATATTTCCAGTTCTCAAGAGGCACAAGGGGCTCATGGCTACCATATTGGACAGTAAAGATACAGAATATTTCCATGGT
>NW_011495080.1:4937503-4961132 GCF_000754665.1 Bison bison bison
AGAGTACATCATGAGAAACGCTGGACTGGATGAAGCACAAGCTGGAATCAAGATAGCCAGGAGAAATATCAATAACCTCAGATATGCAGATGACACCACCCTTATGGCAGAAAGTGAAGAGGAACTAAAAAGCCTCTTGATGAAAGTGAAAGTGGAGAGTGAAAAAGTTGGCTTAAAGCTCAACATTCAGAAAACGAAGATCATGGCATCCGGTCCCATCACTTCATGGGAAATAGATGGGGAAACAGTGGAAACAGTGTCAGACTTTATTTTGGGGGGCTCCAAAATCACTGCGGATGGTGACTGCAGCCATGACATTAAAAGACGCTTATTCCTTGGAAGGAAAGTTATGACCAACCTAGACAGCATATTCAAAAGCAGAGACATTACTTTGCCAACAAAGGTTTGTCTAGTCAAGGCTATGGTTTTTCCTGTGGTCATGTATGGATGTGAGAGTTGGACTGTGAAGAAAGCTGAGCGCCGAAGAATTGATGCCTTTGAACTGTGGTGTTGGAGAACAGTCTTGAGAGTCCCTTGGACTGCAAGGAGTTCCAACTGGTCCATTCTCAAGGAGATCAGCCCTGGGATTTCTTTGGAAGGAATGATGCTAAAGCTGAAACTCCAGTTCTTTGGCCACCTCATGTGAAGAGTTGACTCATTGGTAAAGACTCTGATGCTGGGAGGGATTGGGGGCAGGAGGAGAAGGGGACGGCCGACAATGAGATGACTGGACGGCATCACTGACTCGATGGACGTGAGTCTGAGTGAACTCTGGGAATTGGTGATGGACAGGAAGGCCTGGCGTGCTGCGATTCATGGGGTTGCAAAGAGTCGAACACTAATGAGCGACTGAAATGAACTGGACTGAACTGAACTGAGGCAGGCGCTGCCTTTTATGTAATACATAGTTTGTTTTGGAATAAGTTTAGATTTACAGAGAACTTGCCTAGATAGTACACATACCCTTCACCCAGCTTCCCCTAACATTATCCTCTTACATACATGTAGTAGCCTTGTCAGAAGGGGAAGTGAGCATGGATGCAATGATATGACCTGAATTGCAGACTCAGTCCAGATTTCCCCAGTTTTTTCCCTGTCATCATTTCCTTTTCCAGGAGTCAGGCCAGGATCCCACATGGTGCTGTCTTCTTAGGCTGCTCCACGCTGTGCACTTTTCCAGTCCTTCCTTATTTTTCATGACCATGAGACTTTAGAAGATTACTGGTCATATGGTTTGTAGAATATCCTGGCTGATGTTGCTCATAATTAAACTGAGGTTATGGGATTGGGAGATGCAGACCACCTAAGCCGACTATTTTAATGCACCAGGGTCTCGCCTGTGGTTAGCCAGGTTAGTAGTTCTTCTTAAGCAGGATTGAGGAGCAAGGAACCACAGAGCCAAAAACTTGCTTCTGCTTTAATTCCCCCCAAAAAGGTAGGAAAAGGATTGGCTAGAGGAGGCACCTCAGCAAGAATCACTGGGGGTTTTGAGCAATGTAACTGTCAGGAGTATGAAGGCAAAGGCCATTTAAGAAATAGCTCTTAGTAAAGTCCCTGAGAGTAAAGTTCCCATGGCCGAGGCCCCATGGGAAACACCCAGGTTCTAAATTTTATGTCACTGAAAAGTCGGGGAGAGGTGATCGGGGGAAGGATCTTTGAGTCACTCGTCTCAATAATTAGAAATTATTTAATACTGTTGGAAATGGAAAGTTTGATCAGAAAGACGGTCATGGTGTGTGTGTAATAGTGTGTTAGAGTGTGTGTGGGAGAGTGTGAGTATATAGGTGAGTGTGTATGACTGTGAACGTGTGTCAGTGTAAATGTGTGTGTGAGTGTGTGTGTAAGATTGTGGAACTGGAAATGGGTTCAAAATTAGGGTTAACATTTGGGCTTCATCCTAGCCTGGATCCTAGTCCTGGCTTCATTTCATTCAACAACTCTATGCTTCAACTTCCTCCTCCCATGAGATGAGAAGAATTCCTGCTCCTAGATACCCCACAGAGTTACTGTGAGGAAGGAATATGCTTCAACATGCTTGGGGAAGATGTGAAATGGTGGATGGTGTTGCCATCAAGGGAGATGGAAGGAGCAGGAGTCGGCAGTTGTTGGTGAGGAAGAGAGAACAGGGACCGAAAAGATGAGGATCGAGAAACACAGGCCTGATTAAAAACCCCAGTCTCACATTGTACTCGAGTCACTGCCTTGCCTTCCAAGGTCAGAAAGGCGTTCTGTGCGGATCTGACTTGCTGTCTGTCTTCCCAACTGCTGGCCTGATTTCTGTGTCTAACAGTAGCACTTGCTGCCGAGGTGCAGTATATTACAGACTAATTAAGGCTGTTAATGGTCATGGCAATCCAGTAAGTAATCTACAATATTATCCTGATCTATCTCTGTCACCCTCCTCTCATCGGGCCATTAAGGTGACAAGCTTCAGAGAACACAGTCATCTTCCCTCTGTCAGCTGCTTGATGCTTTTTTTTTTTCCTGGGAAGAACTATGGACTTTCTTGGGCTGAGTCACATGAAGATGCCACTGGAAGGCTAGCTCCTCTCCATCCAGAGTCTGCTCCACTCATGAGACGTGGGGATTCTCTCTCTCTCTTTTAAATGCTTTGCTCCCTCCCCTAGTATTCTTGAAGAGGCTGGAGATAATGAAATGAGCGCAGAGGAAGCAACATTCATCAGTAAGGGACTGGTTAAATAAACAATGCTCCAGGCAAACAAGAGTTTCTAGAGACTTATAAACAAGAAGGTAGAACTCTTATCTATGGAACTGCAGTGATCTTCAAGATATATTAAGTGCTAGATACAAGGCAGTGAGTATAATATGGTACCTGGTCATGGTGTGGACCCTTATGGACATCCACATTCAGCTTTGCTGAGCCACACACTATGCCTAACTGAGCAAGCATTTTGGTCTTTCTTGGTCCACAGGCATTGGGTGAGCTCCTCACTCAACAGGAAGCATCTGCTGGTTTCACCACATCCTCAAGCTCTCAGTTGCTACAACCCCCTCTCCTTCCCTCTCCCCTGGGTGGACACTGGTTGGCAGCTGTTGGCACTGGTTGGACCAGTGTTGGCAGCTGGTTTGGAAAGTGTGAAAGGAAGAGGGAGATAAACTTTGAAATTTTCACCAGAAGAAGGGACTCAGAACAAACCCTCCCCATTGTTCAAAGGCTGCATCTGGGAACCAGAAGAAGGAATGTCTTTTTGTCAAAGGCCCCAGGATAAAGTACGTTCACTCTCAGACATTGATTCATCATCCTTAATTTTGGATGGGGCCATGCATATCATATATTCTTTCAAACCACAAATCAACTGCCATCTTTCTCTTCATCGTCTTCCTCTTTAAATCTCCCAGGAAGGAATTATGATGGCTGGAGACCATCTATTTCTCTGGCACCAAGGCCAAAAGGGGGCCAGAATAACAAATGTCTCCATTAGAGCAAAGTAATGTTCTCTGCTGAATTGAGACATTCCTTTCCCATCATGCAGCTCCTCAGATGGTCAAGAAGCAGGGAGCTGTGGACCCATCTGTTCCCTGAGTGGCCCTGGGCAGGGGAGCTGCTGGTCAGGAGTGCTCTGAGGATGGCCAAGTCTATGGTCTGCTGGTGGGCCAGGAGGCTTGACAAGATGGAGAGACTATTTCTTGGTGGTGATAGTAATATTCTGAAATGATAGTAATTTTTGAATGCTGACCATTGCACTAAGCACCTTATAGCAGTCCCATGATGCATTGCTACTCTCCACATTCCACCCAGGAGAGACTGAGCGGGCATCTAGGGGACTGGAAGTCATAGAGGTGGTGCTGAACCATGCTTTGCCTGATTCTGAGATCCTTGCACTCACTTTCTCCTCTAGACCACTGGTTTTCAAACACTTGGGGCTAAATGTGTTTTACCTCAGGACCCTCTTGTTGTTGCTATTGAGTCGCTCAGTCATGGCCGACTCTGTGACCCCGTGGACTGCAGCACACCAGGCTTCCCTGTCCTTCACTATCTCCTGGGGCTTGCTGAAACTCATGTTCATTGAGTCAGTGATGCTGTCCAACCGTCTCATCCTCTGTCGTCCCCTTCTCCTCCTGCCCTCAATCTTTCTTTCCCAGGATCAGGGTCTTTCCCAATGAGATGGCTCTTTGTAATGCCCTCTATACACATACATATTTGAAATTGAACATTTTCACAAAGCAGTACTTACCTTTACTAGTGTGTGATGCATTCTGATTTTTAATTCTTCTTCTTTTTTTTTAAAGCCAGTTGGACCCACTAAATTGATTTCACAACTCAGTGATGGATTGTGAATCCTCAGTTTGTAGACACCTCCTCTTGGTGCTTGGGAGAGTAAGCTTAACCACAAAGAACAATTCTAATCAAGTCGTGTTTCTCTGACCCTTAGAGCAGTCTGGCGTAACTAGGAGAAGAGCAGTTCTTGACCTTGTTTATGCGGCATTTGGGTTGGGGAGACTCCAGGGGTCATTGTGACAAGAGGCAGATGAACCAGCAAATTTGGTGGCTAGAATGAAGACCCCCTTTGCTAGATCCGGCCTGGGTTAGGCTCTATGGAGATCCTGAACCTACACATCCGGGTTCCTGGGAGTTTATAATCTTCCGCAAGGAACACCCCCATGTGAAGTGACTGTAGGAAAAGACCAGAGAGAATCCTGAAGAAATCTGAAGGAACATGAAGGATCTCCACCATTACTTGTCTTCACACAAGCCTTTCCAGAAACAGAGTCACAGACCCATATGAGCTGCCCTTACACTTAAATTATCTTATTTCTCTTTTATTATATTCCTTCTCCTCCTCCTTTTTTTGCCGTGTGGTTTGCGGGATCTTAGTTCCCTGACCAGGGATTGAACCCTGGGCCCTGGAAGTGAAAGCAAGAAGTCCTAACTGCTGGAATGCCAGAGAATTCCCCCCTCCTCCTTATTAACAGACATTACATTGGTAAGATTCAAAGAGCAGGCTATTGTATTGAGTTGGCCAAAAAGTTCATCGAATTTTTCCATAAGATCGTATGGAGAAACCTGAATGAATTTTTTTTAGCCAACCCAATAGTTCCCCCTCCTGTCCCTGTCCTCAGCCACCTCATGCCCAATCTGTAGGTAACCACCATTTCTAGTTTCTTGTGTATCCTCCTAGAAATAGTCTTTACTCACCTATAAGCAAGTGTCAATTACTTTCTTTTTTTTAAACGTAAATTATACTCATTGTCTTGCATCTAGCACTCAGTCATTCTTGGAGATCACAGCATATCGATCCGTAAAGAATTCAATCCACTTTTTTTTGCAACTCTCTAGAAATTCTTGGTTTGGTAGACCATCATTTTTTCAACCAGTCCCTTTGATGAAACGTGGAGATTGTTTCTAACCTTTGGCCATGGTGAACAGTGAAGCAATGAATGGCTTCCTTATACTTGGTCGTGTCTAGACATGGCCCAACAAGCTAGGACCCACGGGACCTCTACCTAACCTCCAGCCTCGCAACCTGCCATACCCTCTCATGCTTGTGCGCTCAGCTCCAAGTCTGTCTGCCACCTTCCTCAGTTGTTCTCGCCTCCACACGCTGCTCTTCTTGGAATATTCACTCCCTACTCTTTGCCAACACCCAGCTCACTGGGGTCAGCTTGAGAAGTACTTTCTCAGGTCAGTTCTGTTCATCCCCAAAGCACTGTCATCAATCACTTGATACTGTACAGAATGGCCCTAAAGTCCTTACCCAGGTTGGAATTTTAATAAATTCACTTGTATATATGATACAAGCAATCTGCAAGATAAAACATAGAGAAAATTTCATTATAATTTACTATACTTAATTACAGAAATGTTGAGTTTCAACATATCTAATGTAATTTTAGATATATTTGGCTGTAACTATTCTATATAGTATAGGGTTTATTACCTAAAAACATTAACAAATATTAACAGACATTAACAAATTAACAAACAGTAGAACAAATGAATCATTAACAGTTTTATTGCAATCTTAAGTAAATTTCTTCTCTGTTGCATTTTACAAATTGTTTACATATTATATAGAAGTGAATTTATTAAAAACTCAAACTGCACAAGAACTTTATGAATATCCTAATTTAATTTTGTTTTACCATATTTCATCTATATGCACTTTTGTTCACATTTAAGATTTTTGAAACTGGAATATGTCCTTCTGTTGATACTGCCTTGCAGTGTAGTGGACTGGGCAGCTGTTGGTGCTATTACCATTGTCTGAACAAACACATAGTTGGTCATGGTTTTTCATACTTCCATCACTTCAGTGGAGTTAAGTACATTATTTATATTGTGTCTTGGGTTTAGTTGATATTTAAAATACTTCAAAGGATCATACTCTATTTTGGAACTGAAACAGACAGTTTATGCAGAGAGGCAAGGAAATAGAACAGCAGGTTGTCAATTTTATATTAGCAAGGCACATATTTATCATTGGAAATATAATATTAATTTAATATATTCTTGCAGAGTAACAGCAAAATGCTTTGCAAGACTGTTGTGGGCTGAATTGATTCCCTCCAAAATTTATATGTTGAAGCCCTAACCTCCAATATGACTGTATTTGGTAATAAGGCCTTTAAAGAGGAAACTAAGGAGGGATTGGGGGCAGGAGGAGAAGGGGATGACAGAGGATGAGATGGCTGGATGACATCACCAGCTTGATGGACGTGAGTCTGAGTGAACTCCAGGAGATGGTGATGGACAGGGAGGCCTGGCGTGCTGCGATTCATGAGGTCACAAAGAGTTGGACACGACTGAGCGACTGAACTGAAGTGAACTGAAGGTTAAATGAGGTCATAAGGGTGGGAGCCTAATCCAATATGACTGACGTCCTTGTGAGAAGAGGAAGAGATACCATGGATGAATGTGTATGGAGAAAAGGCCATGTGAGGACATAGCAAGAAGACTGTCAACTGCAAGCCAAAGAGAGAGGCCTCAGAAGAAACCAACCCTGCCAGTACCTTGATCTTGTACTTCCAGCCTCCAGAATTGTTTGAAAACAGATTTATATTGTTTGTCACCCAGTCTGTGGTATTTTGCTATGGCAGCCCTAGCAAACTAATACGAGGACCTAAGAAAGACTCTTACAAGCAGATGAAGCTATGTTACATACTGATACTAGCATGAAAGAATTGTGTATCATAGAACACACGTGAAAGCATCCAACAGCCATTTTGCATAATGGATGTCAAGGGTTTGAAAGAGCCCTGGAGATGATAGTAGAAGATACTTTTAAGAAATGCTGTCTCATCCATCATCCATCCATGGCACCATTTTCAACTCTGAGTTGAAAAGTGATACAGAAGAGTTGGGTTGTGAATAAGAAGTTTTAGAATCACTTTAACAATTTACCTTGATTATATTTCCCTTTTTGTCTGCATAAGATCAACAACAAAAAAATCTATCTGAATGATTCAAAAAGTCTTCCAATAAGTCTGAATATTCCAGTTGATACTAAAGCATTATATTTAATTGGCGGTGTTTGTTTGTTTGTTTGTTTCCTTGTGTGTGTTCTCTGTTACTAAGTTGTGTCTGACTCTTTATGACCTCATGGAGTATAGCCCGCCAGGCTCCTCTGTCCATGGGATTTCCCAGGCAAGGATATTGGGGTAGGTTTCCATTTCCTTCTCCAGGGGATCTTCCTTTTTCAGGGATTGAACCCATATCTCCTGCATTGGTAGGTGGGTTGTTTATAACTGAGCCACCAGGGAAACCCTTTTTAAAAATAGAATAAAATAGCAAGAGTGTCACAGAGTCAGTGGCATCCTGGATTTGGTTAAATATGGTGTATTAGTTAGCTCGAGTTGCCATAGCAAAATGCCACAGACTAGGTGGCTTAAACAATAAAAGATGTATTTTTTCACAGTGTCAGAAGCTCAAAGTCCCTGATGAAGGTGACAGGAAATTTAGTTGCTGGTGAGGCCTTTCTTCCTGGCTTGCAGTTGATTGCCTTCTTGCTGTGTCTTCATGTGGCCTTTCCTCTGTGAATGAGCGGAGAGGAAAACTCTCTCTCTTCTTACAAGGATGCAGATTAGGGCCTCAAACATGTGATATTGTTTAACTGTAATTACCTCTTCCAAGGCCCTATCTGTAAACATTTGGGGTTAAGACTTCCACATATGAATTCTGGGGAGACCCAATTCAGTCCTTAACACGTGGTGATACGTATTTATTTAGTGTAAGTCTGTCCTGTCAACTGATAGACCTTTGATTGTTAGTGCCACGGTGACACTCAGATTTTTCCTTTAATCATCATTGTACCCCCAACACCTAGCACATGGTCTGACACTTAGGAAATGTCCCTTGAATGTTTGTGGCCTCACTGGAAACTTTGTGATCCCCTCTAAGAACTAGGTATGTTTCTGCTTTAGGAATGAAGACCAGAGATCTCCCATACATGCTTCAGACACTGGTGTCAAG
Source organism: Bison bison bison (assembly GCF_000754665.1). Lineage (NCBI taxonomy): Eukaryota > Metazoa > Chordata > Mammalia > Artiodactyla > Bovidae > Bison > Bison bison. The sequence continues at coordinate 4,945,935 of NW_011495080.1, forward strand.
ACCAGCTCCTGTTGGTCATAACTACTAGTCATGATTGATAATGAGCACTAGAACATGAGAGCTTTGCAATCCTTAGAAATCAAGTCAAATCCTCTCAAATCACAGATGAGGAAACTGAGCAAAATCCTTACCCAAAGCTAGTTAGAGGCTCAGGAGTCCTCGCAGTGCCCTTTCTACCTCCTGAGTCTGGTCACCAGTCTGGAAATTCACAAATGTCCCGTGACTCTGAGACTATTTTCTATTTGACGTATGAGAGCCAGGAAATTTGTAGTTGGAGAATTTCATGCAGTTTTTTTTTTAAGCTGGAGATGAAAATTTTAATATTATATTTGGGAAGATTAGACTTTTGTTTTAGAAGACCCATCTGAATGTCTCCTTTGGTTGTATGGAGCAGCACCCATGTATGCCAGGGAAACTGGAGAGTGGTGGCTGGAGGCAGTGTTGACCTGATGCAGATGTAAAGCTTGAAAGAAAATTTTGCTGTGCGTGATTGAGTGTAGGGTTTGGGGGGCAGCGGTTTGGGGGAGATGGGAAGGCTGAAGGGCAAAGGCCCTCAGGAATTGCATCTATGCGTCCTGTCCTGCCCGCTTCCCACCTTATTTTACCTTACCCAAGTTCTTGCTTTTTCTTGTACAAGAAAATGATGCTAGTGTTGGTGGTGAGGAGGTGGGGAGTTGAGGGTTGTTTTCAAAAAAATGGAACAGAGAGAAGACTCTAGGGGGTGAGGTTTGGTCTTTAACTTGGGTTGGAAATGGAAACTGAGACACAGGGTATCCTTTTGTAGAAAATGGACATATTAAGGCTTGGAAGCAGAAGGTCTGTTACAGCCTGTTCAGAAGAGGGGCCTGCCCTGGGATCCCAGAGCTGGAGGTCGGGTCTCAGCACAGAGGCACTATTCTGGTTTATCCAACTTGGGGTGATGTTCAAGGTCCCCTGGGCTGGTCCACATGCTGCCCTCAGCTCTGGTGTCACCATCCCTGGAGATGAACTTCAGTGTGGACGGGAATGTAGCTAGGTTGCTGCTGGGGAGCCCGACCCCATAGAACATATGGGAGGGGTGCCCACCGGAAGCAGGAAGGACAGGGTGCATAGATATGATTCCTGAGGGCCTTGGAAACTTGGGAACGATGAGATGACCTTCTGGTCAAGCAGGCGGGGCTCAGAGGTGCTGCTCTTTGTGCACTGAATGTCAGTGAGCCTTCGTCCCCATGGGCTGAGACATTCCAGGTACACACACCAGAGCATCTCTCGCTCCCTCTTGGCCCAAAATGCTTCCCTCACATCATTCTTTTATTTATTTTCTTCTTTCATATTATCAGGGTAAAAGAGAGCTGCCATAGCTCAGTCACCATGGGACCTAATGCCCAACCTCTTCTTTTGTATGAGTTTTACACAGATTGTTTTTCCCTTCTCCAGGGGATCTTCCCAACCCAGGGATTGAATCCAGGTCTCCCACATTGCTGGCAGATTCTTCACCAGCTGAGCCACAAGGGAAGCCCAAGGATGGGGAAATAGTGGAAACAGTGAGAGACTTTATTTTTGGGGGGCTCAAAAATCACTGCAGATGTTGACTGTAGCCATTAAATTAAAAGACATTTGCTCCTTGGAAGAAAAGCTATGACCAACCTAGACAGCATATTAAAAAGTGGAGACATTGCTGACAAAGGTCTGTCTAGTCAAAGCTATGTTTTCCAGCAGTCATGTATGGATGTGAGAGTTGGACTATAAAGAGAGCTGAATGCCAAAGAACTGATGCTTTTGAACTGTGGTGTCAGAGAAGACTCTTGAGAGTCTTCTTAAGCCAGTCAATCCTAAAGGAAATGAGTCCTGAATATTCATTGGAAGGACTGATGCTGAGGTTGAAACTCCAATGCTTTGGCCACTTGGTGAGAAGAAATGACTCCTTGGAAAAGATCCTGATGATTGGAAAGATTGAGGGCAGGAGGAGAAGGGGACGACAGAGGATGAGATGGTTGGATGGCATCACCGACTCTATGGACATGAGTTTGAGTAAACTCTGGGAGTTGGTGATGGACAGGGAGGCCTGGCATGCTGCGGTCCATGGGGTCACAAAGAGTCAGACAAGCGACTGGACTGAATTGAACTATCCAGATTGTCTATTTAATCTTCAACTGTCCCAGACTTAGACTTGCCATGATGAGTGTGATCTGCTTGTGACACCATGGAGCAGGCAGGAAGGCAGGGGGCAGGACTGTGCCTGGCATGAGCGCTCCCCTGGATCAAGGGCCAGAGATGGGGGAACCAAGATGCAGTCTGCCAAGTTTGGGGCCAGCACTCGGGCAGCACTTCTGTGGATGATGATGGAGGCCAGCTGGCCACCGGGGCTCCAGGCAGATGCCAAGACCAAAGGAGGCCAGGGGATCCCCGGCTTAGTATCCAGTTTTGGATTTAGCAGAGACTAAGGTAGAAAACAGAAAGAAAGGCAATGGAGCCACTGTAAGCTTCCTGTCTTGGTTGGGATTGGCTCCGGATCTGGGTGGCAGTGGGGAGAGGGGATCCTCAGTACTCAGCCTATAGAAGAAGGGAAGGCAGAGACAGGGGAAGGGAGGGAAGGCCCGGAACTCACAATTCTGGGGAGTCCTTTTCTATTTCTGTGTATTTGCTTAGTAAGTACCACATAGCAGGGTTAGGGAGAATGAGAGCCAGGCCAGACCAGTGCTAATTCGGCCGAGAGTTTCTCATGGACTTGGAAGACATGCCTGGCCTCTGTTTGTCAGCCTTCCAGAATCTTCTTAGGCAGGAGAAGGAGTGGAGGGTGAGAGGCAGCTGAAAGCAGATCTGGGGGCATCTGTGCTAATTTCTGTTCCCAGATAAAGGGCACTTCCAGGGCCTCAGAACTTTCTGTGGCCTTCCCCTTGTGCACGGTGTGGAAAATTGCATTCTCCTGTGCTCAAGGTGGCCGAGGAGAGCATGCTTTGCGCCTGGGCCCTGTTCATGTCTCTTTGTCAATTCCTCCGTGACAGCTGCAGACTGGGAGACCACACTTCAATTATGTACCCAGCAGGTGAGGGTGCTCAGGCAGGGGCCATCTCGGGTGAGATCAAGGAGGTAATTCATCCTTTTTACACACACCCGCAGGCCGGGGAGGATTGTGCATACAGATTGTGGCCTTGGCCTGAGAGCAGGGAGAAAAGAGGCAGGAGGGAGGGAGAGAGGACAGGGGAGTTGAGAGCCAAGGGGGTGATCGCATGGCTCCAGGGCATGGACTTGTTGAACCATCCATCTCGTGCTCTCTCTCACTCATCCCATCATTCCTGGCATTTCCACAAAGGACAGTTTGTGCATCAGAGGATACCGAGAAGGCTGGAGGCCACTGCTTCCTGGGACGGTGGACCCTGTGATGGGGCTGTTGGGTGGAGCAGAATTCTTCCCACCTCACCACTGGCTCCATCCTTTGGCTTCAGCTAGCTATGGTTTTTGCAACCTTCAAAAGATCAGAGGTGAGACTGGCTGGAGGTGCTCCCCAGGGAGACCAGAATGATTCAACTGCCCAAGGTCAGTTGCATTTTAGGAAGAGAATGAGTCACAGGAAGCTGCCAGGCTGAGAAGTCTTTTTGCTGCTCAAAGAGGGCTGCCTCATTGGAGTGCGTTGGGGGTGGATGTGGGTGGCAGGTGGGGACACTCTGACCCTCCCAGGCTTGAAGTCACCCAGGAGAGCAGCAGGCAGGGCAGGATCTTGGCAGCTGCTGCTGCTGTTCCCTGGGCTGTGAGATCCTTGCTTTGGAGCCCAAGTGCCCCAGGGCACTTGGACATTTGTATAGTGACCGTGGGATGGAAGCAAGTATGGGGGACAATAGCCACTGGCTGCGAAACTCTGTCTCCCCTGGGGTGCAATTGCTTTGGAGAGTCTCTAAAGCTCACACATTCCTGGAAATGTCGTTCCCCAGAGGTTCCACACCTCAAACCCTGGACTCCAGGGGGACCTTTCCCAATCTGTGGAACCAGGAGTCCAGGCTGCCAGCACCTCAGCTCCTCTCCCTGATTTCAAGGGGGCCCCTTCTTTCCTCTACCCTGGCCCCATTTCTCGGTGTCCCCCAGTTCCCAGTAGCCTCAGCACCCCCAGTAGCCTCTCAGCTTACTGCTGCAGGGGAACCTCTCAGAAGAGCTCCCCAGCTTTCTGGCTTTGAAGCTCCAGCTTTTCCGGAGTTCTTGTCCAAAGCTGAGCCAACCTGGGCCTTAGAGCCAAGGCTCTGAGCCAGAGTTGCTGCCTTTGTTTTCCATCTTGATCACAGAGATGGTGGCTGCTCCTCCTCGGCCCTTCCTTTGCTCGTCGGGGCGCTCTGCCCCCTGAGTTCTGGTGAACAGGATGCTCCCAGCGGAAACTTGGAGCCCCCTCCTCCTGCCGCCAGCCTCCTGGCAGAGTTGCATTCCATGGCCATTGCCATGGTTGACAGAAGTAATGATGAACTTGAGCCAGGGAAACCTCTGGGGAAATGTGAAAAATACTCCTGGGGTGACATCATCAGGACTGGAGCCTCACCTTGAAGGCTTCAGTTATGGACTGAATCCTTGCTGATGGCTTTCCCAAATGGAGGGAGGCTATTGTGCAGAGTGAAGTTAAGTCAGAAAGAGAAAAACAAATGTCATATATGAAGGCATATACATGGAATCTAGAAAGATAGTACTGATGCACCCTGTTTGCAGGGCAGCAATGGAGATGCAGACACAGAAAACAGACTTGTGGACACAGGGAAGGGTAGGAACGAGAGGGTGGGACGAATAAAGAGAGGAGCATGGAAACATACTCACCAACATAGTAAAATAGAGAGCCAGTGGGAATTTGTTGTATGACTCCAGGAACTCAAACCAGGGCTCTGTGACAACCTAGGGGTTGGGATGGGGTGGGAGGTGGGAGGGAGGCTCAAGAGGGAGGGGACATATGTATACCTATGGCTGATCCACATTGATGTATGGCAGAAACCAACAAAGTATTATAACTATCCTTCAATTAAAAATACATAAATTTTTTTAAAATGGCATAAAGTTATTCTCCCCTAAAGTCTCGAAGTAAAACACCACCCTGCCAACATCTTGGTTTTGGATTTATGGCCTCTAAAATTCTGAAAGAATAGCTTTATGCTATTTTAAGCCATCAAGTTTTTGGTAATTTATGAAAAATTTTAGGAGCTAAAACATATACCAGTAAGCTTTTTACATTCTGTTATCTTAAAATCAGATGATCTATAAAAAAACAAAACAAAACAAAACAGTGGGATCAAGGCCCACTGTTTGTCAACTACCTTGAGCAAATCGTGTTTGTCCTGCTCCGTCTGGGGGCAATTAGCTGCCTCATTTCATTTGGTGACCTTTGCTCTCTGCAGCCTACTGAGAACACTGGCTGCACTGATTTTGCTCCTCAATCTTCATCTCCTTGCCCACCTCCCCTCATGCTGATTTTCTTGGTCCAGGAGTATTTGGGCTTCAAGGGAGTCTGGTTAGGATGGAGGGAGCCTCAAAACGGACCTAGTCTTCTCTACCTGGAATGTTCCCAGGCTTGAAGCTGAGGGTGTGTGTCCCCCATCAAGGTTCCACAGCAAGTGAACCAGGACGCTTGACTCTGCTTCCCAAGACATAGGCATTCCAGAGAGCTGAGCGCTGGCTCCAAGTGCTGTAGAGGGGTCATGGGGGTCGCTGGCAGCTTTCACTGGTCTTCAGGAAAAATGGAGACAACAAAGGGCATGCAGCATTTTTCATGAGTCTAATTTTCTTTGGTTGAGATTTCTGCTCTTATCCTGTGATTATGTTCTTCCCATTTTGTAGTGTTAACAAGTCATTTAAAAATGAAATGATGGTGATAATAGGATTTATTTTTAATGTGCTTATTTGGCAAAATGTAAAGTTGGCAATCCTGTGTCGATCTACCCTCCCCCAAATTATTTTGAAATTTTCTTGGCATGTGACAAGTCAGAGTCTGGGAGTGGGGGAGAGAGATGCTACACTGCTACTTTAGGAGCTGGTACAGTGGGTAAGAGCCTGAGGGGGCTCAGGACAGGCCACCCCGAAGAAGGCCCCTTGGCAAGTGAACATTTCAAGCTCTAGGAATTTGAGAGACCACAGGGGCAGGAAGAACTCTTTGACCTGCCCTGAAGTGGATCGTAGGCCCTCGTGTGAGAGGTGCCCTCTCTCTGTATGGAGGACAAGGAGCATCCTTATCTCCAAAGATGGAGGGGTACTGAGAAGAACCCAAATGAGCAGGCCCTACTAAGCTTCCACCCAGCTTCCTACCCTCAGCTCATGCCCTTTGTCCTATCACATTTTCCCCATGACTTTCATCTCTTCACCAGCATGAAAACACGCAGGCTTAACCACTTCTTTAGGTCTTTATTTCCTTAGGAAGTTTCTCATGCCACGTAATATTTATATGAAATAAATTTATATGTTTTCTCTTGTTCATCTGTTACAGAGACCCAGCCATGGTCCTAAGATAGGCAGAGGATAGAAAGGTAGTTTTCCTCCCATACACACCTCACTCTGGAACCAGACAGTCTTGGGTCTCACAAGGTTCCCACATGTATTAGTTATGTGACCTCTGGGCTTTAAGTTCCTAATCTGTGAAATAGGAGTAATATAGTACCTACCTGGTGGGGTTGTAATGAGTTTATATGTTCTCTGTTATTACTTCTAAATATTTTCATTAAAGATATGATTTTCTTGTCCACCAAGAGCTTTAATTCCAGACATTCTACACGGGAGACTTGGAATGTTTTCCCCCAGCTGGTTAATCCAATCTCTCTCTCATACTTCTTTACCATTTAGGGCTTTAATGAAAGGAAGAGGCAAAAAGTAAGAGATGGAAAGGAGAAACAGGCAGGAGGATGCTCAGGAGTTGTTAGAGATGTGGATTCAATCACTGGGTTAGGAAGATCCACCGAAGCAGGAAATGGCAACACACTCCAGTATCCCATGGAGCATAGGAACCTGGTGGGCTACAGTCCATGGGGTCTCAAAGAGCTGGACATGACTTAGTGACTGAGCACACAAAGTTATGGGGTCAACAGAAAAGCATCTCTGAAAGACAGTTTTTGGCGATATCGATCCAAACCATTTTCTTCCCATTTCACCTAGCAGTTCATTTCTTGGAAATTATTCTATAGATAAATTTACACTTATGCTTAAAGATATATGAATAAGTGGGCTTCCCTGGTAACCCAGCTGGTAAAGAATCCACCTGCAGTGCAGGAGACCTGGGGTCAATTCCTGGGTTGGGAAGATCCCCTGGAGAAGGGATAGGCTACCCACTCTAGTCTAGTATTCTTGGGCTTCCCTGGTAGCTCCAATGGTAAAGAATCTGCCTGCAATGCTGGAGACCTGGGTTCGATCCCTGGGTCGAGAAGATTCCCTGGAGAAGGAAATGGCAACCCATTCCAGTACTCTTGCCTGAAAAATTCCATGGACGGAGGATCCTGGTAGGCTACAGTCCATGGGGTCGCAAAGAGTCAGACAGGACTGAGCCACTTCACTGTATGTGGAATGAAATCATGCAACTTGACAATAATGAGGCATATCTACATGGCTGTATGAAACAGTTTCCAAGATAATTAAGTTAAAAAAGAAAAGGAAAGGAAATAAAGGATAAGAAGAGGAAGATAACTGTGCTAACTGGAGTGGGTTGCCATTTCCTTCTCCAAGATAGGAAGATAGGAAGAAGATAGGAAGCTGCTTGTATATCAGTCATTCTAGAGCATTACAGACTCCCCATGGCACCCCTCCCAGGGAACCCTTCCCAGGTACTCCTCCCATGGTACCCCCTCCCATGGTACCCTTCCCAGCGCCCTTTGTGTAGTGAGAGGACAGTGATTCAGGGGAAGGATTTCTGACTTCCCGGGAGATTGCTTAAGTTGAGGGACTATCCCTGTTATGCTTAAAGTTGAAAGGTCTGACCATGCCCCTCCATGGAAGACCATCCCTGCTTCTGAGAATATAGATTCTAGCACTGGCTCAGCCATATAGCATAGATTTCATCTTGCCAGGAGCTGTGAGGAGGGGTGAGTGAGGAGCAGCTGAGAGCCTGGGGCAGGGAGAGTTTCTATGTAGTTATATGTCATAATAAAGACACTTCATTAACAAGGCCCATTCAGGGACACAGCTCTCTTGGGATCTCAGGCAAAATCTCAGATATAAGAACATTTGGAAAAGCTCTCAGCCTGGGGTACCATCCAGAGCATACTCACTAGACTGTGTTCACTCCTCTCTGTAGAACTTGGCTTGGCTAAATGGTCTTCTTGCAATGCTCCCTGCTCCTCCCCACTCCCCATCCAAATGATAGTCTTCCATCAAGACCATTCAGTTCAGTTCATTCATCAAACACTTGTCAAGTATCTTCTTACAGCCTGAATCTGTGCTGGGTTTTGGGGACACAATACGAATAAAGGCTGGGCCTCTGAAATTGAAATCTATGTCTCATGGATACACAAAGCCATGAGATAAACACGATGTATTTCCAAAGCATCAGTTTTACTTGAAAGATTGGGGAAAAGAAATTAAAGCCATTTAAATTCCAATAATTTAAAATAATATTCTTATATTAAAACAAACAGATCTATTATGGAATAGGGGCAAAATTTGCATATATTAAAAAAAAAAAAACTTCAAATTTCAAAGAAATTGCACACAAGTGGTTGACTTCTTTGGACTACATCCCAGAAACTGAGGAGTACACATGTTAACTCTCTTCTGCCACTATGAGCGTATTGACTGAAAAGTTTCAAAGTCTCTTCTGCATGTCATGGGGAGAAATGGAAGGGTTTCAGTGAGGGAAGAGTCATAATAAAGCTTGCAGCTTATTTATTTAATTATATTTTTTATTGAAGGATAGTTGGTTTACAATGTTGTGTTAGTTTATACAGCAAAGTGATTCAGTTTTATACACATATAGATATTCCATATATATATTCTTTTCATTATGATTTATTATAGAATATCTAATATAGTTTCCTGTTGTATACAATAAGATGTTGTTTATGTATTTTATATACAGTAATTTATACCTGCCAATCGCAAATTCTTAATTTATTCCCCCCCCCTCCCATCTTTCTCTTTGGTAACCATAAATTTGTTTTCTATGTCTTTGAGTCTGTTTCTGCTTTGTAAATAAATTCATCTGTGTCATATTTTAGATTTCACATATAAGTGATATCGTATGGCATTTGTCTTTCTCTTTCTGACTTCACTTAGTATGATCATCTCTAGGTCTATCCATGTTGTTGCAAATGGCAGTATTTCATTCTTTTTTATAGCTGAGTAGTATTCCATTGCATATATATATATATGTATATATACCACATCTTTTTTATCCATTCATCTGTTGATGGACATTTAGTTTGCTACCATGAATAGTGCTAAACATAAGGGTGAATGTATCTTTTTGAATTAGAGTTTTCTCTAGATGTGTGCCCAGGTGTGGGATTGTTGGATCATATGTCAAAGGTTGCAGTTTAGAAATGTCACTTTCAGGGAATGGGAAGTACACTTATGGGTCAAACACTTGCACTTATTTCTACTCCCTCACACCAGAGAGTTCCTGTTCCCCCCCACCCCCACCTTTTCCATCCTGGACACCCTCAGGCATCCAGAAGAAAAACTGTGTGAGGAGCCACAATGCAAGGCAGCCACGTGCAAGCCAGAAGTGAGGTTTCACTAGGAGTCATGATCTGGGACTTCCATCCCTCAGAACCGTGGGAAAAATATTTCTATTGTTTAAGCTACTCAGTCTGTGGTATTTTGCTATGACAGCTCTGAGCTAAGACGCACTGAGGCACATCATGAATTTTCAAAATGCCATAAAAACAGCCTAAAGCTGAGAGAGACAGAGAGTAATGGAAGAGGAAGGGAGAGAGAGGAGAATATGAAAGAGGAGTGGTGGCATCTTCTCATCAGCAGTTAGAAGACCGCTGAACACTGACTTCAGACTTCTGAGGAAAATTGTTTAGAAACAATAATTCTATACCTAGCCAAACTACCTCTAGCATGAGAATATGTGGTTGTTAATTTTAGTGGCAACTTGACTAAGCTAAAGGTGCCTAGGTAGCTGGTAAAGCACTATTTCTGAGTGTATATGTGAGGGTGTTTCCAGAAGAGATTAGGGTTTGAATCTGCAGACTGAGTAAAGAACATTGCCCTTACCAGTGTGGGGGGACATCATCTCAGTCATTGAAGGAAGGAAAGGAAGGATGACTTTGCTCTCTTTCTTGAGTTTGGACAGCTATCTATTCCTGCTCTCAGACACCAGAATTCCTGGATCTTGGGCTTTCAGAATTGGACTAGAAGTACACCTCTGGCTTCCCTGGATCTTCAACTTGCAGATAGCAGATCATGAGATTTCTTAGCCTCCACAATCATGTGAGCCAATCTCTCACTATATATATATATATATATGTATGTTATATTTCTCTGGAGAACCCTGACTAATATAAGATAGAATACATTTTTAGAAATGCATGCCTTATACACTTAACCCATGTGTACCCTTGGTCAGGAAGCTGCTATAAAATAGATTCCACAAGTGAAAGTGAAAGTCACTCAGTCATGTTCGACTCTTTGCAATCCCATGGACTATACTCATGGAATTCTTGAAGCCAGAATACTGGAGTAGGTAGCTGTTCCCTTCTCCAGGGGATCTTTCCAACCCAGGGATTGAACCCCAGTCTTTGGCATTGCAGGAAGATTCTTTACTAGCTGAGCCACAAGGGAAGCCTATATTCCATAAGGATGAGAATAACTGAGCAGGATTAGGGAGCTTCAAATGGTGTTAGAAAAAGAGGAAAGAGAGTTTTAAGAGGGAAATCTAGAAGAAAAGTATGAAATGGATAAATTACCAAATGCGTTTAAACATATCAAAAAGAGATGTTCTGGTAAAGGGTTTGGAAAGAAATTAGTGAGGAGCACATAAAAATGAAGCATATTGGAAAACATGGCAATTACTTATTGGAGAAAAAGCAAAAAACCTGTACAGAAATAGAAATGTAATCATATTCTACATTGATCAGCTGTGAATATAATAGAGTAAAAACAAGAAAAACAATGAAAATTGTGATATAACAATATTGGGAGAATGAAGAGAGGAAAAGTATGTATGTGTGTAAAAGATCTAAACCCTCATCTTCTATGGTAGCAAGTCAATAAACATCTAATAGTTAAAATCATCAACAAATAGAAGCATATTCAGGTTATTTAGAATTTAAAAGTAAATGCCAGAAGGTGATGGTGATGGATGAAGAAAGGAGATATCATTCTGTGGTATAACCCTTGAGTAACATTTTGAATACTTTATAGCGCTTTGATAAAATTTAAGCTAAATCTGTTAGAAAGTCAGAAATAATACTTTTGTAGATATTTGGAGATGAGACTGGTGAAGGATTAAGTGGAAGCAGAGGAGGAAGTCAGGAGGCACTGCAGTTATCTGAGCATCATGGGTTGGCTTCCAGCTTGCAGGCTAATTGTTGAGGAGGATCCTTGGGGTCAGCACCTGTGGAAGGGAGGGGGCGGAAGCAGGAATGGGCAGAAGAAAATGTCTTTCTATGATGCAGGTCCAACAACAGCTGACCCCACAGGGAGCTCTGGAGCTACAATAGCTCTTTGGAGTTCTCCCGAGTTGGGCTGAGATAGATGAGCCTGGAGTAAGACAGTTCTCTGCAGCTGAAGCACTTCCTAAGGGTTGGGCACCAGCAGCATCCCCAGAACTGGGGCCACAAGGCTTTTATGGAAGGAGAACCTGAACTGTGCATGACCATCTCCACTACTTATGTTTCTACAGAAGACAGGCAATGATGAAGGTTCAGCTAGGTTATGGCAGTGGGAATATGGAGGAAGGAACAGATTTCAGAGGCAATTAGGAGATAAAGCCTAATGACATGCTGAGAGATTGGCTGTAGTGAGTGAAAAGAAAGGAAAGTGAGTTAGGACCATCTGGTATACCTCCAGGTTTCTTGCTGGATGGATGGTGATGCTGGCTGGATTCACACAGAGAGGGCCTCTTATATAAGAGAAAAGATGATACATTCAGTTTGGGATAAGATGATTAGAAAGGCCTGTGGGGGGAGAAGGCCCCCTAGAAGCTTCTACCTCAGCTCACCCAGATATCTTCTCTTAGTTACAGATGACTTTTGTTTTCTGACCTCCACAACCAAACCTTGAATTATTGTATTGGCCAATAAGTTTGGGATTTTCTGTAAGATGTTCCAGAAACACCTGAGTAAAATTCATGGCTAACCCAATATACTTCCTACTAGAAGTTCAACTCCATGAAATCAGGGATTTTTTTTTTTTCTGTATCCCAGTACCTGGGGCAGATCCCAGTGTTGAGAGTGCAACACATGTAGATATTTGCTGTTGGTCAAATGTACTGTTCCTATGATTGTCTCTTTGTGTCTGGCCACCTCAATGACAGCTCAAACTTTTTGTTGCCAGATATCACAAATTATTTAACTTCTGTCCACCTCACAGCACCCAGCATAGGGCTGGACCCACATACCAAATGCAACTGATTGAAGAGCATCCAAGGGGTCTCAGGTCTAGGACTCCATACACCCCACTCTGCCTCCCAACCTGTTCTCACCTTTCATGATGGTCTCTCTGGTGCTTGGGTAGACCAAATGCTCTGCAGGATCTATGTGAATGGTGTGAAAAGATGGTGTCCAGAGAGGGCAGAAAGATCTATTTAAAATATTGCAGAATTAGCCAATTTTGTTGAAAATGAGCTCAGATTACGTACCTGAGCAAGACAGGGGAGTGATATTTTTAGGGCCACAAAAATAGGAAAGGTAGAATTGGATTCCCTGATCACCATAACTCTGCTTCTTCAAGCTTTAGTCATGTGCTGGGATGCCAGGGAAGAGGAAGGGGAAGTCTTTTATTATGTGGTCATATAACCTTCAACCCAGGGAAACTCAGTTGAGTACCCTCCAACCTCTCCTGGGCCTCAGTCATTGGTCTGCACCCCACCAGGAGGTTTAGGTTCTTGTAAATTGCCTAGCCCTCACTTTTGAGATGGAAAAGGTCAGTACAGAAGGAACTTAAAGAACAAAAGAAGGAAAGATCTTGAAGGCCAAAAAACTGCTTTGTGGCCACGACTCAGTTTCTGCAGTTGGAAATGCATTCATAGCACTGGCCATCCATCGGAAGGAGTCAGTGGTGACCTAGAAGTAGAAGAAAGTTCCCTGGCTTAGGCTATTTGTTCCTCTCTTGCACCCCCTGTACGCATGCTTATTGTTCATGCTTGCTCATGGACTAACCTTCAGGGAGGTGAATTTCTCAAGGTTTATGGTGAAGGTGATTCTAAGAGTAGTGGACAGGCTATGGATAGCTTCTATAGCATAGCCCTCAACAATTTGCTGGACTGGTATTTCATCTTTGTCACTAAACACCAAATCAGCAACCTGTGAGTTTTATGGACCAAGTTCACGACTTATACTAGAATATAGGAATTGTAGTTTCTAGACTCATGCTTCCTTTATCAAGATTGATTAACTCTCAGATATAACTTCCTGTGTGAAGTAGGGCTTGGAGTTTGAATTGGTTTCCAGGTAATGAAAGCAACTCTGCATTCCATGTTCTTCAAACCCCTGGAGATGCCTGGTATGAACATTTAGGATGACTATTTGATGTGGGGTCTGTGATCTGTGCTTGTGGAGCAGGGATTGACCTTTTTAGTGTAAAGAGACAGAAGCTACAGCCATGTAAGCTAATCAGCAGGTTTTGCTTACAGTCAGGGACTAGAATCTTTCTATACGTTGGATGTGCTGTGGTTGTGATGAATACTCCACCACCATAACCACCAGTGGTTGCTGCCACTATGGTGGGCACATCTGAGAACCTCAGCAGTTGAGGGTAGTAGAAGGAGCATCGACACTTGGAGCCTGAAGATGTGCTTCTAATCCTGTAGCTGTCCTTGACTAGCTGTGTGACATTCAGCATGTCCCCTGACTTCTCTGAAATTCCATTTTTATTGAAAGAATGAGAATCAGTCTTGATTGCATCACAGTGGGTTCTGAGGATTGGATGAGACAGTATAAGGGAAAGTGCTTTATAAACTGTAAATTGCTGTACAGCCAATATGCTATAAGTGTTGCTGATTGCAATGCGAAGACCTGGCTTCCTTTTTTCTCTCATTCTCTGGATATTAAGTGCCTGCTCTGTGTCTGATGCTAAGCCAGGTTCTGGGAATACAATGAAAGCAATGAAGTCTCCAGTTTCACGTGCTTGTGGGGCAGTGTTAGCATTCCCACATCCAGAAAGGCTGGCCTGGCACCTTTGGGTGTGCTGCTGCACACTCTTGTGCTTGCTTGCTACTAGACCTTTGGATGGGTGGGCCATCTGGAAAGACCTTCAGAGAGAAACTCTTCAAACTGTGCTCTGGGAGCCCAAGGGTCCCAGGGAGAAATCACATGGGTGAGGGGTGGAGGAAGCAGGATGGACTCCGAGCCCTGCTCCCTGCCTTCAGCTAGCTTGCTCCTCTTTTCCTGCTTTATATCACTGTATGAAAATTGCTCCTTTGGTGAGAGGAGCTGGACAGCCTGGCTCCTTGATCTTTTCTAACTTTTACTTCTGACTCATGGGTGAGTCTCTTTCAAAGTCTCTTCCTTCTCTTCCCAGTGGTAGCCAGAGGCAGAGATGTCTGGTTGCCATTATTGGGATGGAACCAGGAAATGATGGTTTTAATCTGAATACTCATATAGAATAGGGAAGGGACTGGGTGGGTGACAAGTCACCTGGAGGGGTGGGGTGGCTTCCTTCCATAGCCACAGGACAGCAGCCTGGACAGTTACCCTGCTGGGACTGTGCTTCACATGAAACGCTGGGTCTGACTCCCCTTATGGTAGTTTCCCTTTGTTGCAGACAGCCATCCTTAGTAGGTAACCTGGTGATCAAGTGGTGGCCTCACCCCCGGCTCCGAGCTCATGGGCAGCATTCTAACAGCAAATGGCATTCTGAGTCATCTTTGACCTTGGATGAAATGCTTCTGCAGCGTCTAGGCTCTCTGTGATGATTGGCCTTGAGAGCTGACAGGACATTTTAACGGAACAGAGTCCCCTAGGCCAAGTGCTGACCAACAGCCAGCTTCCCCAGTGGGATATTCAGGCCACAGTGGGAACCAGAAAATGGACAAAATCCTTTTGGTAGCCAAACTGTGCAATATTTCAGACTGTTTTGTTTGTTTGTTTTGCCTTCAGCTAGCTCCTC
>NW_011495080.1:4961232-4979196 GCF_000754665.1 Bison bison bison
TAGCTCCTCATTATTTAGAGAGTTCCCAAAATGAAATATTCTGCCCTGGGAAATTGTCCCCCAAACCTAGGAAACTTCCTTGATTTTTAGCATCCACGATCATTTTAATGAGTTAGTTCTCATTATATTATATTAGCATCCCGATGGCTGCTGTGATAACCTCTCCCCTCCCCCTCAATGCTCAAACATGCTAGAAATGTGGTCTTGTTTAAATCAAAACGGGCTTGGATTGATAGGTGCCTCTTCTCCAAGCAGTTATTCAAGGACCCAGGCATCTTTCCTGCTATGGCTCTGCCATCTTGAAAATGAGACTTCTAGGCTCACCACGCTTATTTGCATCCAGCCAGTGGAGGGGAAAAGAGCCTGAAAGATAGTGGGTGGAAAGTTTTTATAGGTCAGTATGGGAAGTGGTACATATCCCCCCACTTATGTTTTCATGGCTAAAATCCAGTAATAAAGCTCTACCTAACTGCAAAGCAGTCTGGGAAATGTAGTTTCCCTGTGTGTCCAAAAGAGGAGATTTGGTGGACAGCTAGCAGTCCTTGTCATGGCCATCTGCTGAGGGTATGTCTCTGTTTACTGGGGGCAAGAAATACAGCACAGTGAGGAAAACCTGTCTTAGAGAGTAGCAACGTCACTGACCTTCCACATTCAAACCACTACAGGGTGAAATAAAACAACAGCGGGAAATTATTTTCACTCATCTGGTCAGCAATCATTTTAAAGTTTGATGGTGATGACAGGGGTTTACAGAAACTGATTCTCTCATACGGTACTTGTGGGAGAATAAATTGGTGCAACCACTTTGAAGAGTTATTTGTCAGTGTCTGTGAAAATTTAAGTGTTCATACCCTTTGACCCAGCAATTTGATTTCTCACTGTTTTTCCTAGAGTAGGACTCTCTTAAGTGTATAGTGAAGCATGAATAAGATGCTGATTGCTAGTGATGTACATAAACCAAAAGATTAAAAACCATGTACATAGCTAGTAGTGGGGGACTAGGTGAGTAAACTATAGCATATGGAGAATGAAAGCAATGTGAAAGTCACTCAGTCGTGTCCTACTCTTTGTGACCCCATGGACTATACAGTTTATGGAATTCTCCAGGTCAGAATACTGGAGTGGGTAGCTGTTCCCTTTTCCAGGGGATCTTCCCAACCCAGGGATTGAACCCAAGTCTCCCACATTGCAGGTGGGTTCTTTACCAGCTGAGCCACCAGGGAAGCCTAGGAATACTGGAGTCAGTAGCCTATCCCTTCTCCAGCAGATCTTCCCAACCCAGAATCAAACCGGGGTCTCCTGCATTACAGATGGATTCTTTACCAGCTGAACTATCAGGTGGTATGGAATACTATGAATGCTTAAAAATATAAGGTAGATTTATACAGATGAACATGGAAAGGGCTTTAAGACATATTCCAAAAGAAAATGTAAGTCACAGAGCACCAGTAATAAATTATACCATTTATAGACATGAAGACTAGATAAAACTATAAATGTCTCTAGGTACATATACATTTATATGTAAAAGTGTAGGAAAAGATCTGGAAGGGTACAAACCAGGGAAAGTTGCTGCCTCTCAGGAGAAGACTGGGTCTCAGATCATAACCAAGGGGATTTTGGTTTTTATTGTTGGGATTTTAATCGTTGTAAAGCATCATTCATATACTAATTATGTAATTAAAAACAAATAAAAATAAGGAAATGACTAAAGTGAGAAAACAAATTAAAAAGTCTAAGTATGTTGGATTTGAAAATATAAATAATGATGTTACTTATACTTTTTATTGTTATCATAATGTTTTACGATCTTAAACAAAGACACAAAAATAAAACAATCAAGAATCCTCTCACAAATCCTACTTGTCCCAGTTTCGCTCCCCAAATCACAGGAGTTCTTGGGATTAGGATCTCACACATACTGAGTGTGTCATGCAATTTTTCAGAACCAGGAGGAGTGAGGATGGCCCTGGAACCTTGAACACATTTACCAAAAAAAAGAGAACACCGTTGACACGGAGTGTTGCTGTTGGCCAGCAGTTGTCAAAATCGACTCCAGTTGGAGTGAGAGGTTCCATAGCTAAGATGAAAGAGCTGGTCACATGTATTTGTTTCGTTTCTGAATATGTCAGACACTGTCCTAGGAACTGAAACAGAGCAACAAATAAGATAGTCATTGCCACTTCCCCTGTGGAGTTTACCGTCTGGAGATGTCCTCCTAATTTACAGAAAGCATTAATGCACAGAATTTTCTCCATTTTCAGATTTGCTCCCATAAACTTTCCCTTTGATTTTTCATATCGCTTATGTAACCAGTAAGCACAGACAATTGTGATAAGGATGAAAGTGAAAGTGTTACTCGCTCAGTCATGTCTGATTCTTTGAGACCCCATGGACTGTAGCCCATGGGCTCCTCTGTCCATGGGATTCTCCAGGCAAGAATACTGTGGAGTGGGTTGCCTTGCTTTGGTCCATGGGATCTTCCCCACCCAGGGATTGAACCTGGGTCTCCTGCATTGCAGGCAGATTCTTTACCTTCTGAGCCACCAGGGAAGCCAATAAGGATGAGCCAGTTGCAAAAGAGTATTAACAGGGAAATTCAGAAATAGTTTTTTAATGTTTAATTTAACAATGAATCTTTTCAGACATGTATGCCTGGATATGATATTATATTTCATATACATGACTTAGATAACATTGTCTCATACTAAGATTATTATTTATATTATTATTTATTATACTATTTATATTATTATTTTAAAATAGAATAAAAATACAAATATATTCTGGGGCTATATGGCGAGCATCATCATTTCTAGGCTTGATAATACCTGAAAAATGTTTGAAAACCACTGACGTATACTTGGATCTTTGGCAGAGTTGTTTATTTTTCCTAAGGATCCAAAGCAGGCAGAAATTTGTTGTGAAGCAGCCTTTCTGGGATTTACACTTCCTTGACATTTTCCTGGTGTTCTGAGTCATTTCCTTCTGAGCCACAGCTTGTCTAGTCACCAGGCAGCGTCTGGGTCATAGAAACAGTCTAACAAATTTAAAAATTTTTCAAATAGATTCTGTCCTGTTCTTCTTGCATTTCTCAATGCCATGATGCCCACAGTGATACACCTTAAATCTACTTTTCTTTGCTATTCACTTTGCTCTTGCCAGGACAGTTATTCAAAAACTGTCCTCTCAACCTCAGCCTTCTGCTTCTTTCTCTCTCCTCTGTTTCTCATAATCATGCATCACAAAAATCCAAAGCACTGGTCTTGCCAGAGGGAGCCTGGCCTCGAGGAGAAGACAGAAAGAGTGGGAGGCAGGCAAAGATAGGCAAGACTAGAGGGCAGTAGGGAGGGAATGCCAGAGAACAGCCATAACTTAATAATTACTCTCCTATCACACAATCATCTGTTTATTTAGTCAATAAGTATTTATTAAGCACTAAGTGCCAGGCCCAGGGGATATAAGGATAAACCAGATGAACACAGCCTCTGCTTTCATGAAGCTTTTCCTGATGAGACACAGAGAAGAGTAAGTAGCCATTTACAGCACACTGGGTTGGGTTCCATGGCACATGGTACTCCATATGTTGAGTACCAGCAGTGATGAGTACCAGTGATGAGTTGTGTACCATGAGTGATGAGTTGTGTACCACAATGCATGATGAGCACTCCATCGTGTGTTGAGTATCAGTGATGTGTTGAGTACCAGCAGTGCAGGGCACTATGGGCGCTTGTGGACGGGGGCAGAGGTGGGAGGAAAAGCTTCCTAAGAAGGCTAGAAAGCACACCAAGAAGCAAGAGGCTGTCAGTTGTTCACTAATATTCATTCTTTTTTCCTTCCTTTAATAAAGTGTGTTAATTGCTCAGCCGTGTCTGATTCTTTGCACACCCATGGACTGTAGCCTGCCAGACTCCTCCATTCATGGGATTCTTTAGGCAAGAATACTGGTGTGGGTTGTGCACTTCCTTCTCCATCCTTTAATAAAAGCATGTCCCAAAGCATGTCTGCCCCGCTGGAGATTATCTTTCCCAGGGTTCCTTGCAGCTTAACTGCAGCTATGTGACTAAATTTAGGTCATGAGATCTAAGCAGCAGTGATGTGTGCTACTTCTGGTTTCTGGGATGTGCCTTCCGTCTCCTATTCCTATTGTCTGAAAAGTGGTGGTAACTGGGACAGCCATCTTAGACCATGAGAGGGAAGCTCAATGGTGAAGGTAGCCAAGGAGAAAAGTAAAATGAACCAGAAAAAGTACTGCACAGCAGAGCTGCCTGACCAGCACAAGACCTGTAGACTGTTATGTGGGAAAGAATAGACAAAGTATATCTGGTGGAAGCTACTGTTATTTAGTCTCTATTAGGGCAGCTAGACCAATATATCAAGCCTTATATCAGGTTTAAAAGTGTAAAAGGTTTAACAGAGTTTCAAACTCAAAATCTCCTCTTCTTAACCACTTGGGATCCCATAGTGTAATTTAGGAACAGGCCTTGCATCAGCTGATCTGGGAGGCGTGTGAGAAATGGGCTGTTTAGAGCCAATGGAAAGGTAGCTTCAGTAATATAGGTACTTTTCCAATTTAATTCCCCTGAAATTTTCTTAAAGACAAAGATCTACAGCCTTAGGAGCTAAAAGAGTAACTTGAAGGAGAAGGATTTATGTATCTGGCTCCAAACTGAACTTATTTCTATTAGCAAGACACAGGACATGGAGAAACCAGGAACATAGTCATTTTTCACCCCCTGTCTTGGAACTCTTCTGGCCAGCGTCCAGGGAGGGATTTTGGATTACAGTGATCACTGCCCCTCAATTCCTGGGCACGTCTGCTCAGATGGCACCCCATTGGTCTCCAGGTTTGCTTGTCACACCCTGGGCCATTTCTTACATCTTGACTCTTAGCTCAGTCCCCTACTCTTTCTTCCTTGATGGTACAGTGGCTGGCTGTCACTATTGTCTCAGCAATGCAACTTGGGAGAGACCAGCCCTCAGAGGCAAAGTAGACAAACTCAGGACCATGATGTCATCTGGTTCATTACAGAGAGTATCAGTCAAGACAAGTTAGGTTGTGCTGCAATAACAAACAACCACCCAAACTCAAATCCAGGGTGGCTCAGCAGTATCTGTAATATAACCACTTGAGGGTTCCCAGAGGACCATCCACAATACCACATTTCAACATGAGGCTTCAGGCTTTTTTTGTGGCAAGAGAAGGGAGAGCATGGAGCATCGTGGTTCCTGGTGCTCCCAAGCAGAAGTGAGTCATTTTTTGGACATGCCAGTCACATAGCCACTCCTACCTTCAAGGACTGGGGTTTGCAATCTTCCCATGTGTATCTGGAAGATAAGGGGAACTGCAAATGTTGATGAGCAGCAGCAATGCCCACCTCAGAGACCACACTGTGAGAAGGCTGATGGGGGAATAGGAAGTCTGCAAAGTGGGCATGCATCCCAGGAAGTATACATGATCCACTGGGAGAAGGAAGAACATAGTGGTCCTTCCAGTTATATTTATCCTTTATCCTTTCATTTTTAAATGTCTATTTTTTGAACATGTCTATTATACCTATTATAATGAGTATATCTATTTATAAAGTGCATAATGTATATGTAGTGGTACATGATTATAATTTATAAGTAAATAAATATGCATACACTGGGGGTGGATGCTCAAAAAAGCTCTGTGGATGGAGCAAGCAATCAGAAATGTTGGATGACCACTGAGCCAGAGAATGGGACCAAAAAAACCTTAGGCTGTGAGTGCCAAAGGCTCTTTGAAAATGGGGCCTGGAGCCTTTAACCCCAAAGTGACTGTGATTTCCTTGGCTGTGAAATTCCAATCATGACTCACCTTTCAGAAGCTTCTAGGATTGATATCTGAAAAGTCCTTAAAGAAAAGAGACTGAGACAGGATAAAATTAGGTTGAATACTGTTTCACTGCCCTTGCCTGTAGCCAGCAAATGCAAAAGCAGCTGCAGGGCTTTGCAGAAGGACTACAGAGAGGCAGCGTGCATTCATGGCATATTAGGGTGCATGGTGCATGGGGTGGGCGTGCTTGGTGTGTGGTAGTGATCAATGTCAGGTAGAGACTGCTGTCTCGGTTGGAAGAGCCAGGGGAAAATATAACAGGGGACTCCATGCATTATCTGCCATTGCTTTCCCCAGAGAGGCTGAAAATCTTTGAAAGGTTTGCTCTAGGGAAAAAGTGTTACTGGATAAGTCTGGCTGATGGAGAGAAAGAGGAGGTGGGGGGGTACAGGGAGAGGGAGAGAAAATAAATGCATGCATTTGTGTGTGTTTGTGTTGTGTGTGTTTGTGTGCACACGTGCATGTTTGTATATCTGTTAGGTTTTCTTCCTCTGTTTAAAGTAGGGTACCCCAGCTCTGGGACATGAAGAGAAGGGAAAGAAGACCACAGAGTGGGGAGACTGGTGCAGGGAATAAGCGGCAGGTGCCAGTGGGAGAGAAAGCGTCAGAAGACAGATCTGAAGGTAAACAGCAGAAATGACTATTTGTTGTAGCCAAAGCCGGCAGCAGACCAGGAGATGAAAGGCTGTAATCCGGAAGCCTTAGGAAACCGTTCAGACCAGGGTACCCGTGACAGCCTGCTGGTGGGCACAAGCAGCCCCACACTCAGCCAGGGCCATGAGCTGCCCAGCATCTCCACATGCCCAGCCAGGGCAGAGATGCTGAGAACTCGATGTCCATGCACAAAGCAGCATCATTTCCCCTTCGAGTTCTGCCCTCCCTCTCCTCCCCCTCCCACCTGTGTGGAGGACACCAGCAATTTTCCAGTCATCCAAACTCGAACCTTTGGCCATCTCCCCAACACTCACCCACTTTTCACTGAATCAGGTGTTGACCCTGACCATTTCACTTCTCACACGGGTCCCTCCACTTCCTCCCTGTGCCTTCTTCCCAGATCAGGAAGGGGGAAAAAAACCAACCTTGCATGTTATAAAACCCTGTACTAATAGTATTTCTCAGGACTCTAAACTTTAGTTGCATGGAGCAGAAACCAGCATTCTACAAGGAGGAAGAGGAGAGAGATTTTAGTTTAAGCTTAAAGGACATCCCGAGGGCAGGATTTCAGGGGAGCTCAGAAGAGTCTGGAAGCTGGAAGCTGAGAGCTGGTGGTACCCAGACAGCCTTCTCATAGCCTCCGGTGCTCTCTCTCGGCACCTCTGTCTCCCTCTTCATCCTATGCAGCTTGCTTTTCTCTGCTGCTCAGCTCCTGGTGGGAGGCGCCTCCCCACATCTCCCTAGTGTTTACATCTCCTCCATTCAAGAGACCTGAGTAAACTAACTAGCCTCAGATTTCCTTGACAGCTTCCTATTAGCCAAGTCGGGCCAGGTGCCTCTGTCCTGGAAGTGTGGCCAGGCAGGGGTCATTATGTACAGTGGTAGCTGCAGGGGACCATGTCTGTGACCTCCAGCCTTGCCTCGGTACTGTCCCTGCCAGTCTCACATTGATAACCTCTGCCCTTGACCGTGTTCCTGCAATCTTCTGTACCTCCCATTTTTGAGCTTGTACGGATAACTCACATTATGAGAACCATAGTATTAAACACGCCCATTCAAACTTCAGCCTCTGCCACATCCTGTTATCTTCCCTGGATGGGTCCGCCCTAGGCCGCCCAAGCACGCTCTACCTGAGTGCACTGGCCTCTGAGCCCTTGAAGTGTGGCCAGCCCAAACCGAGATGTATAGAAGGTGTCAGACACACTGTGTTTTTAATAGTTAGGGAACAGAATGTGAAACATCTCATTAATGATTGTTTATATTGATCATGTGTTGGAATGTTTTGGATATATGGAACTAGATAAAATGTAATATTAAAATTAATTTCCCTTGTTTCTTTTCACATTTTAAAATGTTGATACTAGAAAATTTAACATTACCTACGTGGCTCACATGTCATTTCCGCTGCACAGTGCTGACCTAAGCCACAGTCTTGGGAAAGGCATGGGTTTTCTCAGGCGCTGCCTTTATTCAGACTGCTTCTCCCTCCAGGAAGGCTTGTCCATCTTCCACTACCCAGCTCCTACCCATCCTGCAAAACCTCCCCTTCAGTGCTGCCCTGGGAAGCTCCATGTCTAAGATACTTCTGCCGGTAGCTATTTACATTCAGAACTGTTGAACTTCTTTCTTTTAGTTTTACTTTTCTGTATTTTAAAATATACTTTTGGCCCATTCTACCTTCATTGTAATTATAGTATGTGTGTGTTATCCTCTGTATCAGGGGTCCCAGCCTCTGGGTGGGATATGAGGTGGAACTGATATAATTGCAAAATGAAAATATCTCCTACCATATCAATAATCAAGAAATGTTACAGCCAGCAGCAATTTCTGGCCTCCAGATGTGAATGAGGGCTCCCAAAATTGCAATCCAGTGGATGCTGGATAGCTGAGGAGCTGGGGGAATGCAAAAAGCAGCGATATGCCAATCCTTAAGGAGAACAAGAAAACAGGGTCGGCCCCAGAGAGCTGAGGTACGTAAGCAAGGAATGAATTCAGTGAGCCCAGAGGCTTACATCTTCCCACACAAGGAATGCTAAATTCCTTAACTTGATAGCTGATCTTTAATGTTCAGAGTGCTTGCTCCCTTTGTTGCAAACTTGTTTATAGGCTGATTTCCCCTCCTACCTCCTTAGAGCAGTTTTCTCAGAGCTACTGAGATGCTGCCTCCCAGGCTTGAAGTCCTGAACATTCCCACCAAATAAAATAACTCTGCTTTCAGGTTGTGAGTGTATTTTTTTAGTCAACATAATAATAGAAATAAAGTGCACACTAAATGCAATGTGCGTGAATCATCCCCAAACCAGCCTCTCCCACCCCGTCCACGGAAAAACTGTCTTCCACGAAACCGGGCTCTGGTGCCAAAAAGGCTGGGGACTGCTGCCATATATTCTATTGTAGGTCCTTGTGGCCATGCTTCATTTATTTGTCTATTCCAGATATAGACACCCAATAAGCACCTATAACTGACTGGATATACGAAGTCTGTGAAAGAAAATCACCCTTACTACAGATTGGTTATTGTGAGCTCAGATGAAGCTTTTGTCCTGGTCTGCTTTCCTTTCTTCCCATCACTCCTTCCCTGACTCCCTCCCACCCCATTATCTCTCTCTCACCTCCATTACCATCTTCGTTCAGTCATTCATTTATTCAATCAGGTATGTAATGGCACTTTGTTGCACCAGGTACTGGTAAATACAGGTGAATCGAGAGATATGGTCTCCACCTTAATAGAAAAGGGAAAATATGTTAGTCACTCAGTCGTGCCCGACTCTTTGCAATCCCATGGACTGCAGCCCTCCAGGCTCCCCTGTCCATGGGATTTTCCAGACAGGGATGCTGGAGTGATTTGCCATTTCCTTCTCCAGAGGATCTTCCAACCCGGGGATCGAACCTGAGTCTCCTGCACTGCAGGCAGATTCTTTACCAACTGAGCTACCAGGGTAGCAATATAAAGGTCTCCGCCTTAGTGGAAATTATAGTCTAACGAGGGGAAGAATGATAAAGGTGAGTAAGAACACATTTATGAACTGCGATATGGAGGATTCAGGAAAGGAACCAGGAGGTGGGTGGGGGGCAGGTTGACTTAGATTCGTGGTCAATTTAAGCTGACAACATTTAAACCGAGGAGTCATCTGTGCATAGAGCAGAAGTGGGAGAGGGGCCCAGACAGGGTGAATCTGGTGGGGGAAGATCCAGGGATGGAGAATAAGAGCTTCCCGAGGCCAAGGACATTATCTCTGCAGTTCCAAGCTCTGGATGGTGGGACGAATCACTGGTGGGTCGGTTCCCTCAGTGTGTTCTGGGTTTATCCTTTGGAACTTGGTGAGCATCCTAAGGTACACCTGACTCTTAAAATCTCTCAAGATGCTTTTCAACAAAACATAAGCAACCAACAAAGCATCAACAAAGCACTGTTTCTCATAGTGCTACCCCTAGTGAGCAGGGGTAAAATTCATACTCCTGCTGTATGAAAGTCATGCCTATCATCTCATTTGGATGCCCCTTTGATGTGCTTTGGTGGTTCTCACACAAGGGTGAGTTTGTCCCCCTGGGGATGTTTGGTGACATCTTGGAGACATTTTTGGTTATCACGACTGCTGGGGGTGCAGATGTTGCTGTTGGTCTCCAAAGAGCAGAGGTCAAGGATGCTGCAAACATCCTATAATACCCAGGACAGCCCCCCCACAACGAAGAGTTACTAGCTCAAAATGTCAAGAGTGCTGAGGCTGAGATATTCTGATATAAATATAATCAAGATATATATATTCATTTGAGTGATGGAAAGCTGAGTCTGTGGCAGAGGCTGCCAGTTGCCACCTCATATTCAATGTTCGTTCTATCCTTAGCAAAAGAAGCCCATTTTTTTGAGATCACAATGCTCCCAGTTAAAGGGCATGATTTCCCACTGTCCTGTGAGGTTAGGTGTGGCCATGTGGCCAAGTCCTGACCACTGAGATGTCAGCAGAAGTATCTCGTCATTTAGGAAGATGGCTAGAATGGAGGTGACGTGGCTTGCGGTGTGTTGGGACACGTTGCTCTTCTTTCCTTCTTTCTGATACATAGAACATAGTATGATTGCTGGGGCTCAATCATTCAGAATACCAGTGACCTTGAATATGGAAACCAGGGCCTAGAGTAGGAAATGGCAACCCACTCTAGTATTCTTGCCTGGAAAATTCCATGGGCAGGGGAGCCTGGTGGGCTATAGCCCATGGAGTCTCAAAGAGTTGGACACGACTGAGCATACACACACACACACACATACACGTGGAAGCCAGAAAGTGGCCTTGAGGTGACCTTGAAGATGACAGACCACAAAGACAGAAGGAGCCTTAGTTTTCACTGGCTTCACGGAGCCCCTGGACTCTTTCCTTCCAGACATGTTTTACATGAACCAGTGAACTTGGTGTGTTCATATCTCTTATTTGAGGTTGCCATAATAGATGGTGGAAACTCCTTCTAGCTGAGAGTCAGCCAGCAAGGAGAATATAATAGGTCCACGGCACTTTCTACTCCATCTTGGGGACTCCTTTCTTACTTCTGTTCTGGTACCAGTCTCCTTGCATGCTGAATGGTCATCCAACCTCAGGTGACATTTTCACAGTTTTCCAAGTTCCAGGTCAGACTCAACTGATGGAGAGCTTTGGGTGTAGCCCATCTTCCAGGATGGCACCCTGGGTTGTTTAAAGAATTCCCTTCCTCTGGGTGTGTATTATCGCATGAGCTCAGTACATGCGAGATGCTCAGAAGCTGTGAGTGAGCAGGTACTGAGGGGTGCTCTCAGGGCCGGCTCCGCACCATCACTTTTGAAGTCGGCAGTTCTGTGCCGAAGCTTGGATTTGGAAGTGCTGAGACATGCTTGCCAAAGGCTGGAGTTTTGATGTGAAGTGGAGAAATAGCTGTTACTTTGAGTGGGAGAAAAAAACACCTTTCATTTTTTTAGGGAAAGATAAGTAATGCAACTTTGTGGTTTCTCACTTCTGATCTTCTGGAGAGCAGATGTTCCTTGAGGAATGACTGGTCCAGAGGCGACGTATTTAAGTTCGCAAACAGCACACGTTGAGATGTTAGACATTTCAGTGTTGCTAAAGAAAACCACCAAGTTAAACAGCCAACTTTCCCTCTTCATTTCGTCAAGGAGATTAAAAAAAAAAATTAACTTGGCTGCTGGCGGTGGGCCTGGCTCATTTGGCAGCCTCGAGGGCGGGGGATGAGGTGGCCGTGTGATCGGGCTTGGGGACAGGAGTGACAGTCGGAGGTGAGGGGGAGAGCGGTGGCTGGAGGCAAGGAGATGCTTCCCCTCCTCTCGGGGCAGGCAGGGAACTGCTCCCATGGGCCATGTGCACCCTTGCTTGTGCACCTTCCAAGAGGTGACATCTTCACGCTGAAGGGGAAATTCACTCATTTGCCATGTGGGTGGTTATCTCTCAAAAGACCCATCCTCCAGGGAGGGAGAAACGGGCAGGAGAAGACTGGCTTAAGTAAACGCGTACAGAGCATTGCTTCTGATGAAAATGAATGACGCTGGGGTTTCAGTGGTGTGCTTCCAGCTGGGTAAACTGCTTCTTTAGCCCTGTGACCCTCTGATCACTTCTGCCCATAGTTTTTAAAGCATGGTGGAGTCTGGATGTTGGAAGAGTTTGTTGCAGAGAGCAGGAAAGTGGAGCCTCAAGCAGCTGCAACTATCCTAGCTGTGGTGTGAATACAATGAAGTGCAGCCTTTTGTTTTTAGCGGGGGTGGGGAGTCAGGGGGAATCTTTGATGCAGGCTTTGAAGAGCTGCTTCTGGAGGATGAGAGTGAGAGGTTGGGAAGATCCCTGCGAACACCCACCCGAAGCACCAGAAGTAGCAGCAGCCAGGGCAGGCCTGCCACACGAACAGCAAAGCACCACTTCCTTTTCTCGGGGGCTCCCGATGTCTGTGCCCTGGGGGAGAAACTGAGGCCCAGAGAGTCACAGTGACTGGTCTCCCATCGCCTGGCAATTTCCTGGGAGGAGCAGGGCCAGCCCGGGTCCCCCCCTGGCATCTAGTTTAAGGGTTTTGTCTGTGTGATTGCCTCGGCTTCATAATATCACTTTCTACTCTGGTACTTGGAAGTGGTCCATAAATGCTGTGCTATGTGAAGCTCTTTCTTAAAATAGGAAAAGGATAAGCGCCTCTGAAGGGATGGAGGGACCCTGTGAAGAGAACTGGGCATAATTACAAGTCACCCTGGTTTCACTAGTTCAAGCAGGCAGATGGTGGATAGAACCGAAGCCAGACAATTTGCACTTACCAAATTAGCACCCGTCTGTTAGTCTGCAGAAATGGGGAAAAAAAAAAAGGGCATCTCTCTTTTCGCCATATAAGGTAAATAAAAACCAGTGCTCACAGAGTGCTGGCCCTACAGGACGCAGAGGCAGTGTTATCCAAACTGCGCCTGTCTCGGCCACATGTTCCCCACTTCCACTGCAAGCGGGAGGCAGCCCTGAGTGATGGGAGGGACTCATACTGTGGAATCAGACAGCCAGAGGTTCAAATCCCAGCCCTGGTACTTACCACAGCTAGCGTGGCCTCCGGCAGCTTAACCCTAGCAGGACTGTTTGCTCACCTATAAGATAGGGATAATACTATCTATGAATCCAATTCAGTAAGTAAAAGCAAAACGAGCAGTGCACAGTAGGCCTCCTATAGTCATAGCCCACAAGTAAGGGCCACGAACCACGCTCTCACTCCAGCTAGTCTTCACTTATATGTGACAATGGACACAGGATAGTGGCTGAGGGACCAAGAAGTGTGTGGGGACCAGAGAAGATTCCCTAACTCCAAGACATGCCCACAAACCACATGCTCTTGACATCAGCCTTAGGAGAAGGCAGGATGGTGACTTTATACAGATGGCAGGGCTTATGATCGCAATAGAGGATCTCATGTACTCTGTGGGGAACCACTGGCAATTTCGAAACAGGCTCTGTCTGTCATCATGCCTTCCACCAGCCATTACTGAGTTCCCCTACTCTATGTCAGGCCCTGACCCGGCATCAGGGAGACTGGCCCTGCTCTCAAGGAATTCAGTCTAGGCGGGAAGAAAGGTATTCAAACAAGGAATTATGATAAAATTTTAAAAGTGCTGTAATTGAAGTGGAATGAATCCTACTTGGCATGAGAAGAAAGGTGTTGGGAGAGGTCATTTGTGTGGAAATGGGGTGGACGTTTAGGGAGGATGGGGATCTTGGCAGGTAGCCACGGGGGCAGAAAGGATAACACGTGAGCAAGGCTTGAGGGTGTGACCCAAAGAGCTCTCCCTGGGATCGGTGAGCACTGTAGGGTGACAAGAGTCAGGCCACCCAAGGGTGTTGGACATGAACTGCTGAGTGAGGCCTGCTCCCAGCCTGAACACGGGCCTGAGATAAGGGTGGGGGTGGGGGGGAGTTAGTCGGTGGAGTAAGTGACACCTTCAGTTTGCCTTTGGGAAGATCTGTTTGGCTGTGCTGGGGAGGGTGGACCATAAGCGCAAGAGTGGAGGCTAGTTTGGGGGCTATTGCAAGATCCTGGAGGGCCGGAGCCAAGGCAGAGGAACAGCGAGAAGAAAGACTGGCAGCCTTGGTGATGAGTTGACTTGGGGGATGCGTGACAGGAGGCTGAGGATGACTACCTATTACTCTGTTGGGTAATTAGAATTTGGGGCCAAATTTCTCTATGGTGCTTAAGTTATAATGCTTGCAGTTTTTTCATCTTTGCCCTTTGACCAGGTGTTCCTTGAACGCAGACACTAAGTCCTATTCACTCCAGTCGTACCCCTCATACTAATACAGAATAGAAGCCCAACATCCATAGAGTTGGGGCTTCTCTGGTGGCTCAGTGGTAAACCATCTGTCTGCCAATGCAGAAGACTCAGGGTTGATCCCTGGGCGAAGATCCCCTGGAGAAGGAAGTGACAACCCACTCCAGTATTCTTGCCTGGGAAATCCCATGGACAGAGGAGCCCGGTGGGCTACAGTCCATAGCGTTGCAAAGAGTCAGACACCATTTAGCAACTAAACAACAATGACCACCAAAGAGTTGACATGATGATGAATGAGTGAATGGACTGTTTATTTTGCCTTAAATTGCACACATGTGGGAGGAGTGCATGCACAACTAGCTTACTGCCGCTTCCAGCACGGTGTCTCACAGATGCCTGTCCAATGCCGTGGGATGATGATGCTCGTGGTGACGCCATTTTGCTCACCTTCCTCTCTCCACACACAATGCTTCCCAGCTTCCCTGGGGAATGCAGGAGGCCAAATTAATTAATGTGAGCAAAGTGTCCTGATTGGAACTTTGTGGCTGGAAGAAACCACAGGCTCAGGGAACATTTCCATTACAGAGTGCTCACTGCTCTCCTAGCTCGCAAGGGGCCCCATTAAGGCTCTTCTATCAAATCCCCTTAGCCTGGTTATGGCACTTCAGGACTATCCATCTCTCCATCTATAAAAGTTTCCCTTGATTCCTCATCTGCTTAATATAGATTTGCAGCTGTTACTCTGCTGTGCTCAGTGTTCCTCCTGGCTGGGTGGGGGAGCTCCCAGGTGAAGCAGGAAGAGATCCAGGCTGGTGGAGGAAGGGAGGGAAGAGGGAGTCAAAATCACCCTAAACTACTGGAACCACCTGAGCAATTTCCCCAGCATTGTGTGTGTGTGTGTGTGTGTGTGTGTGTTAGTCACTCATTCATGTCCAACTCTTTGCGACGCCATGGACTGTAACCCACCAGGCTCTTCTGTCCATGGAATTCTCCAGCAAGAATCCTGGAGTGGGTTGCCATTTTCTTCTCCAGGAAATCTTCCTGACCCAGGGGTTGAATCTCCATCTCCCACATTGCACACAGATTCTTTACTGTCTGAGCCACCAGGGAAGTTCAGCATTTTAAACTGTGATGTATCTTGCATGCTCAGAGGGCACATTTCCTATGGGCATACATAGGTAACCTCTGTGAATGCCTGGACCATGCCTTTTCTGGTTAACTGAGGATTATAAAAAACTCTATTTTAGTTAGCCTTCTTTAACTTTTTTTCAAAGGCTTTGGTCCATTTTCTTTCCTTAAGCCGTTTGAACACTGCACACTGTTTACTCTTGATTTTGTGATTCGGAACATACTCAGGATCAGGATCAGAGTCTCTAGGCTGAAATGCCAATTTTTTATTGCACGTAACCACAGGTGTGGAAGGCTCGGGGACTGGGTAAATCTCATTCCAGGATGTGTTCTTGATTTTACTTGGCTAACTCCCAGACATCAGTTTGTTTCTTGTGATTGACTTCTTCTGCAAGTTGAAGATGGATAATTCTAAATGTATGAGGGCTTGAGGTGTTTCCAGGTTAATGAAAATTTTACCACGTGTCACAGGCTCCCTAGTTTTTCTCAGGCTAAAAGTGAGATATGGCCCTGCCAAGTCAGGAGAATTTAGTATAAACTGGTCAGCCTTATTGCTAACTCCCCTATGTGAGTTTGGCTATATAGTGAGCTCTGCTACAACACTTGTTTTGGAAATGCAAATTTGTTCCAACGCAATTGATGTCTTAGGGAACAATCTGAGCATAACACAGATTTCACATTTACTTATGTGCCATTTAGCCTGCAAGAAACACTAGGTGAATGCAGAAAGCTGCACACAGCTGAACTGACTGAACAGCATAAGAATGTATGGAATGCACACACACGCCCCTAACATCTACTGGCCACATCTGTTCACTGCATCTTAGGAGCTACACCCATCCACATCTGTTGTTACAACTCTCTGTTGACTTCATGTTATAATAACTCACAAGCTGCAAACTTTCTGGGGTCGCATTTCCATAAGCAAGCATCAGAATTTTTCAGGGTAAATTACCATATTTATTGTAGTATTTGTGGCTTCCTTAACTGTTTTTACATGCGTCGCATTGTGCTACCATTTTCATTAGATTCCTTTTTCTTTTTTAAAATGTGTCATTGATGCATGTACCCCAGCATTCACTGCAGCTCTATTTACAATAGCCAGTACATGGAAGCAACCTAGGCGTTCATCAACAGATGGATGGATAAAGAAGATGTGGTACATATATAAATGGAATATTACTCAGCCATAAAAAAGGATGAACTAGAGTCAGTTCTAGTGAGGTGGATGAACCCAGAGCCTATTATACAGAGTGACATAAGTCAGAAAGAGCAAAACAAATATAGTGTATTAATGCATATATGTGGAATCTAGAAAAATGGTATCGAGGAACCTATCTGCAGGGAAGGAAGGGAGACGCAGATGTAGAGAATGGACCTGTGGATACAGTTGGGGAGGAGAGAGTGGGATGAATGGAGAAAGCAGCATCAGCATATACACACCATCGGGGGCAAGACAGATAGCTGGTGAGGAGCTGCTGGGTAGCACAGGGAGCCCAGTCTGGCACTCTGTGATGACCTGGAGAGATGGGATGGGGGAGGGGAGGGAGATTTGGGAGGGAGAGGATAAATGTATAATTATAGTTGACTCACATTGTTGTATGGCAGAAACCAACACAGCACTGTAAAAATTAAAACAAACAAACACAAACCCAGAAAAATATATGTGTCCTTGATGAAATATCTGACTGCTGCGCCTCTAACCTCACTTGTTCCACAACTCTGTGATTTTTATAAAGCCGTTTTGCACATCATGGTGATTTTGTGTTTGCTATGTTAAAGCAAACCTGGCTATAAGTGGGGGGCTCCCAGCCTCACCCTGACCATCTGGGAAAGGAAGATAGTGTGCATCTTGGAGAGAAGGGACCTTATTATTAATACATCTGCGAGTAACATTTGATCTTCTTACCACTGGCCACTTGGGTTGCTCACCAAAGATACATAACTTATAAAGAACGTTTTTAAAAGGCTGAGGATATCTTCCAGTTTACAGAAATGAAAAATTGAGCGAAATTGAAAAATAGATCTCTAAGGTAGTATCGCTTCAACTTTATTTTATGGTATCCAAAGTATAGAATACACATCCTCCCAGCTTTGGAGTTAAACATGGAAATACTTGGTGAAATGAAAGAAGCGTTCAGGGACACAGAAGGGGCAGAACTGGCACATACTGCATCTTTCCTGTGGAACAGATGCCCTGTATACATCATCCCATTTCATCTTCATACCACCCTCTCTCCACACTGAAGCCCTGCCACATGTTGGGTCCTAATCTGGGTACGGGGTTATATCAGTGGGCAAAGCACGTGGCTGCCCTCCAAGAGTTGAGCTTCTAGTGGAGTGGGGTAGACTGTAGGCCAACACACCAACATTCCCTTGACCGTGAGCGGTGAGTGCTATGGAGAAAGACAGTGCAGGGAGGAGTATTGGGGGTGTGGGCACAGAAGGGGCACCTGAAGGGATGCCGAGCAGCCCACAGCAGCACTGCCACCTCCGTCCTATAGGTGAAGAAACCCAGCTAAAGAGAGAAGGGCCAGGTGGCTCTGAGCCTTCAATAGGC